>NW_027249014.1:0-330334 GCF_019359855.2 Lolium perenne | reverse complement strand
CTATCATGGTGGGGTGTTGTTTGAACCAATTTTGTACCCCCGGGTGCGTCCGGCTACATGCACATGCGCTGACGGCAATTTGTTAATGGATTAGGGTTTCCCTGGAAAGCGAGCCTCGGAGGGTGGGAATGACCCAAAAAATTGTGTGTGTCCACATGCTGTGTACACTATCATGGTGGGGTGTTGTTTGAACCAATTTTGTACCCCCGGGTGCGTCCGGCTACATCCACATGCGCAGACGCAACTTAGTCAATGTTGTAGACAGCACGGTCAATGGATTAGGGTTTCCCTGGAAAGCGAAACTCGGATTGTGGGAATGACCCCAAAAATCGTGTGTGTCCACATGGTGTGTACATTATCATGGTGGGGTGTTGTTTGAACCAATTTTGTTCCCCCGGGTGCATCCAGCTACACGCACATGCGCTGACGGCAATTTGACAATGGATTAGGGTTTCCCTGAAAAGCGTGCCTCGGAAGGTGGGAATGACCCAAAAAATTGTGTGTGTCCACATGGTGTGTACACTATCATATGGTGTGGTGTTGTTTGAACCAATTTTGTACCCCCAGGTGCGTCCAGCTACACGCACATGCGCTGATGGCAATTAGTCAATGTTGTAGACAGCACGGTCAATGGATTAGGGTTTCCCTGGAAAGCGAGCCTCGGATTGTGGGAATGACCCCAAAAATCGTGTGTGTCAACATAATGTGTACACTATCATGGTGGGGTGTTTTTTGAACCAATTTTGTACGCCCGGGTGCGTCCGGCTATACGCACATGCGCTGACGGCAATTTGTCAATGGATTAGGGTTTCCCTGGAAAGCGAGCCTCGGAGGGTGGGAATGACCCAAAAATTGTGTGTGTCCACATGGTGTGTACACTATCATGGTGGGGTGTTGTTTGAACCAATTTTGTACCCCCGGGTGCGTCCGGCTACATGCACATGCGCTGACGGCAATTAGTCAATGTTGTAGACAGCACGGTCAATGGATTAGGGTTTCCCTGGAAAGCGAACCTCGGATTGTGGGAATGACCCCAAAAATTGTGTGTGTCCACATGGTGTGTACACTATCATGGTGGGGTGTTGTTTGAACCAATTTGCACTTACCCCGGGTGCGTCAGGCTACACGCACATGCGCCGACGGCAATTTGTCAATGGTTTAGGGTTTCCCTATTAAGCGTGCCTCGGAAGGTGGGAATGACCCAAAAAATTGTGTGTGTCCACATGGTGTGTACACTATCATGGTGGGGTGTTGTTTGAACCAATTTTGTACACCCGGGTGCGTCCGGCTACATGCACATGCGCTGACGGCAATTAGTCAATGTTGTAGACAGCACGGTCAATGGATTAGGGTTTCCCTGGAAAGCGAACCTCGGATTGTGGGAATGACCCCAAAAATCGTGTGTGTCCACATGGTGTGTACATTATCATGGTGGGGTGTTGTTTGAACCAATTTTGTACCCTCGGGTGCGTCCGGCTACACGCACATGCGTGACGGCAATTTGTCAATGGATTAGGGTTTTCCCAAAAGCGTGCCTCGGAAGGTGGGAATGACCCAAAAATTGTGTGTGTCTATATGTTGTGTACACTATCATGGTGGGGTGTTGTTTGAACCAATTTTGTACCCCGGGTGCGTCGGCTACATGCACATGCGCGACGGCAATTAGTCAATGTTGTAGACAAAGACGGTCAATGGATTAGGGTTTCCCTGGAAAGCGAACCTCGGATTGTGGGAATGACCCCAAAAATCGTGTGTGTCCACATGGTGTGTACATTATCATGGTGGGGTGTTGTTTGAACCAATTTTGTACCCTCGGGTGCGTCCGGCTACATGCACATGCGCTGACGGCAATTAGTCAATGGATTAGGTTTCCCGAAAGCGTGCCTCGGAAGGTGGGAATGACCCAATAAATTGTGTGTGTCCACATGGTGTGTACACTATCATGGTGTGGTGTTGTTTGAACCAATTTTGTACCCCCAGGTGCGTCCAGCTACACGCACATGCGCGGATGGCAATTAGTCAATGTTGTAGACAGCGCGGTCCATGGAGTAGGGGTTCCGGAAAGCGAGCCTCGGATTGTGGGAATGACCCCAAAAATCGTGTGTGTCAACATAATGTGTACACTATCATGGTGGGGTGTTTTTTGAACCAATTTTTTACCCCCCGGGTGCGTCCGGCTATACGCACATGCGCTGACGGCAATTTGTCAATGGATTAGGGTTACACAGCAAAGCTAGCCTCGGAGGGTGGGAAAGACCCAAAAATTGTGTGTGTCCACATGGTGTGTACACTATCATGGTGGGGTGTTGTTTGAACCAATTTTGTACCCCCGGGTGCGTCCGGCTACATGCACATGCTTGCCGACGGCAATTAGTCAATGTTGTAGACAAAGACGGTCAATGGATTAGGGTTTCCCTGGAAAGCGAACCTCGGATTGTGGGAATGACCCCAAAAATCGTGTGTGTCCACATGGTGTGTACATTATCATGGTGGGGTGTTGTTTGATCCAATTTTGTACCCCCGGGTGCGTCCGGCTACACGCACATGCGCTGACGGCAATTTGTCAATGGATTAGGGTTACCGGCAAAGCGTGCCTCGGAAGGTGGGAATGACCCAAAAAATTGTGTGTGTCCACATGGTGTGTACACTATCATGGTGGGGTGTTGTTTGAACCAATTTTTTACCCCCGGGTGCGTCCGGCTACATGCACATGCGCTGACGGCAATTAGTCAATGTTGTAGACATAACGGTCAATGGATTAGGGTTTCCCTGGAAAGCTAACCTCGGATTGTGGGAATGACCCCAAAAATCGTGTGTGTCCACATGGTGTGTACATTATCATGGTGGGGTGTTGTTTGAACCAATTTTGTACCCCGGGTGCGTCCGGCTACACGCACATGCGCTGACGGCAATTTGTCAATGGATTAGGGTTTTCCCTGAAAAGCGTGCCTCGGAAGGTGGGAATGACCCAAAAAATTGTGTGTGTCTATATGTTGTGTACACTATCATGGTGGGGTGTTGTTTGAACCAATTTTGTACCCCCGGGTGCGTCCGGCTACATGCACATGCGCTGACGGCAATTAGTCAATGTTGTAGACAGCACGGTCAATGGATTAGGGTTTCCCTGGAAAGCGAACCTCGGATTGTGGGAATGACCCCAAAAATCGTGTGTGTCCACATGGTGTGTACATTATCATGGTGGGGTGTTGTTTGAACCAATTTTGTACCCCCGGGTGCGTCCGGCTACACGCACATGCGCTGACGGCAATTTGTCAATGGATTAGGGTTTCCCTGAAAAGCGTGCCTCGGAAGGTGGGAATGACCCAAAAAATTGTGTGTGTCCACATGGTGTGTACACTATCATGGTGGGGTGTTGTTTGAACCAATTTTTTACCCCCGGGTGCGTCCAGCTATACGCACATGCGCTGATGGCAATTAGTCAATGTTGTAGACAGCACGGTCAGTGGATTAGGGTTTCCCTGGAAAGCGAGCCTCGGATTGTGGGAATGACCCCAAAAATCGTGTGTGTCCACATAATGTGTACACTATCATGGTGGGGTGTTGTTTGAACCAATTTTGTACCCCCGGGTGCGTCCGGCCACACGCATGTGCGCGACGGCAATTTGTCAATGGATTAGGGTTTCCCTGAAAAGCGTGCCTCGGAAGGTGGGAATGACCCAAAAA
This sequence comes from Lolium perenne, assembly GCF_019359855.2. NCBI lineage: Eukaryota > Viridiplantae > Streptophyta > Magnoliopsida > Poales > Poaceae > Lolium > Lolium perenne. Next base: position 326,650 of record NW_027249014.1, on the reverse strand, counting down.
ATTGTGTGTGTCCACATGGTGTGTACACTATCATGGTGGGGTGTTGTTTGAACCAATTTTGTACCCCCGGGTGCGTCCAGCTACACGCACATGCGCTGATGGCAATTAGTCAATGTTGTAGACAGCACGGTCAATGGATTAGGGTTTCCCTGTTAAGCGAGCCTCGGATTGTGGGAATGACCCCAAAAATCGTGTGTGTCCACATAATGTGTACACTATCATGGTGGGGTGTTGTTTGAACCAATTTTGTACGCCCGGGTGCATCCGGCTACACGCACATCTTGTTGACGACAATTTGTCAATGGATTAGGGTTTCCCGGAAAGCGAGCCTCGGAGGGTGGGAATGACCCAAAAATTGTGTGTGTCCACATGGTGTGTACACTATCATGGTGGGGTGTTGTTTGAACCAATTTTGTACCCCAGGGTGCGTCCGCAAACACGCACATGCGCTGATGGCAATTAGTCAATGTTGTAGACAGCACGGTCAATGGATTAGGGTTTCCACAGAGCGAGCCTCGGATTGTGGGAATGACCCCAAAAATCGTGTGTGTCCACATAATGTGTACACTATCATGGTGGGGTGTTGTTTGAACCAATTTTGTACGCCCGGGTGCGTCCGGCTACACGCACATGCGCTGACGGCAATTTGTCAATGGATTAGGGTGATACGGGGTGGCCTATGGACACCGCCGCCTCAAGACCGACAAGCCCTCCTCGTGGTCCAATGACACGAGCTCGAGCCCAAGCACTACGCCAAGAGGTGAATTCGCTCCTCTCTACCTATGACTTTGACACCCCCTTGGATGGCTTGCTACTTCATGCAAATACCCTATGTTCAATCAGGTACATCGACCAAGACACAAGCCATGGAGACCAAGGCGTTGGAGAGAGAGCTGGAAACGATGAAGACGGAGCTACAGCGCACAGGCCGGAACTTCCGCCCCCCAGGACCGGAACTTCCGGCCAGATTCCCCCAAGATGCCCCCAAGATGCCTTCCAGCGCGCAGGAAAAAGCATCGGACCGGAACTTCCGCCCCGAGGGACCGGAACTTCCGCCCGGTCGGAACTTCCGCCCAAGTTCCGCCCAAGCTCCGAAAGTCCACGAAAAGGCCCCTGGATGTTACTGCAAGGAAATGGACGACTTTCGGAACTTGGCCGGAACTTGGCCGGAACTTCCGGCCCGGCCAGAACTTCCGGCCCCAGGCCGAACTTCGCTCGACCGGAACTTCCGCCCAAGATGGCCGGAACTTCCGCCACCGCGAACTTCAGCACAACAGCACTTTTCAGCATGTAACTTAACTCTTCGCCCCCACCTATAAATAGGCTAGTGGGCTCAGATCTGAGATTAGACTTGATTTGAAAGAAAACCTGAGCTTAGCTCACCCTTGTGGGAACCCTACCTAGATCTATGATCTTGTATCGCCACTCGGGCTCCTATCGACTCGTGAAGATCTCTTTGGTGACTTCTACCGTTTGTTTGATCTTTTGCTTGCACTTCTACCTATTTGGTCTTTTGCTTGCACTTCCATCAAACCTTCCGGTCTTTTCACCCTTCTAGATCTCCCGAGCTTCGATTAGTCGATCTCTTTGCGGGACTTCTACCGGAAGGTCTTTTCCTGCAATCTCTATCGAGTTGGTGTTTCGAGCCAACGAGGGAAAACTCGAATTGTATCCGTGTGTGTGTGTATCCCCGCGCTTCCCCCACGTGTTCATCGCGTTCATCCACCTACCCCCACGAATCCCTTCAAATCCGTGAAGATCGGGCACATCCCTGGGCTTAGCCCATATCATATGGTATCAAGAGCTCCTTGGTTGCCACGGATTTGACCCCCACACCCACCAATTCCACCAATTTCGCCCCAAAATTTTTCCAAAATTTTTTTCCAAAAAATAGCCCCAAATTGGCCTTGGTTGGATCTCGCGATTTGTTGAGTTTTTGGTGGTTTTGGTCCAATAGAAACTTGTCTTTGGTGTTGATCTGCAATTCCCCCACCTTCCCACCGCTCTTAGTGCCAAATTTTCCACGAATTCGAAGATTTTCGGCCCGGATTTCCGCCCAAATCGAAGAACAGCCCGCAGATCTGATTGCGACCGGAAGTTCCGCCCCGGACGACCGGAAGTTCCGCCCCGGACCGGAAGTTCCGCCCCTCAGGACCGGAAGTTCCGCCTGGCCGAAATTTTGACAGCATCCTTCGTTTTTCGTTTTGGCACTAACCCCTTGTGTTTGGAATTCGTTGTGTGTGCCATTTCAGCTACCGCAAAGCTTCCGCAACATCATCAACGACGACGGCACCCCGAGGATCCAAGCGGCTCATTTGACACCTTCCACCATAGCAAGTTCAACATCGTCGGCCACCGTCATCAAGTGGTATAACTTGCCCCCTAACTTGTAGCCTTAGCTTCCTTTGCGTACCTTTCCTATCGAGAGTGGCTTTCTAGTGTTGCGAAGCATTGCGCAAGCGTCCCGACCGTGAGGGTGTGCGTGTGTTGAGCAAAGCTACGAAGCAAGCTCGTGTGAAAAGATAGGCAAAAGAAGTGTGACATACTTACATAGATAGTGAGAAAAGAAAGCTTCTAAGCATACAAAAAAAAGGGAAAAAGAAAAAGAAAAAGAGTGTGAGTGACACCTATACACAAAAGAGTCCAAAGCTTATAAGCAAAAGAGAGAAAAGAGAAGAGAGGCGTCTTGGGCAAATCTTGTTGCTTCTCAATTTTGCAACCAAGCCACGGTCTCTCTTGCGTTAGCGTGACACCGAGCTAGTAGTCTTCGTTAGGACCAATTTTGTTCGTGCTCATTTTCCGTCGCGCTAACCCCATTTTGTCCCACGCGTGTGTTCCACCTTGTGTATGCCTTTTGTGATCACCGCCTTTGACTTGTGACTTTTGGATCTTACCCACTTTTGACAATAGACTTTTCGTTTGGTTCTTCCATTTGGCTTTCCACATCCATACCTAACACCATATAGAGTTTTGTTTTGTGTGTGTGCATACATATCGGTTGTTCCTCGACTTGAAACACCTTTTCGATTTTGGTTTGCAAGTTTTGACACTCTTGGTAGTCTTTCCTAACCACCCAACACATAGTTCTTGTTTTAGTTGTAACCATGTCTAGTGGAGAAGGGAACCAACTACCGATGACGCGGCACCAACATTGGATAGCTACTCAAGCCGTCCACGCCAAGCTCAATCAATTTGAAGCCATGCTCAAGGATACCAACGTCCGCTATGAAGAAAGAGCTCAAGTGCAAAGGATTGACCTCAACAATCAAGTTCAAGAACTCAATGAGAAGATTGAAACTCAAGGCAATGAGTTGAAGGCAACACTTGCCATACAAGGTCAAGAAACAAGAGAAATGAAGACGGCATTGGACAACATCCTCCATACACTCAACCGTCAAGAAGATAGAAGACAACATTCAAGGTCTTCGCGCTCCCATAGCTCAAGGTCACGAGCTCCTACATCGTCGCATCATGATTCCAATCAAGACCCACGCCACAACAATGATGCTCAAGATGAAGGTCATGGAAGACCACCTCCTCCTCAACAACAAAGAAACAACAATGAAGATGCTCAAGGTCCACAACATCAACCTCAACAACGCCAAGCTCATGGTGAAGAAAGACCACCTCCTAGACGCAATGACCGCAATGAGGAAGAAATCTTTGGGAAGCTCAAATTCACCATGCCCAAGTTCCAAGGAGAGGAAGATCCCGACACATACTTGTCTTGGGTCCTCAAGGTTGATAAGATATTCCGCATCCACAACTTCTCCGAAGCAAAGAAAGTTGCCATGGCATCACTTGAGTTTGAAGGATATGCAAATGTTTGGTGGGAAGAGGTAAACAAGAAGCGTGAGAAGGAAGACTTAGCACCCATTGACACATGGGAAGAGATGCAAGAAGTCATGCACACCCGCTTTGTCCCAACTCACCACAAGCGTGACCTCTTCAACAAGCTCACTCAACTCAAGCAAAGCTACAAGTCCGTTGAGGAATATTACAAGGAGATGCACATGACCATGATGAGTGCAAATGTGGATGAGCGAGAAGAGCAAACTATGGCAAGATTCTTGAATGGCTTGAACATCCCCGTCAAGAGGATAGTGGAATTCTTGCCTTACAAAAACATGGTTGAGTTACTCCACCAAGCAACAAGGGCCGAGCGCCAAGTGCGAGAAGACCTAGCAAGTGCAAAGACAAAGACCTTCTTCGCCGCAAGAAATGCTATGAATGCATCCTCAAGCATCAAGAACACAAGTACACTTACCTCCAAGGATCCTCCAAAGCAAGCAAGAAGTGCCATCAAGACAACAAGCTTCAAGCCGGATCAATCAACCATGTCCTCCAAAGCTTCCACCGGATCTAGTAACATCACTTGCTTCAAGTGTGGTGCGCAAGGACACAAATCCTTTGAATGCAAGAACACAAGAGTTATGATCACTCGAGATGATGGAGATGTGGAGTACTTGAGTGAAGGTGAATATGAAGCCTTGGTACAAGCCGCAACCTCTCATGAAGAAGATGACTTGGAAGACCAAGAGCAAGTCCTATGTGTGCATGATGCAAGCCCTTCTCTTGTGGTGACCAAAGTGTTGACAACCCATGCACTTCCAAATGAAGACCAAAGGTGCAATATCTTCCAAACAAGAGCCGGAATCAATGGCAAGTCAATAAAGGTTATCATCGATGGAGGGAGTTGCCACAATCTTGCAAGCACCGAACTATGCACCAAGCTCAACCTCCCGCTCCGGAAACACCCCCATCCCTACCATGTGCAATGGCTAAGCGACAATGGAAATGTGAAGATCCAACACACCGTCACGATATCCTTCAAGATTGGCGCTTATGAAGATACCATTGATTGTGACGTCGTGCCTATGACGGTGTGCCACATGTTACTTGGTCGCCCTTGGCAATATGACAAGAAAGCCAACCATGATGGCTACACAAACGCCTATAGCTTCAAGGTCAACGACAAGACCTACATCCTACGCCCAATGACTCCTAGCCAAGTAATTGCGGACAATGCAAAGGCTTTAGCGAGGGCTAAGGAAGCCACCATTACTAGTGAGATGAGAGGTGAGAGAGTGATCCACCAAAAGAGAGTGAGCGCCACAAGCCATATATGAGTGAGATGAAGAGTGTTCTCCTAGCTACCAAGAGTGAGATGAGAGAAGTGCACCACAACCCATCCACCACTCTACACTACGTGCTCATTTGCAAGGGCCCCTCGGAGGAGACTAACGACTTAACCAACATTCCTTCGTCTTTGTTGTCTCTTTTGAAGGATTTCCAAGACGTCTTCCCCGACGAGCTACCTCATGGACTACCACCGCTTCGGGGCATCGAGCACCGCATCGACCTCATACCCGCGCTCCCCTTCCAAACCGAGCCGCCTACCGCACCAACCCCGAAGACACAAAGGAGATTCAACGCCAAATACAAGACCTCCTCGCAAAAGGGTACGTTCGAGAAAGCCTTAGCCCTTGCGCCGTTCCCGTGATTCTTGTGCCTAAACCGGATGAGACGCAACGGATGTGTATGGATTGTAGACCCATCAATGCCATTACCGTCCGTTATCGCCATCCCATTCCGCGTTTAGACGATATGTTGGATGAATTGAGTGGTGCCACAATTTTCTCTAAAATTGATTTGCGTAGTGGCTACCACCAAATTCGCATGGCAATAGGTGATGAATGGAAGACGGCATTCAAGACCAAACTTGGTCTCTATGAATGGCTTGTCATGCCATTTGGTCTTTCAAATGCTCCATCTACTTTCATGCGCCTCATGAATCACATCTTGCGACCTCTCATTGGCAAGAGTGTGGTTGTCTATTTCGATGACATTCTCATTTATAGCAAAAACCCCGAGGACCATGTGCAACATGTGAGAGAAGTCTTGTGCATCTTGCGTCATGAAAAGCTTTATGCTAACCTCCCCAAGTGCACTTTTGCTCAAAACAAGTTGGTTTTCTTGGTTTTGTGGTTTCCGCCAACGGGATTGAAGTTGATTCTTCCAAAGTTGAGGCCATCCACAATTGGCCCACTCCCACAAATGTTGGTCAAGTTCGAAGCTTCCATGGACTAGCCGGATTTTACCGCCGTTTTGTGAAAGATTTTAGCACCATCGCTTGCCCTTTAAACGAGCTTACCAAAAAGAATGTTCCGTTTGTTTGGGGCAACGCACAACAAAAAGCTTTTGATGAATTGAAAAAGAGACTCACCGAGGCACCACTCCTTGCTCTTCCCGATTTTGCTAAAACATTTGAGATAGAATGTGACGCAAGTGGCCTTGGAATCGGTGGTGTCCTCATGCAAAATGGAAAACCCGTGGCATATTATAGTGAGAAGTTGGATGGCGCACGCCTCAACTATCCTATTTATGACAAGGAACTTTACGCTTTAGTTCGTGTTCTTGAAGTTTGGCAACACTATCTTTGGCCAAAAGAGTTCATCATTCACTCCGACCATGAATCTTTGAAGTATTTGAAAAGTCAACAAACTTTGAACAAAAGACATGCAAAATGGGTTGAGTTCATTGAGTCCTTTCCATATGTAATAAAATACAAGAGGGGCAAGGACAATGTCGTAGCGGATGCCCTTTCCCAAGCTCACCCTTTTACTAAATCGTTTGGATTTCCATGTGTTGGGTCTTGATGAAATCAAAGAACAATATGCCTCCGATACTTTCTTTGGCCCAATTTTTGCAAAGTGTTCCATTGAAAAGGGCATCGATGATTTCTATTTGCACCAAGGATTCTTGTTTAAGGGCAACAAACTTTGTGTTCCAATGTCCTCGCTTCGCCTTTTGCTCTTACAAGAATCGCATGGTGGTGGTCTCATGGGTCACTTTGGACGAGAGAAGACATATGCCATGCTATCCACTCACTACTATTGGCCAAGAATGTACCGAGACGTGGAACGCCTTTGCCGCCGGTGCACAACATGCTTACAAGCTAAGTCCTCTTCCAATCCATGTGGTCTTTATACACCTTTGCCTATTCCTTATGCTCCTTGGTCCGATATAAGCATGGACTTTGTACTAGGTTTACCTCGAACTAAATATGGTCATGATTCAATCTTTGTGGTAGTGGATAGATTCTCAAAATGGCTCATTTTATACCATGTTCCCGAGCAGATGATGCTTCACACATTGCTTCCTTGTTTTTAGGGAAATTATGAGACTCCACGGTGTACCAAGAAGCATTGTCTCCGACCGAGACGTCAAGTTCATGAGTTATCTTTGGAAGACACTAATGGCCAAGTTCAACGTCAAGCTTTTGTTCTCATCATCATCGCACCCCAAACCGATGGGCAAACCAAGTGGTGAACCGAAGCCTCTCCACACTACTACGAGTCCTTGTCAAGAAGAATTTGAAAGCATGGGAAGATTGCATCCCACATGCGGAATTTGCCTACAACCGCGCCAAGCACTCCACAACAATGAGAAGCCCATTCATGGTTGTCTACGGGTTTGAACCACCTACGGCGATTGACCTCCTACCTCTTCCGCTACACGAGCAAGTGAACATGGACATCGACAAGCGAGCACAATACATGAAGAAACTCCATGAAGACACAAGGGCAACGATCGAGCAACAAGTTCTCCGTCAAGCCACAAGACTAAACTTGAAGAAAAAGGCACGGATCTTCAATGAAGGCGACCTAGTGTGGATACACCTTCGCAAGGACCGCTTCCCTCAAGAAAGAAACTCCAAACTCAAGCCTCGAGGTGATGGTCCCTTCAAGGTCCTCAAGCGCATCAACGACAACGCCTACGTCATCGACATACCAACATCCAAGTACTTGGTGAGCAACACATTCAATGTGTCCGACCTTTCACCATATCATGGAGATGAGGAGAACTTAGAGTCGAGGACGACTCTTTCCCAAGGGGGAGATGATACGGGGTGGCCTATGGACACCGCCGCCTCAAGACCGACAAGCCCTCCTCGTGGTCCAATGACACGAGCTCGAGCCCAAGCACTACGCCAAGAGGTGAATTCGCTCCTCTCTACCTATGACTTTGACACCCCTTGGATGGCTTGCTACTTCATGCAAATACCCTATGTTCAATCAGGTACATCGACCAAGACACAAGCCATGGAGACCAAGGCGTTGGAGAGAGAGCTGGAAACGATGAAGACGGAGCTACGGCGCACGTGCCGGAACTTCCGCCCCCAGACCGGAACTTCCGGCCAGATTCCCCAAGATGCCCCCAAGATGCCTTCCAGTAGCGCAGGAAAAGCATCGGACCGGAACTTCCGCCCCGAGGGACCGGAACTTCCGCCCGGTCGGAACTTCCGCCCAAGTTCCGCCCAAGCTCCGAAAGTCCATGAAAAGGCCCCTGGATGTTACTGCAAGGAAATGGACGACTTTCGGAACTTGGCCGGAACTTGGCCGGAACTTCCGGCCCGGCCGGAACTTCCGGCCCCCAGACCGGAACTTCGCTTCGACCGGAACTTCCGCCCAAGATGGCCGGAACTTCCGCCACCGCGAACTTCAGCACAACAGCACTTTTCAGCATGTAACTTAACTCTTCGCCCCCACCTATAAATAGGCTAGTGGGCTCAGATCTGAGATTAGACTTGATTTGAAAGAAAACCTGAGCTTAGCTCACCCTTGTGGGAACCCTACCTAGATCTATGATCTTGTATCGCCACTCGGGCTCCTATCGACTCGTGAAGATCTCTTTGGTGACTTCTACCGTTTGTTTGATCTTTTGCTTGCACTTCTACCTATTTGGTCTTTTGCTTGCACTTCCATCAAACCTTCCGGTCTTTTCACCCTTCTAGATCTCCCGAGCTTCGATTAGTCGATCTCTTTGCGGGACTTCTACCGGAAGGTCTTTTCCTGCAATCTCTATCGAGTTGGTGTTTCGAGCCAACGAGGGAAAACTCGAATTGTATCCGTGTGTGTGTGTATCCCCGCGCTTCCCCCACGTGTTCATCGCGTTCATCCACCTACCCCCACGAATCCCTTCAAATCCGTGAAGATCGGGCACATCCCTGGGCTTAGCCCATATCATAGGGTCTCCCTGGAAAGCGAGCCTCGGAGGGCGGGAATGACCCAAAAAATTGTGTGTGTCCACATGCTGTGTACACTATCATGGTGGGGTGTTGTTTGAACCAATTTTGTACCCCCGGGTGCGTCCGGCTACATGCACATGCGCTGACGGCAATTAGTCAATGTTGTAGACAGCACGGTCAATGGATTAGGGTTTCCCTGGAAAGCGAACCTCGGATTGTGGGAATGACCCCAAAAATCGTGTGTGTCCACATGGTGTGTACATTATCATGGTGGGGTGTTGTTTGAACCAATTTTGTACCCCCGGGTGCGTCCGGCTACACGCACATGCGCTGACGGCAATTTGTCAATGGATTAGGGTTTCCCTGAAAAGCGTGCCTCGGAAGGTGGGAATGACCCAAAAAATTGTGTGTGTCCACATGGTGTGTACACTATCATGGTGGGGTGTTGTTTGAACCAATTTTGTACCCCCGGGTGCGTCCAGCTACACGCACATGCGCTGATGGCAATTAGTCAATGTTGTAGACAGCACGGTCAATGGATTAGGGTTTCCCTGGAAAGCGAGCCTCGGATTGTGGGAATGACCCCAAAAATCGTGTGTGTCCACATAATGTGTACACTATCATGGTGGGGTGTTGTTTGAACCAATTTTGTACTCCCGGGTGCGTCCGGCTACACGCACATGCGGCGACGGCAATTTGTCAATGGATTAGGGTTTCCCTGAAAGCGAGCCTCGGAGGGTGGGAATGACCCAAAAAATTGTGTGTGTCCACATGGTGTGTACACTATCATGGTGGGGTGTTGTTTGAACCAATTTTGTACCCGCGGTGCGTCCTGCTACACGCACATGCGCTGATGGCAATTAGTCAATGTTGTAGACAGCACGGTCAATGGATTAGGGTTTCCCTGGAAAGCGAACCTCGGATTGTGGGAATGACCCCAAAAATCGTGTGTGTCCACATGGTGTGTACATTATCATGGTGGGGTGTTGTTTGAACCAATTTTGTACCCGGGGGTGGGTTCGGCTACACGCACATGCGCTGACGGCAATTTGTCAATGGATTAGGGTTTCCCTGAAAAGCGTGCCTCGGAAGGTGGGAATGACCCAAAAAATTGTGTGTGTCCACATGGTGTGTACACTATCATGGTGGGGTGTTGTTTGAACCAATTTTGTACCCCGGGTGCGTCCGGCTACACGCACATGCGCTGGTGGCAATTAGTCAATGTTGTAGACAACACGGTCAATGGATTAGGGTTTCCCTGGAAAGCGAGCCTCGGATTGTGGGAATGACCCCAAAAATCGTGTGTGTCCACATAATGTGTACACTATCATGGTGGGGTGTTGTTTGAACCAATTTTGTACCCCGGGTGCGTCCGGCTACACGCACATGCGCTGACGGCAATTTGTCAATGGATTAGGGTTTCCCTGAAAAGCGTGCCTCGGAAGGTGGGAATGACCCAAAAAATTGTGTGTGTCCACATGGTGTGTACACTATCATGGTGGGGTGTTGTTTGAACCAATTTTGTACCCCCGGGTGCGTCCAGCTACACGCACATGCGCTGATGGCAATTAGTCAATGTTGTAGACAGCACGGTCAATGGATTAGGGTTTCCCTGGAAAGCGAGCCTCGGATTGTGGGAATGACCCCAAAAATCGTGTGTGTCCACATAATGTGTACACTATCATGGTGGGGTGTTGTTTGAACCAATTTTGTACCCCCGGGTGCGTCCGGCTACACGCACATGCGCTGATGGCAATTAGTCAATGTTGTAGACAGCACGGTCAATGGATTAGGGTTTCCCTGGAAAGCGAGCCTCGGATTGTGGGAATGACCCCAAAAATCGTGTGTGTCCACATAATGTGTACACTATCATGGTGGGGTGTTGTTTGAACCAATTTTGTACCCCGGGTGCGTCCGGCTACACGCACATGCGCTGACGGCAATTTGTCAATGGATTAGGGTTTCCCTGGAAAGCGAGCCTCGGAGGGTGGGAATGACCCAAAAAATTGTGTGTGTCCACATGGTGTGTACACTATCATGGTGGGGTGTTGTTTGAACCAATTTTGTACCCCCGGTGCGCCCGGCTACACGCACATGCGGCGATGGCAATTAGTCAATGTTGTAGACGACACGGTCAATGGATTAGGGTTTCCCTGGAAAGCGAGCCTCGGATTGTGGGAATGACCCCAAAAATCGTGTGTGTCCACATAATGTGTACACTATCATGGTGGGGTGTTGTTTGAACCAATTTTGTACCCCGGGTGCGTCCGGCTACACGCACATGCGCTGACGGCAATTTGTCAATGGATTAGGGTTTTCCCTGAAAAGCGTGCCTCGGAAGGTGGGAATGACCCAAAAAATTGTGTGTGTCCACATGGTGTGTACACTATCATGGTGGGGTGTTGTTTGAACCAATTGAGTCCCCCGGTTGCGTCCGGCTTGACCAATATGCGCGGATGGCAATTAGTCAATGTTGTAGACAGCACGGTCAATGGATTAGGGTTTCCCTGGAAAGCGAGCCTCGGATTGTGGGAATGACCCCAAAAATCGTGTGTGTCCACATAATGTGTACACTATCATGGTGGGGTGTTGTTTGAACCAATTTTGTACACCCGGGTGCGTCCGGCTACACGCACATGCGCTGACGGCAATTTGTCAATGGATTAGGGTTTCCCTGGAAAGCGAGCCTCGGAGGGTGGGAATGACCCAAAAAATTGTGTGTGTCCACATGGTGTGTACACTATCATGGTGGGGTGTTGTTTGAACCAATTTTGTACCCCGGGTGCGTCCGGCTACACGCACATGCGCTGATGGCAATTAGTCAATGTTGTAGACAACACGGTCAATGGATTAGGGTTTCCCTGGAAAGCGAGCCTCGGATTGTGGGAATGACCCCAAAAATCGTGTGTGTCCACATAATGTGTACACTATCATGGTGGGGTGTTGTTTGAACCAATTTTGTACCCCGGGGTGCGTCCGGCTCCACGCACATGCGGTGAGGGCCGTTTGTCAATGGATTAGGTTTTCCCTGGAAAGCGAGCCTCGGAGGGTGGGAATGACCCAAAAAATTGTGTGTGTCCACATGGTGTGTACACTATCATGGTGGGGTGTTGTTTGAACCAATTTTGTACCCCTGGGTGCGTCCGGCTACATGCACATGCGCTGATGGCAATTAGTCAATGTTGTAGACTTCACGGTCAATGGATTAGGGTTTCCCTGGAAAGCGAGCCTCGGATTGTGGGAATGACCCCAAAAATCGTGTGTGTCCACATAATGTGTACACTATCATGGTGGGGTGTTGTTTGAACCAATTTTGTACCCCCGGGTGCGTCGGCTACACGCCGATGCGCCGATGGCAATTTGTCAATGGATTAGGGTTTCCCTGAAAAGCGTGCCTCGGAAGGTGGGAATGACCCAAAAAATTGTGTGTGTCCACATGGTGTGTACACTATCATGGTGGGGTGTTGTTTGAACCAATTTTGTACCCCGGGTGCGTCCGGCTACACGCACATGCGCTGATGGCAATTAGTCAATGTTGTAGACAGCACGGTCAATGGATTAGGGTTTCCCTGGAAAGCGAGCCTCGGATTGTGGGAATGACCCCAAAAATCGTGTGTGTCCACATAATGTGTACACTATCATGGTGGGGTGTTGTTTGAACCAATTTTGTACCAACGGGAGCGACTGGCTACACGCACATGCGGCGACGGCAAATTGTCAATGGATTAGGGTTTCCCTGGAAAGCGAGCCTCGGAGGGTGGGAATGACCCAAAAAATTGTGTGTGTCCACATGGTGTGTACACTATCATGGTGGGGTGTTGTTTGAACCAATTTTGTACCCCGGGTGCGTCCGGCTACATGCACATGCGGCGACGGCAATTAGTCAATGTTGTAGACAGCACGGTCAATGGATTAGGGTGTGCACTGAAAGCGAACCTCGGATTGTGGGAATGACCCCAAAAATCGTGTGTGTCCACATGGTGTGTACATTATCATGGTGGGGTGTTGTTTGAACCAATTTTGTACCCCGGGTGCATTCGGCTACACGCACATGCGCTGACGGCAATTTGTCAATGGATTAGGGTTTCCCTGAAAAGCGTGCCTCGGAAGGTGGGAATGACCCAAAAAATTGTGTGTGTCCACATGGTGTGTACACTATCATGGTGGGGTGTTGTTTGAACCAATTTTGTACCCCGGGTGCGTCCGGCTACACGCACATGCGCTGATGGCAATTAGTCAATGTTGTAGACAGCACGGTCAATGGATTAGGGTTTCCCTGGAAAGCGAGCCTCGGATTGTGGGAATGACCCCAAAAATCGTGTGTGTCCACATAATGTGTACACTATCATGGTGGGGTGTTGTTTGAACCAATTTTGTACCCCCGGTGCGTCGGCTACACGCACATGCGGCGACGGCAATTTGTCAATGGATTAGGGTTTCCACTGGAAAGCGAGCCTCGGAGTGTGGGAATGACCCAAAAATTGTGTGTGTCCACATAATGTGTACACTATCATGGTGGGGTGTTGTTTGAACCAATTTTGTACCCCGGGTGCGTCCAGCTACACGCACATGCGCTGATGGCAATTAGTCAATGTTGTAGACAGCACGGTCAATGGATTAGGGTTTCCCTGGAAAGCGAACCTCGGATTGTGGGAATGACCCCAAAAATCGTGTGTGTCCACATGGTGTGTACATTATCATGGTGGGGTGTTGTTTGAACCAATTTTGTACCCCCGGGTGCGTCCGGCTACACGCACATGCGCTGACGGCAATTTGTCAATGGATTAGGGTTTCCCTAAAAAGCGTGCCTCGGAAGGTGGGAATGACCCAAAAAATTGTGTGTGTCCACATGGTGTGTACACTATCATGGTGGGGTGTTGTTTGAACCAATTTTGTACCCCCGGGTGCGTCCGGCTACATGCACATGCGCTGACGGCAATCAGTCAATGTTGTAGACAGCACGGTCAATGGATTAGGGTTTCCCTGGAAAGCGAACCTCGGATTGTGGGAATGACCCCAAAAATCGTGTGTGTCCACATGGTGTGTACATTATCATGGTGGGGTGTTGTTTGAACCAATTTTGTACCCACGGGTGCGTCCGGCTACACGCACATGCGCTGACGGCAATTTGTCAATGGATTAGGGTTTCCCTGAAAAGCGTGCCTCGGAAGGTGGGAATGACCCAAAAAATTGTGTGTGTCCACATGGTGTGTACACTATCATGGTGGGGTGTTGTTTGAACCAATTTTGTACCCCGGGTGCGTCCGGCTACACGCACATGCGCTGACGGCAATTAGTCAATGTTGTAGACAGATATGTCAATGGATTAGGGTTTCCCTGGAAAGCGAGCCTCGGATTGTGGGAATGACCCCAAAAATCGTGTGTGTCCACATAATGTGTACACTATCATGGTGGGGTGTTGTTTGAACCAATTTTGTACCCCCGGGTGCGTCCGGCTACACGCACATGCGCTGCCGGCAATTTGTCAATGGATTAGGGTTTCCCTGGAAAGCGAGCCTCGGAGGGTGGGAATGACCCAAAAAATTGTGTGTGTCCACATGGTGTGTACACTATCATGGTGGGGTGTTGTTTGAACCAATTTTGTACCCTCGGGTGCGTCCGGCTACATGCACATGCGCTGACGGCAATTAGTCAATGTTGTAGACAGCACGGTCAATGGATTAGGGTTTCCTTGGAAAGCGAAACTCGGATTGTGGGAATGACCCCAAAAATCGTGTGTGTCCACATGGTGTGTACATTATCATGGTGGGGTGTTGTTTGAACCAATTTTGTACCCCCGGGTGCGTCCGGCTACACGCACATGCGCTGACGGCAATTCGACAATGGATTAGCGTTTAACTGAAAAGCGTGCCTCGGAAGGTGGGAATGACCCAAAAAATTGTGTGTGTCCACATGGTGTGTACACTATCATGGTGTGGTGTTGTTTGAACCAATTTTGTACCCCCGGGTGCGTCCAGCTACACGCACATGTGCTGATGGCAATTAGTCAATGTTGTAGACAGCACGGTCAATGGATTAGGGTTTCCCTGGAAAGCGAGCCTCGGATTGTGGGAATGACCCCAAAAATCGTGTGTGTCAACATAATGTGTACACTATCATGGTGGGGTGTTTTTTGAACCAATTTTGTACCCCCCGGGTGCGTCCGCATAAACGCACATGCGATGACGGCAATTTGTCAATGGATTAGGGTTTCCCTGGAAAGCGAGCCTCGGAGGGTGGGAATGACCCAAAAAATTGTGTGTGTCCACATGGTGTGTACACTATCATGGTGGGGTGTTGTTTGAACCAATTTTGTACCCCCGGGTGCGTCCGGCTACATGCACATGCGCTGACGGCAATTAGTCAATGTTGTAGACAGCACGGTCAATGGATTAGGGTTTCCCTGGAAAGCGAACCTCGGATTGTGGGAATGACCCCAAAAATCGTGTGTGTCCACATGGTGTGTACATTATCATGGTGGGGTGTTGTTTGAACCAATTTTGTACCCCCGGGTGCGTCCGGCTACACGCACATGCGCTGACGGCAATTTGTCAATGGATTAGGGTTTCCCTGAAAAGCGTGCCTCGGAAGGTGGGAATGACCCAAAAAATTGTGTGTGTCCACATGGTGTGTACACTATCATGGTGGGGTGTTGTTTGAACCAATTTTGTACCCCGGGTGCGTCCGGCTACACGCACATGCGCTGATGGCAATTAGTCAATGTTGTAGACAACACGGTCAATGGATTAGGGTTTCCCTGGAAAGCGAGCCTCGGATTGTGGGAATGACCCCAAAAATCGTGTGTGTCCACATAATGTGTACACTATCATGGTGGGGTGTTGTTTGAACCAATTTTGTACCCCCGGGTGCGTCAGGCTACACGCACATGCGCTGACGGCAATTTGTCAATGGATTAGGGTTTCCCTGGAAAGCGAGCCTCGGAGGGTGGGAATGACCCAAAAAATTGTGTGTGTCCACATGGTGTGTACACTATCATGGTGGGGTGTTGTTTGAACCAATTTTGTACCCCTGGGTGCGTCCGGCTACATGCACATGCGGCGACGGCAATTAGTCAATGTTGTAGACAACACGGTCAATGGATTAGGGTTTCCCTGGAAAGCGAACCTCGGATTGTGGGAATGACCCCAAAAATCGTGTGTGTCCACATGGTGTGTACATTATCATGGTGGGGTGTTGTTTGAACCAATTTTGTAACCCCGGGTGAGTACGGCTACACGCACATGCGGCGACGGCAATTTGTCAATGGATTAGGATTTCCCTAAAAGCGTGCCTCGGAAGGTGGGAATGACCCAAAAAATTGTGTGTGTCCACATGGTGTGTACACTATCATGGTGGGGTGTTGTTTGAACCAATTTTGTACCCCGGGTGCGTCCGGCTACATGCACATGCGCTGACGGCAATTAGTCAATGTTGTAGACAGCACGGTCAATGGATTAGGGTTTCCCTGGAAAGCGAACCTCGGATTGTGGGAATGACCCCAAAAATCGTGTGTGTCCACATGGTGTGTACATTATCATGGTGGGGTGTTGTTTGAACCAATTTTGTACCCCCGGTATCGCGCTGCTACACGCACATGCGCTGACGGCAATTTGTCAATGGATTAGGGTTTTCCCTGAAAAGCGTGCCTCGGAAGGTGGGAATGACCCAAAAAATTGTGTGTGTCCACATGGTGTGTACACTATCATGGTGGGGTGTTGTTTGAACCAATTTTGTACCCTCGGGTGCGTCCGGCTACACGCACATGCGCTGATGGCAATTAGTCAATGTTGTAGACAGCACGGTCAATGGATTAGGGTTTCCCTGGAAAGCGAGCCTCGGATTGTGGGAATGACCCCAAAAATCGTGTGTGTCCACATAATGTGTACACTATCATGGTGGGGTGTTGTTTGAACCAATTTTGTACCCCCGGGTGCGTCCGGCTACACGCACATGCGCTGACGGCAATTTGTCAATGGATTAGGGTTTCCCTGGAAAGCGAGCCTCGGAGGGTGGGAATGACCCAAAAAATTGTGTGTGTCCACATGGTGTGTACACTATCATGGTGGGGTGTTGTTTGAACCAATTTTGTACCCTCGGGTGCGTCCGGCTACATGCACATGCGCTGACGGCAATTAGTCAATGTTGTAGACAGCACGGTCAATGGATTAGGGTTTCCTTGGAAAGCGAAACTCGGATTGTGGGAATGACCCCAAAAATCGTGTGTGTCCACATGGTGTGTACATTATCATGGTGGGGTGTTGTTTGAACCAATTTTGTACCCCCGGGTGCGTCCGGCTACACGCACATGCGCTGACGGCAATTTGACAATGGATTAGGGTTTCCCTGAAAAGCGTGCCTCGGAAGGTGGGAATGACCCAAAAAATTGTGTGTGTCCACATGGTGTGTACACTATCATGGTGTGGTGTTGTTTGAACCAATTTTGTACCCTCGGGTGCGTCCGGCTACACGCACATGCGCTGATGGCAATTAGTCAATGTTGTAGACAGCACGGTCAATGGATTAGGGTTTCCCTGGAAAGCGAGCCTCGGATTGTGGGAATGACCCCAAAAATCGTGTGTGTCAACATAATGTGTACACTATCATGGTGGGGTGTTTTTTGAACCAATTTTGTACCCCCCGGGTGCGTCAGGCTACACGCACATGCGCTGACGGCAATTTGTCAATGGATTAGGGTTTCCCTGGAAAGCGAGCCTCGGAGGGTGGGAATGACCCAAAAAATTGTGTGTGTCCACATGGTGTGTACACTATCATGGTGGGGTGTTGTTTGAACCAATTTTGTACCCCCGGGTGCGTCCGGCTACATGCACATGCGCTGACGGCAATTAGTCAATGTTGTAGACAGCACGGTCAATGGATTAGGGTTTCCCTGGAAAGCGAACCTCGGATTGTGGGAATGACCCCAAAAATCGTGTGTGTCCACATGGTGTGTACATTATCATGGTGGGGTGTTGTTTGAACCAATTTTGTACCCCCGGGTGCGTCCGGCTACACGCACATGTCTTGACGGCAATTTGTCAATGGATTAGGGTTTCCCTGAAAAGCGTGCCTCGGAAGGTGGGAATGACCCAAAAAATTGTGTGTGTCCACATGGTGTGTACACTATCATGGTGGGGTGTTGTTTGAACCAATTTTGTACGCCCGGGTGCGTCCGGCTACACGCACATGCGCTGATGGCAATTAGTCAATGTTGTAGACAGCACGGTCAATGGATTAGGGTTTCCTGGAAAGCGAGCCTCGGATTGTGGGAATGACCCCAAAAATCGTGTGTGTCCACATAATGTGTACACTATCATGGTGGGGTGTTGTTTGAACCAATTTTGTACCCCCGGGTGCGTCCGGCTACACGCACATGCGCAGACGGCAATTTGTCAATGGATTAGGGTTTCCCTGAAAAGCGTGCCTCGGAAGGTGGGAATGACCCAAAAAATTGTGTGTGTCCACATGGTGTGTACACTATCATGGTGGGGTGTTGTTTGAACCAATTTTGTACCCCCGGGTGCGTCCGGCTACACGCAAATGCGCTGATGGCAATTAGTCAATGTTGTAGACAACACGGTCAATGGATTAGGGTTTCCCTGGAAAGCGAGCCTCGGATTGTGGGAATGACCCCAAAAATCGTGTGTGTCCACATGGTGTGTACATTATCATGGTGGGGTGTTGTTTGAACCAATTTTGTACCCCCGGGTGCGTCCGGCTACAAGCACATGCGCTGACGGCAATTTGTCAATGGATTAGGGTTTCCCTGAAAAGCGTGCCTCGGAAGGTGGGAATGACCCAAAAAATTGTGTGTGTCCACATGGTGTGTACACTATCATGGTGGGGTGTTGTTTGAACCAATTTTGTACCCCCGGGTGCGTCCGGCTACACGCACATGCGCTGATGGCAATTAGTCAATGTTGTAGACAACACGGTCAATGGATTAGGGTTTCCCTGGAAAGCGAGCCTCGGATTGTGGGAATGACCCCAAAAATCGTGTGTGTCCACATAATGTGTACACTATCATGGTGGGGTGTTGTTTGAACCAATTTTGTACCCTCGGGTGCGTCCGGCTACACGCACATGCGCTGACGGCAATTTGTCAATGGATTAGGGTTTCCCTGGAAAGCGAGCCTCGGAGGGTGGGAATGACCCAAAAAATTGTGTGTGTCCACATGGTGTGTACACTATCATGGTGGGGTGTTGTTTGAACCAATTTTGTACCCTCGGGTGCGTCCGGCTACATGCACATGCGCTGACGGCAATTAGTCAATGTTGTAGACAGCACGGTCAATGGATTAGGGTTTCCTTGGAAAGCGAACCTCGGATTGTGGGAATGACCCCAAAAATCGTGTGTGTCCACATGGTGTGTACATTATCATGGTGGGGTGTTGTTTGAACCAATTTTGTACCCCCGGGTGCGTTCGGCTACACGCACATGCGCTGACGGCAATTTGTCAATGGATTAGGGTTTCCCTGAAAAGCGTGCCTCGGAAGGTGGGAATGACCCAAAAAATTGTGTGTGTCCACATGGTGTGTACACTATCATGGTGGGGTGTTGTTTGAACCAATTTTGTACCCCCGGGTGCGTCCGGCTACACGCACATGCGCTGATGGCAATTAGTCAATGTTGTAGACAACACGGTCAATGGATTAGGGTTTCCCTGGAAAGCGAGCCTCGGATTGTGGGAATGACCCCAAAAATCGTGTGTGTCCACATAATGTGTACACTATCATGGTGGGGTGTTGTTTGAACCAATTTTGTACCCTCGGGTGCGTCCGGCTACACGCACATGCGCTGACGGCAATTTGTCAATGGATTAGGGTTTCCTTGGAAAGCGAGCCTCGGAGGGTGGGAATGACCCAAAAAATTGTGTGTGTCCACATGGTGTGTACACTATCATGGTGGGGTGTTGTTTGAACCAATTTTGTACCCCCGGGTGCGTCCTGCGACCCGCACAGGCGGCGTCGGCAATTAGTCAATGTTGTAGACAGCACGGTCAATGGATTAGGGTTTCCCTGGAAAGCGAACCTCGGATTGTGGGAATGACCCCAAAAATCGTGTGTGTCCACATGGTGTGTACATTATCATGGTGGGGTGTTGTTTGAACCAATTTTGTACCCCCGGGTGCGTCCGGCTACACGCACATGCGCCGACGGCAATTTGACAATGGTTTTTTCTTTCACTGAAAAGCGTGCCTCGGAAGGTGGGAATGACCCAAAAAATTGTGTGTGTCCACATGGTGTGTACACTATCATGGTGGGGTGTTGTTTGAACCAATTTTGTACCCCCTGGTGCGTCCTGCTACACGCACATGCGCTGATGGCAATTAGTCAATGTTGTAGACAGCACGGTCAATGGATTAGGGTTTCCCTGGAAAGCGAGCCTCGGATTGTGGGAATGACCCCAAAAATCGTGTGTGTCCACATAATGTGTACACTATCATGGTGGGGTGTTGTTTGAACCAATTTTGTACCCCCGTGTGCCTGCGGCTACACGGACATGCTGTTATGGCAATTTGTCAATGGATTAGGGTTTCCCTGGAAAGCGAGCCTCGGAGGGTGGGAATGACCCAAAAAATTGTGTGTGTCCACATGGTGTGTACACTATCATGGTGGGGTGTTGTTTGAACCAATTTTGTACCCCCGGGTGCGTCCGGCTACATGCACATGCGCTGACGGCAATTAGTCAATGTTGTAGACAACACGGTCAATGGATTAGGGTTTCCCTGGAAAGCGAGCCTCGGATTGTGGGAATGACCCCAAAAATCGTGTGTGTCCACATGGTGTGTACATTATCATGGTGGGGTGTTGTTTGAACCAATTTTGTACCCCGGGTGCGTCGGCTACACGCACATGCGGCGACGGCAATTTGTCAATGGATTAGGGTTTCCCTGGAAAGCGAGCCTCGGAAGGTGGGAATGACCCAAAAAATTGTGTGTGTCCACATGGTGTGTACACTATCATGGTGGGGTGTTGTTTGAACCAATTTTGTACCCCCGGGTGCGTCCGGCTACACGCACATGCGCTGACGGCAATTTGTCAATGGATTAGGGTTTCCCTGGAAAGCGAGCCTCGGAGGTTGGGAATGACCCAAAAAATTGTGTGTGTCCACATGGTGTGTACACTATCATGGTGGGGTGTTGTTTGAACCAATTTTGTACCCCCGGGTGCGTCCGGCTACACGCACATGCGGCGACGGCAATTAGTCAATGTTGTAGACAACACGGTCAATGGATTAGGGTTTCCCTGGAAAGCGAACCTCGGATTGTGGGAATGACCCCAAAAATCGTGTGTGTCCACATGGTGTGTACATTATCATGGTGGGGTGTTGTTTGAACCAATTTTGCCCCCCTTGTGCGTTCTGCTACACGCACATGCGCTGACGGCAATTTGTCAATGGATTAGGGTTTCCCTGAAAAGCGTGCCTCGGAAGGTGGGAATGACCCAAAAAATTGTGTGTGTCCACATGGTGTGTACACTATCATGGTGGGGTGTTGTTTGAACCAATTTTGTACCCCGGGTGCGTCCGGCTACACGCACATGCGCTGATGGCAATTAGTCAATGTTGTAGACCACACGGTCAATGGATTAGGGTTTCCCTGGAAAGCGAGCCTCGGATTGTGGGAATGACCCCAAAAATCGTGTGTGTCCACATAATGTGTACACTATCATGGTGGGGTGTTGTTTGAACCAATTTTGTACCCCGGGTGCGTCGGCTACACGCACATGCGCCGACGGCAATTTGTCAATGGATTAGGGTTTCCCTGGAAAGCGAGCCTCGGAGGGTGGGAATGACCCAAAAAATTGTGTGTGTCCACATGGTGTGTACACTATCATGGTGGGGTGTTGTTTGAACCAATTTTGTACCCCGGGTGCGTCCGGCTACATGCACATGCGGCGACGGCAATTAGTCAATGTTGTAGACGACACGGTCAATGGATTAGGGTTTCCACTGGAAAGCGAACCTCGGATTGTGGGAATGACCCCAAAAATCGTGTGTGTCCACATGGTGTGTACAGTATCATGGTGGGGTGTTGTTTGAACCAATTTTGTACCCCGGGTGCGTCAGGCTACACGCACATGCGCTGACGGCAATTTGTCAATGGATTAGGGTTTTCCCTGAAAAGCGTGCCTCGGAAGGTGGGAATGACCCAAAAAATTGTGTGTGTCCACATGGTGTGTACACTATCATGGTGGGGTGTTGTTTGAACCAATTTTGTACCCCGGGTGCGTCCGGCTACACGCACATGCGCTGATGGCAATTAGTCAATGTTGTAGACAACACGGTCAATGGATTAGGGTTTCCCTGGAAAGCGAGCCTCGGATTGTGGGAATGACCCCAAAAATCGTGTGTGTCCACATAATGTGTACACTATCATGGTGGGGTGTTGTTTGAACCAATTTTGTACCCCGGGTGCGTCGGCTACACGCACATGCGGCGACGGCAATTTGTCAATGGATTAGGGTTTCCCTGAAAGCGAGCCTCGGAGGGTGGGAATGACCCAAAAAATTGTGTGTGTCCACATGGTGTGTACACTATCATGGTGGGGTGTTGTTTGATCCGAATTTGTACTGCGGGGTGAGTACTGCAACAAGCACATGCTCTGACGGCAATTAGTCAATGTTGTAGACAACACGGTCAATGGATTAGGGTTTCCCTGGAAAGCGAACCTCGGATTGTGGGAATGACCCCAAAAATCGTGTGTGTCCACATGGTGTGTACATTATCATGGTGGGGTGTTGTTTGAACCAATTTTGTACCCCCGGGTGCGTCCGGCTACACGCACATGCGATGACGGCAATTTGTCAATGGATTAGGGTTTCCCTGAAAAGCGTGCCTCGGAAGGTGGGAATGACCCAAAAAATTGTGTGTGTCCACATGGTGTGTACACTATCATGGTGGGGTGTTGTTTGAACCAATTTTGTACCCCCGGGTGCGTCCGGCTACACGCACATGCGTTGACGGCAATTTGTCAATGTTGTAGACGACACGGTCAATGGATTAGGGTTTTCACTGGAAAGCGAGCCTCGGATTGTGGGAATGACCCCAAAAATCGTGTGTGTCCACATAATGTGTACACTATCATGGTGGGGTGTTGTTTGAACCAATTTTGTACCCCGGGTGCGTCGGCTACACGCACATGCGGCGACGGCAATTTGTCAATGGTTTAGGGTTTCCCTGAAAGCGAGCCTCGGAGGGTGGGAATGACCCAAAAAATTGTGTGTGTCCACATGGTGTGTACACTATCATGGTGGGGTGTTGTTTGAACCAATTTTGTACGCCGGGTGCGTCGGCTACATGCACATGCGGCGACGGCAATCAGTCAATGTTGTAGACCGACTCGTCAATGGATTAGGGTTTCCCTGGAAAGCGAACCTCGGATTGTGGGAATGACCCCAAAAATCGTGTGTGTCCACATGGTGTGTACATTATCATGGTGGGGTGTTGTTTGAACCAATTTTGTACCCCGGGTGCGTCGGCTACACGCACATGCGCTGACGGCAATTTGTCAATGGATTAGGGTTTCCCTGAAAAGCGTGCCTCGGAAGGTGGGAATGACCCAAAAAATTGTGTGTGTCCACATGGTGTGTACACTATCATGGTGGGGTGTTGTTTGAACCAATTTTGTACCCCCGGGTGCGTCCGGCTACACGCACATGCGCTGATGGCAATTAGTCAATGTTGTAGACAGCACGGTCAATGGATTAGGGTTTCCCTGGAAAGCGAGCCTCGGATTGTGGGAATGACCCCAAAAATCGTGTGTGTCCACATAATGTGTACACTATCATGGTGGGGTGTTGTTTGAACCAATTTTGTACCACCGGGTGCGTCCGGCGACACGCAGTTGGGAGTACGGCAATTTGTCAATGGATTAGGGTTTCCCTGAAAAGCGTGCCTCGGAAGGTGGGAATGACCCAAAAAATTGTGTGTGTCCACATGGTGTGTACACTATCATGGTGGGGTGTTGTTTGAACCAATTTTGTACGCCCGGGTGCGTCCGGCTACACGCACATGCGCTGATGGCAATTAGTCAATGTTGTAGACAGCACGGTCAATGGATTAGGGTTTCCCTGGAAAGCGAGCCTCGGATTGTGGGAATGACCCCAAAAATCGTGTGTGTCCACATGGTGTGTACATTATCATGGTGGGGTGTTGTTTGAACCAATTTTGTACCCCCGGGTGCGTCCGGCTACACGCACATGCGCTGACGGCAATTTGTCAATGGATTAGGGTTTCCATGTAAAGCGTGCCTCGGAAGGTGGGAATGACCCAAAAAATTGTGTGTGTCCACATGGTGTGTACACTATCATGGTGGGGTGTTGTTTGAACCAATTTTGTACCACCGTGTTCGTACTGCTACACGCACATGCGCGGATGGCAATTAGTCAATGTTGTAGACAGCACGGTCAATGGATTAGGGTTTCCCTGGAAAGCGAGCCTCGGATTGTGGGAATGACCCCAAAAATCGTGTGTGTCCACATAATGTGTACACTATCATGGTGGGGTGTTGTTTGAACCAATTTTGTACCCCCGGGTGCGTCGGGCTACACGCACATGCGCCGACGGCAATTTGTCAATGGATTAGGGTTTCCCTGGAAAGCGAGCCTCGGAGGGTGGGAATGACCCAAAAAATTGTGTGTGTCCACATGGTGTGTACACTATCATGGTGGGGTGTTGTTTGAACCAATTTTGTACCCCCGGGTGCGTCCGGCTACATGCACATGCGCTGACGGCAATTAGTCAATGTTGTAGACATCACGGTCAATGGATTAGGGTTTCACTGGAAAGCTAACCTCGGATTGTGGGAATGACCCCAAAAATCGTGTGTGTCCACATGGTGTGTACATTATCATGGTGGGGTGTTGTTTGAACCAATTTTGTACCCCGGGTGCGTCGGCTACACGCACATGCGTGAAGGCAATTTGTCAATGGATTAGGGTTTCCCTGAAAAGCGTGCCTCGGAAGGTGGGAATGACCCAAAAAATTGTGTGTGTCCACATGGTGTGTACACTATCATGGTGGGGTGTTGTTTGAACCAATTTTGTACCCCCGGGTGCGTCCAGCTACACGCACATGCGCTGATGGCAATTAGTCAATGTTGTAGACAACACGGTCAATGGATTAGGGTTTCCCTGGAAAGCGAGCCTCGGATTGTGGGAATGACCCCAAAAATCGTGTGTGTCCACATAATGTGTACACTATCATGGTGGGGTGTTGTTTGAACCAATTTTGTACCCCCGGGTGCGTCGGGCTACACGCACATGCGCTGACGGCAATTTGTCAATGGATTAGGGTTTCCCTGGAAAGCGAGCCTCGGAGGGTGGGAATGACCCAAAAAATTGTGTGTGTCCACATGGTGTGTACACTATCATGGTGGGGTGTTGTTTGAACCAATTTTGTACCCCCGGGTGCGTCCGGCTACATGCACATGCGGCGTCGGCAATTAGTCAATGTTGTAGACAGCACGGTCAATGGATTAGGGTTTCACTGGAAAGCGAACCTCGGATTGTGGGAATGACCCCAAAAATCGTGTGTGTCCACATGGTGTGTACATTATCATGGTGGGGTGTTGTTTGAACCAATTTTGTACCCCCGGTGCGTCCGGCTACACGCACATGCGCTGACGGCAATTTGTCAATGGATTAGGGTTTCCCTGAAAAGCGTGCCTCGGAAGGTGGGAATGACCCAAAAAATTGTGTGTGTCCACATGGTGTGTACACTATCATGGTGGGGTGTTGTTTGAACCAATTTTGTACCCCGGGTGCGTCCAGCTACACGCACATGCGCTGATGGCAATTAGTCAATGTTGTAGACAACACGGTCAATGGATTAGGGTTTCCATGGAAAGCGAGCCTCGGATTGTGGGAATGACCCCAAAAATCGTGTGTGTCCACATAATGTGTACACTATCATGGTGGGGTGTTGTTTGAACCAATTTTGTACCCCGGGTGCGTCGGCTACACGCACTAGCGGAGACGGCAATTTGTCAATGGATTAGGGTTTCCCTGGAAAGCGAGCCTCGGAGGGTGGGAATGACCCAAAAAATTGTGTGTGTCCACATGGTGTGTACACTATCATGGTGGGGTGTTGTTTGAACCAATTTTGTACCCCGGGTGCGTCCGGCTACATGCACATGCGCTGATGGCAATTAGTCAATGTTGTAGACAGCACGGTCAATGGATTAGGGTTTCCCTGGAAAGCGAGCCTCGGATTGTGGGAATGACCCCAAAAATCGTGTGTGTCCACATGGTGTGTACATTATCATGGTGGGGTGTTGTTTGAACCAATTTTGTACCCCTGGGTGCGTCGGCTACACGCACATGCGACGGCAATTTGTCAATGGATTAGGGTTTCCACTGAAAAGCGTGCCTCGGAAGGTGGGAATGACCCAAAAAATTGTGTGTGTCCACATGGTGTGTACACTATCATGGTGGGGTGTTGTTTGAACCAATTTTGTACGGGTGCAAAATTAGTCAATGTTGTACCCACGGTCAATGGATTAGGGTTTCCCTGGAAAGCGAGCCTCGGATTGTGGAATGACCCCAAAATAGTGTGTGTCCACATCATGTGTACACTATCATGGTGGGGTGTTGTTTGAACCAATTTTGTACCCCGGGTGCGTCCGGCTACACGCACATGCGCTGACGGCAATTTGTCAATGGATTAGGGTTTCCCTGAAAGCGAGCCTCGGAGGGTGGGAATGACCCAAAAATTGTGTGTGTCCACATGGTGTGTACACTATCATGGTGGGGTGTTGTTTGAACCAATTTTGTACCCCCGGGTGCGTCCGGCTACATGCACATGCGCTGACGGCAATTAGTCAATGTTGTAGACAACACGGTCAATGGATTAGGGTTTCCCTGGAAAGCGAACCTCGGATTGTGGGAATGACCCCAAAAATCGTGTGTGTCCACATGGTGTGTACATTATCATGGTGGGGTGTTGTTTGAACCAATTTTGTACCCCGGGTGCGTCCGGCTACACGCACATGCGCTGACGGCAATTTGTCAATGGATTAGGGTTTCCCTGAAAAGCGTGCCTCGGAAGGTGGGAATGACCCAAAAAATTGTGTGTGTCCACATGGTGTGTACACTATCATGGTGGGGTGTTGTTTGAACCAATTTTGTACCCGCGGGTGCGTCCGGCTTCACGCACTTGGGGTGAGGATAATTAGTCAATGTTGTAGACAGCACGGTCAATGGATTAGGGTTTCCCTGGAAAGCGAGCCTCGGATTGTGGGAATGACCCCAAAAATCGTGTGTGTCCACATAATGTGTACACTATCATGGTGGGGTGTTGTTTGAACCAATTTTGTACCCCGGGTGCGTCCGGCTACACGCACATGCGCTGACGGCAATTTGTCAATGGATTAGGGTTTCCCTGGAAAGCGAGCCTCGGAGGGTGGGAATGACCCAAAAAATTGTGTGTGTCCACATGGTGTGTACACTATCATGGTGGGGTGTTGTTTGAACCAATTTTGTACCCCGGGTGCGTCCGGCTACATGCACATGCGCTGACGGCAATTAGTCAATGTTGTAGACAGCACGGTCAATGGATTAGGGTTTCCCTGGAAAGCGAGCCTCGGATTGTGGGAATGACCCCAAAAATCGTGTGTGTCCACATGGTGTGTACACTATCATGGTGGGGTGTTGTTTGAACCAATTTTGTACCCCCGGGTGCGTACGGCTACACGCACATGCGCTGACGGCAATTTGTCAATGGATTAGGGTTTCCCTGAAAAGCGTGCCTCGGAAGGTGGGAATGACCCAAAAAATTGTGTGTGTCCACATGGTGTGTACACTATCATGGTGGGGTGTTGTTTGAACCAATTTTGTACCCCGGGTGCGTCCAGCTACACGCACATGCGCTGATGGCAATTAGTCAATGTTGTAGACAGCACGGTCAATGGATTAGGGTTTCCCTGGAAAGCGAGCCTCGGATTGTGGGAATGACCCCAAAAATCGTGTGTGTCCACATAATGTGTACACTATCATGGTGGGGTGTTGTTTGAACCAATTTTGTACTCCCGGGTGCGTCGGCTACACGCACATGCGCCGACGGCAATTTGTCAATGGATTAGGGTTTCCCTGGAAAGCGAGCCTCGGAGGGTGGGAATGACCCAAAAAATTGTGTGTGTCCACATGGTGTGTACACTATCATGGTGGGGTGTTGTTTGAACCAATTTTGTACCCCCGGGTGCGTCCGGCTACATGCACATGCGCAGACGGCAATTAGTCAATGTTGTAGACAACACGGTCAATGGATTAGGGTTTCCCTGGAAAGCGAACCTCGGATTGTGGGAATGACCCCAAAAATCGTGTGTGTCCACATGGTGTGTACATTATCATGGTGGGGTGTTGTTTGAACCAATTTTGTACCCCCGGGAGCGTGCGTCTACACGCTCAAGCCGTGACGGCAATTTGTCAATGGATTAGGGTTTCCCTGAAAAGCGTGCCTCGGAAGGTGGGAATGACCCAAAAAATTGTGTGTGTCCACATGGTGTGTACACTATCATGGTGGGGTGTTGTTTGAACCAATTTTGTACCCCGGGGTGCGTCCGGCTACATGCACATGCGCTGATGGCAATTAGTCAATGTTGTAGACAACACGGTCAATGGATTAGGGTTTCCCTGGAAAGCGAGCCTCGGATTGTGGGAATGACCCCAAAAATCGTGTGTGTCCACATGGTGTGTACATTATCATGGTGGGGTGTTGTTTGAACCAATTTTGTACCCCCGGGTGCGTCCGGCTACACGCACATGCGCTGACGGCAATTTGTCAATGGATTTGTTTTTTCAGTGAAAAGCGTGCCTCGGAAGGTGGGAATGACCCAAAAAATTGTGTGTGTCCACATGGTGTGTACACTATCATGGTGGGGTGTTGTTTGAACCAATTTGGTTCCCCGGGTGCGTCCGGCTACACGCACATGCGCTTCTGGCAATTAGTCAATGTAGTAGACTACACGGTCAATGGATTAGGGTTTCCCTGGAAAGCGAGCCTCGGATTGTGGGAATGACCCCAAAAATCGTGTGTGTCCACATAATGTGTACACTATCATGGTGGGGTGTTGTTTGAACCAATTTTGTACCCCCGGGTGCGTCCGGCTACACGCACATGCGCTGACGGCAATTTGTCAATGGATTAGGGTTTCCCGGAAAAGCGTGCCTCGGAAGGTGGGAATGACCCAAAAAATTGTGTGTGTCCACATGGTGTGTACACTATCATGGTGGGGTGTTGTTTGAACCAATTTTGTACCCTCGGGTGCGTCCGGCTACATGCACATGCGGCGACGGCAATCAGTCAATGTTGTAGAGCACGGTCAATGGATTAGGGTTTCCCTGGAAAGCGAGCCTCGGATTGTGGGAATGACCCCAAAAATCGTGTGTGTCCACATGGTGTGTACATTATCATGGTGGGGTGTTGTTTGAACCAATTTTGTACCCCCGGTGCGTCGGCTACACGCACATGCGGCGACGGCAATTTGTCAATGGATTAGGGTTTCCACTGGAAAGCGTGCCTCGGAAGGTGGGAATGACCCAAAAAATTGTGTGTGTCCACATGGTGTGTACACTATCATGGTGGGGTGTTGTTTGAACCAATTTTGTACCCCCGGGTGCGTCCGGCTACACGCACATGCGGTGACTGCAAATAGTCAATGTTGTAGACATCAGTGTCAATGGATTAGGGTTTCCCTGGAAAGCGAGCCTCGGATTGTGGGAATGACCCCAAAAATCGTGTGTGTCCACATAATGTGTACACTATCATGGTGGGGTGTTGTTTGAACCAATTTTGTACCCCCGGGTGCGTCCGGCTACACGCACATGCGTTGACGGCAATTTGTCAATGGATTAGGGTTTCCCTGGAAAGCGAGCCTCGGAGGGTGGGAATGACCCAAAAAATTGTGTGTGTCCACATGGTGTGTACACTATCATGGTGGGGTGTTGTTTGAACCAATTTTGTACACCCGGGTGCGTCCGGCTACATGCACATGCGCTGACGGCAATTAGTCAATGTTGTAGACAACACGGTCAATGGATTAGGGTTTCCCTGGAAAGCGAACCTCGGATTGTGGGAATGACCCCAAAAATCGTGTGTGTCCACATGGTGTGTACATTATCATGGTGGGGTGTTGTTTGAACCAATTTTGTACCCCCAGGTGCGCCGGCTACACGCACATGCGCTGACGGCAATTTGTCAATGGATTAGGGTTTCCCTGAAAAGCGTGCCTCGGAAGGTGGGAATGACCCAAAAAATTGTGTGTGTCCACATGGTGTGTACACTATCATGGTGGGGTGTTGTTTGAACCAATTTTGTACCCCCGGGTGCGTCCGGCTACACGCACATGCGCTGATGGCAATTAGTCAATGTTGTAGACAGCACGGTCAATGGATTAGGGTTTCCCTGGAAAGCGAGCCTCGGATTGTGGGAATGACCCCAAAAATCGTGTGTGTCCACATAATGTGTACACTATCATGGTGGGGTGTTGTTTGAACCAATTTTGTACCACCGGGTGCGTCGGCTACACGCACATGCGCTGACGGCAATTTGTCAATGGATTAGGGTTTCCCTGGAAAGCGAGCCTCGGAGGGTGGGAATGACCCAAAAAATTGTGTGTGTCCACATGGTGTGTACACTATCATGGTGGGGTGTTGTTTGAACCAATTTTGTACTCCCGGGTGCGTCCGGCTACATGCACATGCGCTGACGGCAATTAGTCAATGTTGTAGACAACACGGTCAATGGATTAGGGTTTCCCTGGAAAGCGAACCTCGGATTGTGGGAATGACCCCAAAAATCGTGTGTGTCCACATGGTGTGTACATTATCATGGTGGGGTGTTGTTTGAACCAATTTTGTACCCCCGGGTGCGTCGGGCTACACGCACATGCGCTGACGGCAATTTGTCAATGGATTAGGGTTTCCCCTGAAAAGCGTGCCTCGGAAGGTGGGAATGACCCAAAAAATTGTGTGTGTCCACATGGTGTGTACACTATCATGGTGGGGTGTTGTTTGAACCAATTTTGTACCCTCGGGTGCGTCCGGCTACACGCACATGCGCTGATGGCAATTAGTCAATGTTGTAGACAGCACGGTCAATGGATTAGGGTTTCCCTGGAAAGCGAGCCTCGGATTGTGGGAATGACCCCAAAAATCGTGTGTGTCCACATAATGTGTACACTATCATGGTGGGGTGTTGTTTGAACCAATTTTGTACCCCGGGTGCGTCCGGCTACACGCACATGCGCTGACGGCAATTTGTCAATGGATTAGGGTTTCCCTGAAAGCGAGCCTCGGAGGGTGGGAATGACCCAAAAAATTGTGTGTGTCCACATGGTGTGTACACTATCATGGTGGGGTGTTGTTTGAACCAATTTTGTACCCCCGGGTGCGTCCGGCTACATGCACATGCGCTGACGGCAATTAGTCAATGTTGTAGACAGCACGGTCAATGGATTAGGGTTTCCCTGGAAAGCGAACCTCGGATTGTGGGAATGACCCCAAAAATCGTGTGTGTCCACATGGTGTGTACATTATCATGGTGGGGTGTTGTTTGAACCAATTTTGTACCCCCGGGTGCGTCCGGCTACACGCACATGCGCTGACGGCAATTTGTCAATGGATTAGGGTTTCCCTGAAAAGCGTGCCTCGGAAGGTGGGAATGACCCAAAAAATTGTGTGTGTCCACATGGTGTGTACACTATCATGGTGGGGTGTTGTTTGAACCAATTTTGTACCGCAGGTGCGTCCAGCTACACGCACATGCGTTGATGGCAATTAGTCAATGTTGTAGACAGCACGGTCAATGGATTAGGGTTTCCCTGGAAAGCGAGCCTCGGATTGTGGGAATGACCCCAAAAATCGTGTGTGTCCACATAATGTGTACACTATCATGGTGGGGTGTTGTTTGAACCAATTTTGTACCCCCGGGTGCGTCTGGCTACACGCACATGCGCTGACGGCAATTTGTCAATGGATTAGGGTTTCCCTGGAAAGCGAGCCTCGGAGGGTGGGAATGACCCAAAAAATTGTGTGTGTCCACATGGTGTGTACACTATCATGGTGGGGTGTTGTTTGAACCAATTTTGTACTCCCGGGTGCGTCCGGCTACATGCACATGCGCTGATGGCAATTAGTCAATGT
This sequence comes from Lolium perenne, assembly GCF_019359855.2. Taxonomy (NCBI): domain Eukaryota; kingdom Viridiplantae; phylum Streptophyta; class Magnoliopsida; order Poales; family Poaceae; genus Lolium; species Lolium perenne. Next base: position 294,477 of record NW_027249014.1, on the reverse strand, counting down.
TGTAGACAGCACGGTCAATGGATTAGGGTTTCCCTGGAAAGCGAACCTCGGATTGTGGGAATGACCCCAAAAATCGTGTGTGTCCACATGGTGTGTACATTATCATGGTGGGGTGTTGTTTGAACCAATTTTGTACCCCCGGGTGCGTCCGGCTACACGCACATGCGCGGACGGCAATTTGTCAATGGATTAGGGTTTCCCCTGAAAAGCGTGCCTCGGAAGGTGGGAATGACCCAAAAAATTGTGTGTGTCCACATGGTGTGTACACTATCATGGTGGGGTGTTGTTTGAACCAATTTTGTACCCCGGGGTGCGTCCTGCTACTGGCACAGGCGGTGATGGCAATTAGTCAATGTTGTAGACAGCACGGTCAATGGATTAGGGTTTCCCTGGAAAGCGAGCCTCGGATTGTGGGAATGACCCCAAAAATCGTGTGTGTCCACATAATGTGTACACTATCATGGTGGGGTGTTGTTTGAACCAATTTTGTACCCCGTGTGCGTCCGGCTACACGCACATGCGGTGACGGCAATTTGTCAATGGATTAGGGTTTCCCTGAAAAGCGTGCCTCGGAAGGTGGGAATGACCCAAAAAATTGTGTGTGTCCACATGGTGTGTACACTATCATGGTGGGGTGTTGTTTGAACCAATTTTGTACCACCGGGTGCGTCCGGCTACACGCACATGCGCTGATGGCAATTAGTCAATGTTGTAGACACATCTGTCAATGGATTAGGGTTTCCCTGGAAAGCGAGCCTCGGATTGTGGGAATGACCCCAAAAATCGTGTGTGTCCACATAATGTGTACACTATCATGGTGGGGTGTTGTTTGAACCAATTTTGTACCCCGGGTGCGTCCAGCTACACGCACATGGGCGTACGGCAATTTGTCAATGGATTAGGGTTTCCCTGGAAAGCGAGCCTCGGAGGGTGGGAATGACCCAAAAAATTGTGTGTGTCCACATGGTGTGTACACTATCATGGTGGGGTGTTGTTTGAACCAATTTTGTACCCCGGGTGCGTCCGGCTACATGCACATGCGGCGATGGCAATTAGTCAATGTTGTAGACAACACGGTCAATGGATTAGGGTTTCCCTGGAAAGCGAGCCTCGGATTGTGGGAATGACCCCAAAAATCGTGTGTGTCCACATAATGTGTACATTATCATGGTGGGGTGTTGTTTGAACCAATTTTGTACCCCCGGGTGCGTCCGGCTACACCCACATGCGGTGACGGCAATTTGTCAATGGATTAGGGTTTCCCTGTAAAGCGTGCCTCGGAAGGTGGGAATGACCCAAAAAATTGTGTGTGTCCACATGGTGTGTACACTATCATGGTGGGGTGTTGTTTGAACCAATTTTGTACCCCCGGGTGCGTCCGGCTACACGCACATGCGCTGATGGCAATTAGTCAATGTTGTAGACAACACGGTCAATGGATTAGGGTTTCCCTGGAAAGCGAGCCTCGGATTGTGGGAATGACCCCAAAAATCGTGTGTGTCCACATAATGTGTACACTATCATGGTGGGGTGTTGTTTGAACCAATTTTGTACCCCGGGTGCGTCGGCTACACCCACATGCGTTGACGGCAATTTGTCAATGGATTAGGGTTTCCCTGGAAAGCGAGCCTCGGAGGGTGGGAATGACCCAAAAAATTGTGTGTGTCCACATGGTGTGTACACTATCATGGTGGGGTGTTGTTTGAACCAATTTTGTACCCCCGGGTGCGTCCGGCTACATGCACATGCGGTTGACGGCAATTAGTCAATGTTGTAGACAACACGGTCAATGGATTAGGGTTTCCCTGGAAAGCGAACCTCGGATTGTGGGAATGACCCCAAAAATCGTGTGTGTCCACATGGTGTGTACATTATCATGGTGGGGTGTTGTTTGAACCAATTTTGTACCCCGGGTGCGTCCGGCTACACGCACATGCGGCGACGGCAATTTGTCAATGGATTAGGGTTTCCCTAAAAGCGTGCCTCGGAAGGTGGGAATGACCCAAAAAATTGTGTGTGTCCACATGGTGTGTACACTATCATGGTGGGGTGTTGTTTGAACCAATTTTGTACCCCGGGTGCGTCCCGCTACAAGCACATGCGCTGATGGCAATTAGTCAATGTTGTAGACAACACGGTCAATGGATTAGGGTTTCCCTGGAAAGCGAGCCTCGGATTGTGGGAATGACCCCAAAAATCGTGTGTGTCCACATGGTGTGTACATTATCATGGTGGGGTGTTGTTTGAACCAATTTTGTACCCCCGGGTGCGTGCGGCTACACGCACATGCGCTGACGGCAATTTGTCAATGGATTAGGATTTCCCTGAAAAGCGTGCCTCGGAAGGTGGGAATGACCCAAAAAATTGTGTGTGTCCACATGGTGTGTACACTATCATGGTGGGGTGTTGTTTGAACCAATTTTGTACAACCGGGTTCGTGCGGCTACACGCAGATGCGAAGACGGCAATTAGTCAATGTTGTAGACAGCACGGTCAATGGATTAGGGTTTCCCTGGAAAGCGAGCCTCGGATTGTGGGAATGACCCCAAAAATCGTGTGTGTCCACATAATGTGTACACTATCATGGTGGGGTGTTGTTTGAACCAATTTTGTACCACCGGGTGCGTCCGGCTACACGCACATCGTCGACGGCAATTTGTCAATGGATTAGGGTTTCCCTGGAAAGCGAGCCTCGGAGGGTGGGAATGACCCAAAAAATTGTGTGTGTCCACATGGTGTGTACACTATCATGGTGGGGTGTTGTTTGAACCAATTTTGTACACCCGGGTGCGTACGGCTACAGGCAAATGCTATGACGGCAATTAGTCAATGTTGTAGACAGCACGGTCAATGGATTAGGGTTTCCCTGGAAAGCGAACCTCGGATTGTGGGAATGACCCCAAAAATCGTGTGTGTCCACATGGTGTGTACATTATCATGGTGGGGTGTTGTTTGAACCAATTTTGTACCACCGGGTGCGTCCGGCTACACGCACATGCGCTGACGGCAATTTGTCAATGGATTAGGGTTTCCCTGAAAAGCGTGCCTCGGAAGGTGGGAATGACCCAAAAAATTGTGTGTGTCCACATGGTGTGTACACTATCATGGTGGGGTGTTGTTTGAACCAATTTTGTACCCCGGGTGCGTCCGGCTACACGCACATGCGGCGATGGCAATTAGTCAATGTTGTAGACAACACGGTCAATGGATTAGGGTTTCCCTGGAAAGCGAGCCTCGGATTGTGGGAATGACCCCAAAAATCGTGTGTGTCCACATAATGTGTACACTATCATGGTGGGGTGTTGTTTGAACCAATTTTGTACCCCGGGTGCGTCGGCTACACGCACATGCGGCGACGGCAATTTGTCAATGGATTAGGGTTTCCCTGGAAAGCGAGCCTCGGAGGGTGGGAATGACCCAAAAAATTGTGTGTGTCCACATGGTGTGTACACTATCATGGTGGGGTGTTGTTTGAACCAATTTTGTACGCCCGGGTGCGTCCGGCTACATGCACATGCGCTGACGGCAATTAGTCAATGTTGTAGACAGCACGGTCAATGGATTAGGGTTTCCCTGGAAAGCGAACCTCGGATTGTGGGAATGACCCCAAAAATCGTGTGTGTCCACATGGTGTGTACATTATCATGGTGGGGTGTTGTTTGAACCAATTTTGTACCCCGGGTGCGTCCGGCTACACGCACATGCGCTGACGGCAATTTGTCAATGGATTAGGGTTTCCCTGAAAAGCGTGCCTCGGAAGGTGGGAATGACCCAAAAAATTGTGTGTGTCCACATGGTGTGTACACTATCATGGTGGGGTGTTGTTTGAACCAATTTTGTACCCCCGGGTGCGTCCGGCTACACGCACATGCGCTGATGGCAATTAGTCAATGTTGTAGACAGCACGGTCAATGGATTAGGGTTTCCCTGGAAAGCGAGCCTCGGATTGTGGGAATGACCCCAAAAATCGTGTGTGTCCACATAATGTGTACACTATCATGGTGGGGTGTTGTTTGAACCAATTTTGTACCCCCGGGTGCGTCCGGCTACACGCACATGCGCTGACGGCAATTTGTCAATGGATTAGGGTTTCCCTGAAAGCGTGCCTCGGAAGGTGGGAATGACCCAAAAAATTGTGTGTGTCCACATGGTGTGTACACTATCATGGTGGGGTGTTGTTTGAACCAATTTTGTACCCCCGGGTGCGTCCGGCTACATGCACATGCGCTGATGGCAATTAGTCAATGTTGTAGACAACACGGTCAATGGATTAGGGTTTCCCTGGAAAGCGAGCCTCGGATTGTGGGAATGACCCCAAAAATCGTGTGTGTCCACATGGTGTGTACATTATCATGGTGGGGTGTTGTTTGAACCAATTTTGTACCCCCGGGTGCGTCCGGCTACACGCACATGCGCTGACGACAATTTGTCAATGGATTAGGGTTTTCCCTGAAAAGCGTGCCTCGGAAGGTGGGAATGACCCAAAAAATTGTGTGTGTCCACATGGTGTGTACACTATCATGGTGGGGTGTTGTTTGAACCAATTTTGTACCCCGGGTGCGTCCGGCTACACGCACATGCGCTGATGGCAATTAGTCAATGTTGTAGACAACACGGTCAATGGATTAGGGTTTCCCTGGAAAGCGAGCCTCGGATTGTGGGAATGACCCCAAAAATCGTGTGTGTCCACATAATGTGTACACTATCATGGTGGGGTGTTGTTTGAACCAATTTTGTACCCCCGGGTGCATTCGGCTACACGCACATGGGCTGACGGCAATTTGTCAATGGATTAGGGTTTCCCTGGAAAGCGAGCCTCGGAGGGTGGGAATGACCCAAAAAATTGTGTGTGTCCACATGGTGTGTACACTATCATGGTGGGGTGTTGTTTGAACCAATTTTGTACTCCCGGGTGCATCCGGCTACATGCACATGCGCTGACGGCAATTAGTCAATGTTGTAGACAGCACGGTCAATGGATTAGGGTTTCCCTGGAAAGCGAGCCTCGGATTGTGGGAATGACCCCAAAAATCGTGTGTGTCCACATGGTGTGTACATTATCATGGTGGGGTGTTGTTTGAACCAAGTTTGTACCCCGGGTGCGTCGGCTACACGGACATGCGGGTTCGGCAATTTGTCAATGGATTAGGGTTTTCCCTGAAAAGCGTGCCTCGGAAGGTGGGAATGACCCAAAAAATTGTGTGTGTCCACATGGTGTGTACACTATCATGGTGGGGTGTTGTTTGAACCAATTTTGTACCCCCGGGTGCGTCCAGCTACACGCACATGCGCTGATGGCAATTAGTCAATGTTGTAGACAGCACGGTCAATGGATTAGGGTTTCCATGGAAAGCGAGCCTCGGATTGTGGGAATGACCCCAAAAATCGTGTGTGTCCACATAATGTGTACACTATCATGGTGGGGTGTTGTTTGAACCAATTTTGTACCCCGGGTGCGTCGGCTACACGCACATGCGGCGACGGCAATTTGTCAATGGATTAGGGTTTCCCTGGAAAGCGAGCCTCGGAGGGTGGGAATGACCCAAAAAATTGTGTGTGTCCACATGGTGTGTACACTATCATGGTGGGGTGTTGTTTGAACCAATTTTGTACCCCGGGTGCGTCCGGCTACACGCACATGCGCTGATGGCAATTAGTCAATGTTGTAGACAGCACGGTCAATGGATTAGGGTTTCCCTGGAAAGCGAGCCTCGGATTGTGGGAATGACCCCAAAAATCGTGTGTGTCCACATGGTGTGTACATTATCATGGTGGGGTGTTGTTTGAACCAATTTTGTACCCCGGGTGCGTCCGGCTACACGCACATGCGCTGACGGCAATTTGTCAATGGATTAGGGTTTCCCTGAAAAGCGTGCCTCGGAAGGTGGGAATGACCCAAAAAATTGTGTGTGTCCACATGGTGTGTACACTATCATGGTGGGGTGTTGTTTGAACCAATTTTGTACCACCGGGTGCGTCCGGCTACACGCACATGCTGCGATGGCAATTAGTCAATGTTGTAGACAGCACGGTCAATGGATTAGGGTTTCCCTGGAAAGCGAGCCTCGGATTGTGGGAATGACCCCAAAAATCGTGTGTGTCCACATAATGTGTACACTATCATGGTGGGGTGTTGTTTGAACCAATTTTGTCCCCCCGGGTGCGTCACGCTACACGCACATGCGCGGACGGCAATTTGTCAATGGATTAGGGTTTCCCTGCAAAGCGAGCCTCGGAAGGTGGGAATGACCCAAAAAATTGTGTGTGTCCACATGGTGTGTACACTATCATGGTGGGGTGTTGTTTGAACCAATTTTGTACCCCCGGGTGCGTCCGGCTACATGCACATGCGGCGATGGCAATTAGTCAATGTTGTAGACAACACGGTCAATGGATTAGGGTTTCCCTGGAAAGCGAGCCTCGGATTGTGGGAATGACCCCAAAAATCGTGTGTGTCCACATGGTGTGTACATTATCATGGTGGGGTGTTGTTTGAACCAATTTTGTACCCCCGGGTGCGTCCGGCTACACGCACATGCGCTGACGGCAATTTGTCAATGGATTAGGGTTTCCCTGAAAAGCGTGCCTCGGAAGGTGGGAATGACCCAAAAAATTGTGTGTGTCCACATGGTGTGTACACTATCATGGTGGGGTGTTGTTTGAACCAATTTTGTACCCCGGGTGCGTCCGGCTACACGCACATGCGCTGATGGCAATTAGTCAATGTTGTAGACAGCACGGTCAATGGATTAGGGTTTCCCTGGAAAGCGAGCCTCGGATTGTGGGAATGACCCCAAAAATCGTGTGTGTCCACATAATGTGTACACTATCATGGTGGGGTGTTGTTTGAACCAATTTTGTACCCCCGGTGCGTCCGGCTACACGCACATGCGCTGACGGCAATTTGTCAATGGATTAGGGTTTCCCTGAAAAGCGTGCCTCGGAAGGTGGGAATGACCCAAAAAATTGTGTGTGTCCACATGGTGTGTACACTATCATGGTGGGGTGTTGTTTGAACCAATTTTGTACCCCGGGTTCGTCCAGCTACATGCACATGCGCTGATGGCAATTAGTCAATGTTGTAGACAACACGGTCAATGGATTAGGGTTTCCCTGGAAAGCGAGCCTCGGATTGTGGGAATGACCCCAAAAATCGTGTGTGTCCACATAATGTGTACACTATCATGGTGGGGTGTTGTTTGAACCAATTTTGTACCCCCGGGTGCGTCCGGCTACACGCACATGCGCTGACGGCAATTTGTCAATGGATTAGGGTTTCCCTGGAAAGCGAGCCTCGGAGGGTGGGAATGACCCAAAAAATTGTGTGTGTCCACATGGTGTGTACACTATCATGGTGGGGTGTTGTTTGAACCAATTTTGTAACCCCGGGTGCGTCCGGCTACATGCACATGCGCTGACGGCAATTAGTCAATGTTGTAGACAACACGGTCAATGGATTAGGGTTTCCCTGGAAAGCGAACCTCGGATTGTGGGAATGACCCCAAAAATCGTGTGTGTCCACATGGTGTGTACATTATCATGGTGGGGTGTTGTTTGAACCAATTTTGTACCCCCGGTGCGTCGGCTACACGCACATGCGGTGACGGCAATTTGTCAATGGATTAGGGTTTCCCTGAAAAGCGTGCCTCGGAAGGTGGGAATGACCCAAAAAATTGTGTGTGTCCACATGGTGTGTACACTATCATGGTGGGGTGTTGTTTGAACCAATTTTGTACCCCGGGTGCGTCCGGCTACACGCACAGGCGCTGAGGGCAATTAGTCAATGTTGTAGACAACACGGTCAATGGATTAGGGTTTCCCTGGAAAGCGAGCCTCGGATTGTGGGAATGACCCCAAAAATCGTGTGTGTCCACATAATGTGTACACTATCATGGTGGGGTGTTGTTTGAACCAATTTTGTACCCTCGGGTGCGTTCGGCTACACGCACATGCGGTGTCGGCAATTTGTCAATGGATTAGGGTTTCCCTGGAAAGCGTGCCTCGGATGGTGGGAATGACCCAAAAAATTGTGTGTGTCCACATGGTGTGTACACTATCATGGTGGGGTGTTGTTTGAACCAATTTTGTACCCCCGGGTGTGTCCGGCTACATGCACATGCGGCGATGGCTATTAGTCAATGTTGTAGACAACACGGTCAATGGATTAGGGTTTCCCTGGAAAGCGAGCCTCGGATTGTGGGAATGACCCCAAAAATCGTGTGTGTCCACATAATGTGTACATTATCATGGTGGGGTGTTGTTTGAACCAATTTTTTACCCCGGGTGCGTCGGCTACACGCACATGCGGCGACGGCAATTTGTCAATGGATTAGGGTTTCCCTGAAAGCGAGCCTCGGAAGGTGGGAATGACCCAAAAAATTGTGTGTGTCCACATGGTGTGTACACTATCATGGTGGGGTGTTGTTTGAACCAATTTTGTACCCCGGGTGCGTCCGGCTACAAGCACATGCGGCGATGGCAATTAGTCAATGTTGTAGACAACACGGTCAATGGATTAGGGTTTCCCTGGAAAGCGAGCCTCGGATTGTGGGAATGACCCCAAAAATCGTGTGTGTCCACATGGTGTGTACATTATCATGGTGGGGTGTTGTTTGAACCAATTTTGTACCCCAGGTGCGTCCAGCTACACGCACATGCGCTGACGGCAATTTGTCAATGGATTAGGGTTTCCCTGAAAAGCGTGCCTCGGAAGGTGGGAATGACCCAAAAAATTGTGTGTGTCCACATGGTGTGTACACTATCATGGTGGGGTGTTGTTTGAACCAATTTTGTACCCCCGGGTGCGTCCGGCTACACGCACATGCGCTGATGGCAATTAGTCAATGTTGTAGACAACACGGTCAATGGATTAGGGTTTCCCTGGAAAGCGAGCCTCGGATTGTGGGAATGACCCCAAAAATCGTGTGTGTCAACATAATGTGTACACTATCATGGTGGGGTGTTTTTTGAACCAATTTTGTACCCCCGGGTGCGTCCGGCTACACGCACATGCGCTGACGGCAATTTGTCAATGGATTAGGGTTTCCCTGAAAAGCGTGCCTCGGAAGGTGGGAATGACCCAAAAAATTGTGTGTGTCCACATGGTGTGTACACTATCATGGTGGGGTGTTGTTTGAACCAATTTTGTACCCCCGGGTGCGTCCGGCTACATGCACATGCGCTGATGGCAATTAGTCAATGTTGTAGACAACACGGTCAATGGATTAGGGTTTCCCTGGAAAGCGAGCCTCGGATTGTGGGAATGACCCCAAAAATCGTGTGTGTCCACATAATGTGTACATTATCATGGTGGGGTGTTGTTTGAACCAATTTTGTACCCCCGGGTGCGTTCGGCTACACGCACATGCACTGACGGCAATTTGTCAATGGATTAGGGTTTCCCTGGAAAGCGAGCCTCGGAGGGTGGGAATGACCCAAAAAATTGTGTGTGTCCACATGGTGTGTACACTATCATGGTGGGGTGTTGTTTGAACCAATTTTGTACCCCCGGGTGCGTCCGGCTACATGCACATGCGCTGACGGCAATTAGTCAATGTTGTAGACAGCACGGTCAATGGATTAGGGTTTCCCTGGAAAGCGAGCCTCGGATTGTGGGAATGACCCCAAAAATCGTGTGTGTCCACATGGTGTGTACATTATCATGGTGGGGTGTTGTTTGAACCAATTTTGTACCCCCGGGTGCGTCCGGCTACTCGCACATGCGGTTCCGGCAATTTGTCAATGGATTAGGGTTTCCCTGAAAAGCGTGCCTCGGAAGGTGGGAATGACCCAAAAAATTGTGTGTGTCCACATGGTGTGTACACTATCATGGTGGGGTGTTGTTTGAACCAATTTTTGTCCGGCGTGTGAGTAGTGCGTCCGGCTACACGCACATGCGCCGATGGCAATTAGTCAATGTTGTAGACAGCACGGTCAATGGATTAGGGTTTCCCTGGAAAGCGAGCCTCGGATTGTGGGAATGACCCCAAAAATCGTGTGTGTCCACATAATGTGTACACTATCATGGTGGGGTGTTGTTTGAACCAATTTTGTACCCCCGGGTGCGTCCGGCTACACGCACATGGGCGTACTGCAATTTGTCAATGGATTAGGGTTTCCCTGGAAAGCGAGCCTCGGAGGGTGGGAATGACCCAAAAAATTGTGTGTGTCCACATGGTGTGTACACTATCATGGTGGGGTGTTGTTTGAACCAATTTTGTACCCCCGGGTGCGTCCGGCTACATGCACATGCGCCGACGGCAATTAGTCAATGTTGTAGACAACACGGTCAATGGATTAGGGTTTCCCTGGAAAGCGAACCTCGGATTGTGGGAATGACCCCAAAAATCGTGTGTGTCCACATGGTGTGTACATTATCATGGTGGGGTGTTGTTTGAACCAATTTTGTACCCCCGGGTGCGTCCGGCTACACGCACATGCGCTGACGGCAATTTGTCAATGGATTAGGGTTTCACTGAAAAGCGTGCCTCGGAAGGTGGGAATGACCCAAAAAATTGTGTGTGTCCACATGGTGTGTACACTATCATGGTGGGGTGTTGTTTGAACCAATTTTGTACCCCCCGGGTGCGTCCGGCTACACGCACATGCGCTGATGGCAATTAGTCAATGTTGTAGACAACACGGTCAATGGATTAGGGTTTCCCTGGAAAGCGAGCCTCGGATTGTGGGAATGACCCCAAAAATCGTGTGTGTCCACATAATGTGTACACTATCATGGTGGGGTGTTGTTTGAACCAATTTTGTACCCCGGGTGCGTCGGCTACACGCACATGCGGCGACGGCAATTTGTCAATGGATTAGGGTTTCCCTGAAAGCGAGCCTCGGAGGGTGGGAATGACCCAAAAAATTGTGTGTGTCCACATGGTGTGTACACTATCATGGTGGGGTGTTGTTTGAACCAATTTTGTACCCCGGGTGCGTCCGGCTACATGCACATGCGGCGGCAATTAGTCAATGTTGTAGACAACACGGTCAATGGATTAGGGTTTCCCTGGAAAGCGAACCTCGGATTGTGGGAATGACCCCAAAAATCGTGTGTGTCCACATGGTGTGTACATTATCATGGTGGGGTGTTGTTTGAACCAATTTTGTACCCCCGGGTGCGTCCGGCTACACGCACATGCGCTGACGGCAATTTGTCAATGGATTAGGGTTTCCCTGAAAAGCGTGCCTCGGAAGGTGGGAATGACCCAAAAAATTGTGTGTGTCCACATGGTGTGTACACTATCATGGTGGGGTGTTGTTTGAACCAATTTTGTACCCCCCGGGTGCGTCCGGCTACACGCAAATGCGCTGATGGCAATTAGTCAATGTTGTAGACAACACGGTCAATGGATTAGGGTTTCCCTGGAAAGCGAGCCTCGGATTGTGGGAATGACCCCAAAAATCGTGTGTGTCCACATAATGTGTACACTATCATGGTGGGGTGTTGTTTGAACCAATTTTGTAACCCCGGGTGCGTCCGGCTACACGCACATGCGCTGACGGCAATTTGTCAATGGATTAGGGTTTCCCTGAAAAGCGTGCCTCGGAAGGTGGGAATGACCCAAAAAATTGTGTGTGTCCACATGGTGTGTACACTATCATGGTGGGGTGTTGTTTGAACCAATTTTGTACCCCCGGGTGCGTCCGGCTACATGCACATGCGCTGACGGATATTAGTCAATGTTGTAGACACAATGGTCAATGGATTAGGGTTTCCCTGGAAAGCGAGCCTCGGATTGTGGGAATGACCCCAAAAATCGTGTGTGTCCACATAATGTGTACATTATCATGGTGGGGTGTTGTTTGAACCAATTTTGTACCCCCGGGTGCGTCCGGCTACACGCACATGCGCTGACGGCAATTTGTCAATGGATTAGGGTTTCCCTGAAAAGCGAGCCTCGGAGGGTGGGAATGACCCAAAAAATTGTGTGTGTCCACATGGTGTGTACACTATCATGGTGGGGTGTTGTTTGAACCAATTTTGTACCCCGGGAGCGTACGGCTACATGCACATGCGGCGATGGCAATTAGTCAATGTTGTAGACAACACGGTCAATGGATTAGGGTTTCCCTGGAAAGCGAGCCTCGGATTGTGGGAATGACCCCAAAAATCGTGTGTGTCCACATAATGTGTACACTATCATGGTGGGGTGTTGTTTGAACCAATTTTGTACCCCCGGGTGCGTCCGGCTACATGCACAAGCGTTGACGGCAATTTGTCAATGGATTAGGGTTTCCCTGGAAAGCGAGCCTCGGAGGGTGGGAATGACCCAAAAAATTGTGTGTGTCCACATGGTGTGTACACTATCATGGTGGGGTGTTGTTTGAACCAATTTTGTACCCCCGGGTGCGTCCGGCTACATGCAAATGCGGGGCTGGCAATTAGTCAATGTTGTAGACAACACGGTCAATGGATTAGGGTTTCCCTGGAAAGCGAGCCTCGGATTGTGGGAATGACCCCAAAAATCGTGTGTGTCCACATGGTGTGTACATTATCATGGTGGGGTGTTGTTTGAACCAATTTTGTACCCCCGGGTGCGTACGGCTACACGCACATGCGGTGACGGCAATTTGTCAATGGATTAGGGATTCCCTGAAAAGCGTGCCTCGGAAGGTGGGAATGACCCAAAAAATTGTGTGTGTCCACATGGTGTGTACACTATCATGGTGGGGTGTTGTTTGAACCAATTTTGTACCCGCGGGTGCGTCCGGCTACACGCAAATGCGCTGATGGCAATTAGTCAATGTTGTAGACAGCACGGTCAATGGATTAGGGTTTCCCTGGAAAGCGAGCCTCGGATTGTGGGAATGACCCCAAAAATCGTGTGTGTCCACATAATGTGTACATTATCATGGTGGGGTGTTGTTTGAACCAATTTTGTACCCCCGGGTGCGTTCGGCTACACGCACATGCGCTGACGGCAATTTGTCAATGGATTAGGATTTCCCTGAAAAGCGTGCCTCGGAAGGTGGGAATGACCCAAAAAATTGTGTGTGTCCACATGGTGTGTACACTATCATGGTGGGGTGTTGTTTGAACCAATTTTGTACCCCCGGGTGCGTCCAGCTACACGCAAATGCGCTGATGGCAATTAGTCAATGTTGTAGACAGCACGGTCAATGGATTAGGGTTTCCCTGGAAAGCGAGCCTCGGATTGTGGGAATGACCCCAAAAATCGTGTGTGTCCACATAATGTGTACACTATCATGGTGGGGTGTTGTTTGAACCAATTTTGTACCCCCGGGTGCGTACGGCTACAAGCACATGCGCTGACGGCAATTTGTCAATGGATTAGGGTTTCCCTGGAAAGCGAGCCTCGGAGGGTGGGAATGACCCAAAAAATTGTGTGTGTCCACATGGTGTGTACACTATCATGGTGGGGTGTTGTTTGAACCAATTTTGTACCCCCGGGTGCGTCCGGCTACATGCACATGCGCTGACGGCAATTAGTCAATGTTGTAGACAGCACGGTCAATGGATTAGGGTTTCCCTGGAAAGCGAACCTCGGATTGTGGGAATGACCCCAAAAATCGTGTGTGTCCACATAATGTGTACACTATCATGGTGGGGTGTTGTTTGAACCAATTTTGTACCCCCGGGTGCGTCCGGCTACACGCACATGCGCTGACGGCAATTTGTCAATGGATTAGGGTTTCCCTGGAAAGCGAGCCTCGGAGGGTGGGAATGACCCAAAAAATTGTGTGTGTCCACATGGTGTGTACACTATCATGGTGGGGTGTTGTTTGAACCAATTTTGTACTCCCGGGTGCGTCCGGCTACATGCACATGCGCTGACGGCAATTAGTCAATGTTGTAGACAACACGGTCAATGGATTAGGGTTTCCCTGGAAAGCGAGCCTCGGATTGTGGGAATGACCCCAAAAATCGTGTGTGTCCACATAATGTGTACACTATCATGGTGGGGTGTTGTTTGAACCAATTTTGTACCCCCGGGTGCGTTCGGCTACACGCACATTCGTGGACGGCAATTTGTCAATGGATTAGGGTTTCCCTTGAAAGCGAGCCTCGGAGGGTGGGAATGACCCAAAAAATTGTGTGTGTCCACATGGTGTGTACACTATCATGGTGGGGTGTTGTTTGAACCAATTTTGTACCCCCGGGTGCGTCCGGCTACACGCAAATGCGCTGATGGCAATTAGTCAATGTTGTACACAACACGGTCAATGGATTAGGGTTTCCCTGGAAAGCGAGCCTCGGATTGTGGGAATGACCCCAAAAATCGTGTGTGTCCACATAATGTGTACATTATCATGGTGGGGTGTTGTTTGAACCAATTTTGTACCCCCGGGTGCGTTCGGCTACACGCACATGCGCTGACGGCAATTTGTCAATGGATTAGGGTTTCCCTGAAAAGCGTGCCTCGGAAGGTGGGAATGACCCAAAAAATTGTGTGTGTCCACATGGTGTGTACACTATCATGGTGGGGTGTTGTTTGAACCAATTTTGTACCCCTGGGTGCGTCCGGCTACACGCAAATGCGCTGATGGCAATTAGTCAATGTTGTAGACAACACGGTCAATGGATTAGGGTTTCCCTGGAAAGCGAGCCTCGGATTGTGGGAATGACCCCAAAAATCGTGTGTGTCCACATAATGTGTACACTATCATGGTGGGGTGTTGTTTGAACCAATTTTGTACCCCCGGGTGCGTCCGGCTACACGCACATGCGCTGACGGCAATTTGTCAATGGATTAGGGTTTCCCTGAAAAGCGTGCCTCGGAAGGTGGGAATGACCCAAAAAATTGTGTGTGTCCACATGGTGTGTACACTATCATGGTGGGGTGTTGTTTGAACCAATTTTGTACCCCCGGGTGCGTCCGCCTACATGCACATGCGCTGACGGCAATTAGTCAATGTTGTAGACAACACGGTCAATGGATTAGGGTTTCCCTGGAAAGCGAGCCTCGGATTGTGGGAATGACCCCAAAAATCGTGTGTGTCCACATAATGTGTACACTATCATGGTGGGGTGTTGTTTGAACCAATTTTGTACCCCCGGGTGCGTCCGGCTACACCCACATGCGTTGACGGCAATTTGTCAATGGATTAGGGTTTCCCTGGAAAGCGAGCCTCGGAGGGTGGGAATGACCCAAAAAATTGTGTGTGTCCACATGGTGTGTACACTATCATGGTGGGGTGTTGTTTGAACCAATTTTGTACCCCCGGGTGCGTCCGGCTACATGCACATGCGCTGACGGCAATTAGTCAATGTTGTAGACAACACGGTCAATGGATTAGGGTTTCCCTGGAAAGCGAGCCTCGGATTGTGGGAATGACCCCAAAAATCGTGTGTGTCCACATAATGTGTACACTATCATGGTGGGGTGTTGTTTGAACCAATTTTGTACCCCCGGGTGCGTGATGCTACACGCACATGCGCTGACGGCAATTTGTCAATGGATTAGGGTTTCCCTGGAAAGCGAGCCTCGGAGGGTGGGAATGACCCAAAAAATTGTGTGTGTCCACATGGTGTGTACACTATCATGGTGGGGTGTTGTTTGAACCAATTTTGTACCCCCGGGTGCGTCCAGCTACACGCAAATGCGCTGATGGCAATTAGTCAATGTTGTAGACAGCACGGTCAATGGATTAGGGTTTCCCTGGAAAGCGAGCCTCGGATTGTGGGAATGACCCCAAAAATCGTGTGTGTCCACATGGTGTGTACATTATCATGGTGGGATGTTGTTTGAACCAATTTTGTACCCCCGGGTGCGTCCGGCTACACGCACATGCGCTGACGGCAATTTGTCAATGGATTAGGGTTTCCCTGAAAAGCGTGCCTCGGAAGGTGGGAATGACCCAAAAAATTGTGTGTGTCCACATGGTGTGTACACTATCATGGTGGGGTGTTGTTTGAACCAATTTTGTACCCCCGGGTGCGTCCGGCTACACGCAAATGCGGCGATGGCAATTAGTCAATGTTGTAGACAGCACGGTCAATGGATTAGGGTTTCCCTGGAAAGCGAGCCTCGGATTGTGGGAATGACCCCAAAAATCGTGTGTGTCCACATAATGTGTACATTATCATGGTGGGGTGTTGTTTGAACCAATTTTGTACCCCCGGGTGCGTTCGGCTACACGCACATGCGCTGACGGCAATTTGTCAATGGATTAGGATTTCCCTGAAAAGCGTGCCTCGGAAGGTGGGAATGACCCAAAAAATTGTGTGTGTCCACATGGTGTGTACACTATCATGGTGGGGTGTTGTTTGAACCAATTTTGTACCCCCGGGTGCGTCCAGCTACACGCAAATGCGCCGATGGCAATTAGTCAATGTTGTAGACAGCACGGTCAATGGATTAGGGTTTCCCTGGAAAGCGAGCCTCGGATTGTGGGAATGACCCCAAAAATCGTGTGTGTCCACATAATGTGTACACTATCATGGTGGGGTGTTGTTTGAACCAATTTTGTACCCCCGGGTGCGTGCGGCTACACGCACATGCTCTGACTGCAATTTGTCAATGGATTAGGGTTTCCCTGTAAAGCGTGCCTCGGATGGTGGGAATGACCCAAAAAATTGTGTGTGTCCACATGGTGTGTACACTATCATGGTGGGGTGTTGTTTGAACCAATTTTGTACCCCCGGGTGCGTCCGGCTACATGCACATGCGCTGACGGCAATTAGTCAATGTTGTAGACAACACGGTCAATGGATTAGGGTTTCCCTGGAAAGCGAGCCTCGGATTGTGGGAATGACCCCAAAAATCGTGTGTGTCCACATAATGTGTACACTATCATGGTGGGGTGTTGTTTGAACCAATTTTGTACCCCGGGGTGCGTTCGGCTACACGCACATGCGGCGACGGCAATTTGTCAATGGATTAGGGTTTCCACTGAAAAGCGTGCCTCGGAAGGTGGGAATGACCCAAAAAATTGTGTGTGTCCACATGGTGTGTACACTATCATGGTGGGGTGTTGTTTGAACCAATTTTCTACCCACCGCTCCGTCCGCCTACATGCACATGCGCTGACGGCAATTAGTCAATGTTGTAGACAACACGGTCAATGGATTAGGGTTTCCCTGGAAAGCGAGCCTCGGATTGTGGGAATGACCCCAAAAATCGTGTGTGTCCACATAATGTGTACATTATCATGGTGGGGTGTTGTTTGAACCAATTTTGTACCCCCGGGTGCGTTCGGCTACACGCACATGCGCTGACGGCAATTTGTCAATGGATTAGGGTTTCCCTGGAAAGCGAGCCTCGGAGGGTGGGAATGACCCAAAAAATTGTGTGTGTCCACATGGTGTGTACACTATCATGGTGGGGTGTTGTTTGAACCAATTTTGTACCCCCGGGTGCGTCCGGCTACATGCACATGCGCTGACGGCAATTAGTCAATGTTGTAGACAACACGGTCAATGGATTAGGGTTTCCCTGGAAAGCGAGCCTCGGATTGTGGGAATGACCCCAAAAATCGTGTGTGTCCACATAATGTGTACACTATCATGGTGGGGTGTTGTTTGAACCAATTTTGTACCCCGGGTGCGTCCGGCTACA
The DNA here is from genome assembly GCF_019359855.2 of Lolium perenne. Classification (NCBI taxonomy): domain Eukaryota; kingdom Viridiplantae; phylum Streptophyta; class Magnoliopsida; order Poales; family Poaceae; genus Lolium; species Lolium perenne. The sequence continues at coordinate 276,952 of NW_027249014.1, read as the reverse complement.
TGCACAAGCGTTGACGGCAATTTGTCAATGGATTAGGGTTTCCCTGGAAAGCGAGCCTCGGAGGGTGGGAATGACCCAAAAAATTGTGTGTGTCCACATGGTGTGTACACTATCATGGTGGGGTGTTGTTTGAACCAATTTTGTACCCCCGGGTGCGTCCGGCTACATGCAAATGCGCTGATGGCAATTAGTCAATGTTGTAGACAGCACGGTCAATGGATTAGGGTTTCCCTGGAAAGCGAGCCTCGGATTGTGGGAATGACCCCAAAAATCGTGTGTGTCCACATGGTGTGTACATTATCATGGTGGGGTGTTGTTTGAACCAATTTTGTACCCCCGGGTGCATTCGGCTACACGCACATGCGCTGACGGCAATTTGTCAATGGATTAGGGTTTCCCTGAAAAGCGTGCCTCGGAAGGTGGGAATGACCCAAAAAATTGTGTGTGTCCACATGGTGTGTACACTATCATGGTGGGGTGTTGTTTGAACCAATTTTGTACCCCCGGGTGCGTCCAGCTACACGCAAATGCGCTGATGGCAATTAGTCAATGTTGTAGACAGCACGGTCAATGGATTAGGGTTTCCCTGGAAAGCGAGCCTCGGATTGTGGGAATGACCCCAAAAATCGTGTGTGTCCACATAATGTGTATATTATCATGGTGGGGTGTTGTTTGAACCAATTTTGTACCCCCGGGTGCATTCGGCTACACGCACATGGGCTGACGGCAATTTGTCAATGGATTAGGATTTCCCTGAAAAGCGTGCCTCGGAAGGTGGGAATGACCCAAAAAATTGTGTGTGTCCACATGGTGTGTACACTATAATGGTGGGGTGTTGTTTGAACCAATTTTGTACCCCGGGTGCGTCCGGCTACACGCACATGCGCTGATGGCAATTAGTCAATGTTGTAGACAGCACGGTCAATGGATTAGGGTTTCCCTGGAAAGCGAGCCTCGGATTGTGGGAATGACCCCAAAAATCGTGTGTGTCCACATAATGTGTACACTATCATGGTGGGGTGTTGTTTGAACCAATTTTGTACCCCCGGGTGCGTCCGGCTACACGCACATGGGCTGACGGCAATTTGTCAATGGATTAGGGTTTCCCTGGAAAGCGAGCCTCGGAGGGTGGGAATGACCCAAAAAATTGTGTGTGTCCACATGGTGTGTACACTATCATGGTGGGGTGTTGTTTGAACCAATTTTGTACCCCCGGGTGCGTCCGGCTACATGCACATGCGCTGACGGCAATTAGTCAATGTTGTAGACAGCACGGTCAATGGATTAGGGTTTCCCTGGAAAGCGAGCCTCGGATTGTGGGAATGACCCCAAAAATCGTGTGTGTCCACATGGTGTGTACATTATCATGGTGGGGTGTTGTTTGAACCAATTTTGTACCCCCGGGTGCGTCCAGCTACACGCACATGCGCTGACGGCAATTTGTCAATGGATTAGGGTTTCCCTGAAAAGCGTGCCTCGGAAGGTGGGAATGACCCAAAAAATTGTGTGTGTCCACATGGTGTGTACACTATCATGGTGGGGTGTTGTTTGAACCAATTTTGTACCCCCGGGTGCGTCCTGCTACACGCAAATGCGCTGATGGCAATTAGTCAATGTTGTAGACAACACGGTCAATGGATTAGGGTTTCCCTGGAAAGCGAGCCTCGGATTGTGGGAATGACCCCAAAAATCGTGTGTGTCCACATAATGTGTACATTATCATGGTGGGGTGTTGTTTGAACCAATTTTGTACCCCCGGGTGCGTTCGGCTACACGCACATGCGCTGACGGCAATTTGTCAATGGATTAGGGTTTCCCTGAAAAGCGTGCCTCGGAAGGTGGGAATGACCCAAAAAATTGTGTGTGTCCACATGGTGTGTACACTATCATGGTGGGGTGTTGTTTGAACCAATTTTGTACACACGGGTGCGTCCGGCTACACGCACATGCGCTGATGGCAATTAGTCAATGTTGTAGACAGCACGGTCAATGGATTAGGGTTTCCCTGGAAAGCGAGCCTCGGATTGTGGGAATGACCCCAAAAATCGTGTGTGTCCACATAATGTGTACACTATCATGGTGGGGTGTTGTTTGAACCAATTTTGTAGCCCCGGGTGCGTCCGGCTACACGCACATGCGCTGACGGCAATTTGTCAATGGATTAGGGTTTCCCTGAAAAGCGTGCCTCGGAAGGTGGGAATGACCCAAAAAATTGTGTGTGTCCACATGGTGTGTACACTATCATGGTGGGGTGTTGTTTGAACCAATTTTGTACTCCCGGGTGCGTCCGGCTACATGCACATGCGGTGTCGGCAATTAGTCAATGTTGTAGACAACACGGTCAATGGATTAGGGTTTCCCTGGAAAGCGAGCCTCGGATTGTGGGAATGACCCCAAAAATCGTGTGTGTCCACATAATGTGTACACTATCATGGTGGGGTGTTGTTTGAACCAATTTTGTACCCACGGGTGCGTCGGCTACACGCTCATGGGGCGACGGCAATTTGTCAATGGATTAGGGTTTCCCTGGAAAGCGAGCCTCGGAGGGTGGGAATGACCCAAAAAATTGTGTGTGTCCACATGGTGTGTACACTATCATGGTGGGGTGTTGTTTGAACCAATTTTGTACCCCGGGTGCGTCCGGCTACATGCACATGCGCTGATGGCAATTAGTCAATGTTGTAGACAACACGGTCAATGGATTAGGGTTTCCCTGGAAAGCGAGCCTCGGATTGTGGGAATGACCCCAAAAATCGTGTGTGTCCACATAATGTGTACACTATCATGGTGGGGTGTTGTTTGAACCAATTTTGTACCACCGGGTCCGTCCGGCTACACGCACATGCGCTGACGGCAATTTGTCAATGGATTAGGGTTTCCCTGGAAAGCGAGCCTCGGAGGGTGGGAATGACCCAAAAAATTGTGTGTGTCCACATGGTGTGTACACTATCATGGTGGGGTGTTGTTTGAACCAATTTTGTACCCCCGGGTGCGTCCGGCTACAAGCAAATGCGCTGATGTCAATTACTCAATGTTGTAGACAGCACGGTCAATGGATTAGGGTTTCCCTGGAAAGCGAGCCTCGGATTGTGGGAATGACCCCAAAAATCGTGTGTGTCCACATGGTGTGTACATTATCATGGTGGGGTGTTGTTTGAACCAATTTTGTACCCCCGGGTGCGTCCGGCTACACGCACATGCGCTGACGGCAATTTGTCAATGGATTAGGGTTTCCCTGAAAAGCGTGCCTCGGAAGGTGGGAATGACCCAAAAAATTGTGTGTGTCCACATGGTGTGTACACTATCATGGTGGGGTGTTGTTTGAACCAATTTTGTACCCCTGGGTGCGTCCAGCTACACGCAAATGCGCTGATGGCAATTAGTCAATGTTGTAGACAACACGGTCAATGGATTAGGGTTTCCCTGGAAAGCGAGCCTCGGATTGTGGGAATGACCCCAAAAATCGTGTGTGTCCACATAATGTGTACATTATCATGGTGGGGTGTTGTTTGAACCAATTTTGTACCCCCGGGTGCGTTCGGCTACACGCACATGCGCTGACGGCAATTTGTCAATGGATTAGGGTTTCCCTGAAAAGCGTGCCTCGGAAGGTGGGAATGACCCAAAAAATTGTGTGTGTCCACATGGTGTGTACACTATCATGGTGGGGTGTTGTTTGAACCAATTTTGTACCCCCGGGTGCGTCCGGCTACACGCAAATGCGCTGATGGCAATTAGTCAATGTTGTACACAACACGGTCAATGGATTAGGGTTTCCCTGGAAAGCGAGCCTCGGATTGTGGGAATGACCCCAAAAATCGTGTGTGTCCACATAATGTGTACACTATCATGGTGGGGTGTTGTTTGAACCAATTTTGTACGCCCGGGTGCGTCCGGCTACACGCACATGCGCTGACGGCAATTTGTCAATGGATTAGGGTTTCCCTGGAAAGCGTGCCTCGGAAGGTGGGAATGACCCAAAAAATTGTGTGTGTCCACATGGTGTGTACACTATCATGGTGGGGTGTTGTTTGAACCAATTTTGTACCCCGGGTGCGTCCGGCTACATGCACATGCGCTGACGGCAATTAGTCAATGTTGTAGACAGCACGGTCAATGGATTAGGGTTTCCCTGGAAAGCGAGCCTCGGATTGTGGGAATGACCCCAAAAATCGTGTGTGTCCACATAATGTGTACATTATCATGGTGGGGTGTTGTTTGAACCAATTTTGTACCCCCGGGTGCGTCCGGCTACACGCACATGCGCTGACGGCAATTTGTCAATGGATTAGGGTTTCCCTGGAAAGCGTGCCTCGGAAGGTGGGAATGACCCAAAAAATTGTGTGTGTCCACATGGTGTGTACACTATCATGGTGGGGTGTTGTTTGAACCAATTTTGTACCCCCGGGTGCGTCCGGCTACATGCACATGCGCTGACGGCAATTAGTCAATGTTGTAGACAACACGGTCAATGGATTAGGGTTTCCCTGGAAAGCGAGCCTCGGATTGTGGGAATGACCCCAAAAATCGTGTGTGTCCACATAATGTGTACACTATCATGGTGGGGTGTTGTTTGAACCAATTTTGTACGCCCGGGTGCGTCCGGCTACACGCACATGCGCTGACGGCAATTTGTCAATGGATTAGGGTTTCCCTGGAAAGCGAGCCTCGGAGGGTGGGAATGACCCAAAAAATTGTGTGTGTCCACATGGTGTGTACACTATCATGGTGGGGTGTTGTTTGAACCAATTTTGTACCCCCGGGTGCGTCCGGCTACATGCACATGCGCTGATGGCAATTAGTCAATGTTGTAGACAGCACGGTCAATGGATTAGGGTTTCCCTGGAAAGCGAGCCTCGGATTGTGGGAATGACCCCAAAAATCGTGTGTGTCCACATGGTGTGTACATTATCATGGTGGGGTGTTGTTTGAACCAATTTTGTACCCCCGGGTGCGTTCGGCTACACGCACATGCGCTGACGGCAATTTGTCAATGGATTAGGATTTCCCTGAAAAGCGTGCCTCGGAAGGTGGGAATGACCCAAAAAATTGTGTGTGTCCACATGGTGTGTACACTATCATGGTGGGGTGTTGTTTGAACCAATTTTGTACCCCCGGGTGCGTCCGGCTACACGCAAATGCGCTGATGGCAATTAGTCAATGTTGTAGACAGCACGGTCAATGGATTAGGGTTTCCCTGGAAAGCGAGCCTCGGATTGTGGGAATGACCCCAAAAATCGTGTGTGTCCACATAATGTGTACATTATCATGGTGGGGTGTTGTTTGAACCAATTTTGTACCCCCGGGTGCGTTCGGCTACACGCACATGCGCTGACGGCAATTTGTCAATGGATTAGGATTTCCCTGAAAAGCGTGCCTCGGAAGGTGGGAATGACCCAAAAAATTGTGTGTGTCCACATGGTGTGTACACTATCATGGTGGGGTGTTGTTTGAACCAATTTTGTACCCCCGGTGCGTCCCGCGACCCGCACATGCGCTGATGGCAATTAGTCAATGTTGTAGACAGCACGGTCAATGGATTAGGGTTTCCATGGAAAGCGAGCCTCGGATTGTGGGAATGACCCCAAAAATCGTGTGTGTCCACATAATGTGTACACTATCATGGTGGGGTGTTGTTTGAACCAATTTTGTACCCCCGGGTGCGTCCGGCTACACGCACATGCGCGGACGGCAATTTGTCAATGGATTAGGGTTTCCCTGGAAAGCGAGCCTCGGAGGGTGGGAATGACCCAAAAAATTGTGTGTGTCCACATGGTGTGTACACTATCATGGTGGGGTGTTGTTTGAACCAATTTTGTACCCCCGGGTGCGTCCGGCTACATGCACATGCGCTGACGGCAATTAGTCAATGTTGTAGACAACACGGTCAATGGATTAGGGTTTCCCTGGAAAGCGAGCCTCGGATTGTGGGAATGACCCCAAAAATCGTGTGTGTCCACATAATGTGTACACTATCATGGTGGGGTGTTGTTTGAACCAATTTTGTACCCCCGGTGCGTCGGCTACACGCACATGCGGCGACGGCAATTTGTCTATGTATTAGGGTTTCACTGGAAAGCGAGCCTCGGAGGGTGGGAATGACCCAAAAAATTGTGTGTGTCCACATGGTGTGTACACTATCATGGTGGGGTGTTGTTTGAACCAATTTTGTACCCCGGGTGCGTCCGGCTACATGCACATGCGGCGACGGCAATTAGTCAATGTTGTAGACAACACGGTCAATGGATTAGGGTTTCCACTGGAAAGCGAGCCTCGGATTGTGGGAATGACCCCAAAAATCGTGTGTGTCCACATAATGTGTACACTATCATGGTGGGGTGTTGTTTGAACCAATTTTGTACCCCGGGTGCGTCCGGCTACACGCACATGCGCTGACGGCAATTTGTCAATGGATTAGGGTTTCCCTGAAAAGCGTGCCTCGGAAGGTGGGAATGACCCAAAAAATTGTGTGTGTCCACATGGTGTGTACACTATCATGGTGGGGTGTTGTTTGAACCAATTTTGTACCCCCGGGTGCGTCCAGCTACACGCACATGCGCTGATGGCAATTAGTCAATGTTGTAGACAGAACGGTCAATGGATTAGGGTTTCCCTGGAAAGCGAGCCTCGGATTGTGGGAATGACCCCAAAAATCGTGTGTGTCCACATAATGTGTACACTATCATGGTGGGGTGTTGTTTGAACCAATTTTGTACCCCGGGTGCGTCCGGCTACACGCACATGCGCTGACGGCAATTTGTCAATGGATTAGGGTTTCCACTGGAAAGCGTGCCTCGGAAGGGTGGGAATGACCCAAAAAATTGTGTGTGTCCACATGGTGTGTACACTATCATGGTGGGGTGTTGTTTGAACCAATTTTGTACACCCGGGTGCGTCCGGCTACACGCACATGCGCTGACGGCAATTAGTCAATGTTGTAGACAGCACGGTCAATGGATTAGGGTTTCACTGGAAAGCGAGCCTCGGATTGTGGGAATGACCCCAAAAATCGTGTGTGTCCACATAATGTGTACACTATCATGGTGGGGTGTTGTTTGAACCAATTTTGTACGCCCGGGTGCGTCCGGCTACACGCACATGCGCTGACGGCAATTTGTCAATGGATTAGGGTTTCCCTGTAAAGCGTGCCTCGGATGGTGGGAATGACCCAAAAAATTGTGTGTGTCCACATGGTGTGTACACTATCATGGTGGGGTGTTGTTTGAACCAATTTTGGACACCCGGGTGCGTCCGGCTACATGCACATGCGCTGATGGCAATTAGTCAATGTTGTAGACAGCACGGTCAATGGATTAGGGTTTCCCTGGAAAGCGAGCCTCGGATTGTGGGAATGACCCCAAAAATCGTGTGTGTCCACATAATGTGTACATTATCATGGTGGGGTGTTGTTTGAACCAATTTTGTACCCCGGGGTGCGTTCGGCTACACGCACATGCGCTGACGGCAATTTGTCAATGGATTAGGGTTTTCCCTGAAAAGCGTGCCTCGGAAGGTGGGAATGACCCAAAAAATTGTGTGTGTCCACATGGTGTGTACACTATCATGGTGGGGTGTTGTTTGAACCAATTTTGTACCCCGGGTGCGTCCGGCTACACGCACATGCGGCGATGGCAATTAGTCAATGTTGTAGACAACACGGTCAATGGATTAGGGTTTCCCTGGAAAGCGAGCCTCGGATTGTGGGAATGACCCCAAAAATCGTGTGTGTCCACATAATGTGTACACTATCATGGTGGGGTGTTGTTTGAACCAATTTTGTACCCCCGGGTGCGTCCGGCTACACGCACATGCGCTGGCGGCAATTTGTCAATGGATTAGGGTTTCCCTGGAAAGCGAGCCTCGGAGGGTGGGAATGACCCAAAAAATTGTGTGTGTCCACATGGTGTGTACACTATCATGGTGGGGTGTTGTTTGAACCAATTTTGTACCCCCGGGTGCGTCCGGCTACATGCACATGCGCTGACGGCAATTAGTCAATGTTGTAGACAACACGGTCAATGGATTAGGGTTTCCCTGGAAAGCGAGCCTCGGATTGTGGGAATGACCCCAAAAATCGTGTGTGTCCACATAATGTGTACACTATCATGGTGGGGTGTTGTTTGAACCAATTTTGTACCCCGGGTGCGTCGGCTACACGCACATGCGGTGACGGCAATTTGTCAATGGATTAGGGTTTCCCTGGAAAGCGAGCCTCGGAGGGTGGGAATGACCCAAAAAATTGTGTGTGTCCACATGGTGTGTACACTATCATGGTGGGGTGTTGTTTGAACCAATTTTGTACCCCGGGTGCGTCCGGCTACATGCACATGCGGCGATGGCAATTAGTCAATGTTGTAGACAACACGGTCAATGGATTAGGGTTTCCACTGGAAAGCGAGCCTCGGATTGTGGGAATGACCCCAAAAATCGTGTGTGTCCACATAATGTGTACACTATCATGGTGGGGTGTTGTTTGAACCAATTTTGTACCCCGGGTGCGTCGGCTACACGCACATGCGCTGACGGCAATTTGTCAATGGATTAGGGTTTCCCTGGAAAGCGAGCCTCGGAGGGTGGGAATGACCCAAAAAATTGTGTGTGTCCACATGGTGTGTACACTATCATGGTGGGGTGTTGTTTGAACCAATTTTGTACCCCCGGGTGCGTCCGGCTACACGCACATGCGCTGATGGCAATTAGTCAATGTTGTAGACAGCACGGTCAATGGATTAGGGTTTCCCTGGAAAGCGAGCCTCGGATTGTGGGAATGACCCCAAAAATCGTGTGTGTCCACATGGTGTGTACATTATCATGGTGGGGTGTTGTTTGAACCAATTTTGTACCCCCGGGTGCGTCCGGCTACACGCACATGAGCTGACGGCAATTTGTCAATGGATTAGGGTTTCCCTAAAAAGCGTGCCTCGGAAGGTGGGAATGACCCAAAAAATTGTGTGTGTCCACATGGTGTGTACACTATCATGGTGGGGTGTTGTTTGAACCAATTTTGTACCCTCGGGTGCGTCCAGCTACACGCAAATGCGCTGATGGCAATTAGTCAATGTTGTAGACAGCACGGTCAATGGATTAGGGTTTCCCTGGAAAGCGAGCCTCGGATTGTGGGAATGACCCCAAAAATCGTGTGTGTCCACATAATGTGTACACTATCATGGTGGGGTGTTGTTTGAACCAATTTTGTACCCCCGGGTGCGTCCGGCTACACGCACATGCGCTGACGGCAATTTGTCAATGGATTAGGGTTTCCCTGGAAAGCGAGCCTCGGAGGGTGGGAATGACCCAAAAAATTGTGTGTGTCCACATGGTGTGTACACTATCATGGTGGGGTGTTGTTTGAACCAATTTTGTACCCCCGGGTGCGTCCGGCTACATGCACATGCGCTGACGGCAATTAGTCAATGTTGTAGACAGCACGGTCAATGGATTAGGGTTTCCCTGGAAAGCGAACCTCGGATTGTGGGAATGACCCCAAAAATCGTGTGTGTCCACATGGTGTGTACATTATCATGGTGGGGTGTTGTTTGAACCAATTTTGTACCCCCGGGTGCGTCCGGCTACACGCAAATGCGCTGATGGCAATTAGTCAATGTTGTAGACAGCACGGTCAATGGATTAGGGTTTCCCTGGAAAGCGAGCCTCGGATTGTGGGAATGACCCCAAAAATCGTGTGTGTCCACATAATGTGTACACTATCATGGTGGGGTGTTGTTTGAACCAATTTTGTACCCCCGGGTGCGTCCGGCTACATGCACATGCACATTAGTCAATGTTGTAGACGGCAATTTGTCAATGGATTAGGGTTTCCCTGGAAAGCGAGCCTCGGAAGGTGGGAATGACCCAAAAAATTGTGTGTGTCCACATGGTGTGTACACTATCATGGTGGGGTGTTGTTTGAACCAATTTTGTACCCCCGGGTGCGTCCGGCTACATGCACATGCGCTGACGGCAATTAGTCAATGTTGTAGACAACACGGTCAATGGATTAGGGTTTCCCTGGAAAGCGAGCCTCGGAGGGTGGGAATGACCCAAAAAATTGTGTGTGTCCACATGGTGTGTACACTATCATGGTGGGGTGTTGTTTGAACCAATTTTGTACCCCCGGGTGCGTCCGGCTACATGCACATGCGCTGATGGCAATTAGTCAATGTTGTAGACAGCACGGTCAATGGATTAGGGTTTCCCTGGAAAGCGAGCCTCGGATTGTGGGAATGACCCCAAAAATCGTGTGTGTCCACATAATGTGTACACTATCATGGTGGGGTGTTGTTTGAACCAATTTTGTACCCTCGGGTGCGTCCGGCCACTCGCACATGGGGGGACGGCAATTTGTCAATGGATTAGGGTTTCCCTGGAAAGCGAGCCTCGGAGGGTGGGAATGACCCAAAAAATTGTGTGTGTCCACATGGTGTGTACACTATCATGGTGGGGTGTTGTTTGAACCAATTTTGTACTCCCGGGTGCGTCCGGCTACATGCACATGCGCTGACGGCAATTAGTCAATGTTGTAGACAACACGGTCAATGGATTAGGGTTTCCCTGGAAAGCGAGCCTCGGATTGTGGGAATGACCCCAAAAATCGTGTGTGTCCACATAATGTGTACACTATCATGGTGGGGTGTTGTTTGAACCAATTTTGTACCCACGGGTGCGTACCGCTACACCCACATCCGCTGCCGGCAATTTGTCAATGGATTAGGGTTTCCCTGGAAAGCGAGCCTCGGAGGGTGGGAATGACCCAAAAAATTGTGTGTGTCCACATGGTGTGTACACTATCATGGTGGGGTGTTGTTTGAACCAATTTTGTACCCCCGGGTGCGTCCCGCTACATGCAAATGCGCTGAAGGCAATTAGTCAATGTTGTAGACATCACGGTCAATGGATTAGGGTTTTCCTGGAAAGCGAGCCTCGGATTGTGGGAATGACCCCAAAAATCGTGTGTGTCCACATGGTGTGTACATTATCATGGTGGGATGTTGTTTGAACCAATTTTGTACCCCTGGGTGCGTCCGGCTACACGCACATGCGCTGACGGCAATTTGTCAATGGATTAGGGTTTCCCTGAAAAGCGTGCCTCGGAAGGTGGGAATGACCCAAAAAATTGTGTGTGTCCACATGGTGTGTACACTATCATGGTGGGGTGTTGTTTGAACCAATTTTGTACCCTCGGGTGCGTCCGGCTACACGCAAATGCGCTGATGGCAATTAGTCAATGTTGTAGACAGCACGGTCAATGGATTAGGGTTTCCCTGGAAAGCGAGCCTCGGATTGTGGGAATGACCCCAAAAATCGTGTGTGTCCACATAATGTGTACATTATCATGGTGGGGTGTTGTTTGAACCAATTTTGTACCCCCGGGTGCGTTCGGCTACACGCACATGCGCTGACGGCAATTTGTCAATGGATTAGGATTTCCCTGAAAAGCGTGCCTCGGAAGGTGGGAATGACCCAAAAAATTGTGTGTGTCCACATGGTGTGTACACTATCATGGTGGGGTGTTGTTTGAACCAATTTTGTACTCCCGGGTGCGTCCGGCTACACGCACATGCGCTGATGGCAATTAGTCAATGTTGTAGACAACACGGTCAATGGATTAGGGTTTCCCTGGAAAGCGAGCCTCGGATTGTGGGAATGACCCCAAAAATCGTGTGTGTCCACATAATGTGTACACTATCATGGTGGGGTGTTGTTTGAACCAATTTTGTACTCCCGGGTGCGTCCGGCTACACGCACATGCGTTGACGGCAATTTGTCAATGGATTAGGGTTTCCCTTGAAAGCGAGCCTCGGAGGGTGGGAATGACCCAAAAAATTGTGTGTGTCCACATGGTGTGTACACTATCATGGTGGGGTGTTGTTTGAACCAATTTTGTACCTCCGGGTGCGTCCGGCTACATGCACATGCGGCGATGGCAATTAGTCAATGTTGTAGACAACACGGTCAATGGATTAGGCTTTCCCTGGAAAGCGAGCCTCGGATTGTGGGAATGACCCCAAAAATCGTGTGTGTCCACATAATGTGTACACTATCATGGTGGGGTGTTGTTTGAACCAATTTTGTACCCCCGGGTGCGTTCGGCTACACGCACATGCGTTGACGGCAATTTGTCAATGGATTAGGGTTTCCCTGGAAAGCGAGCCTCGGAGGGTGGGAATGACCCAAAAAATTGTGTGTGTCCACATGGTGTGTACACTATCATGGTGGGGTGTTGTTTGAACCAATTTTGTACCCCGGGTGCGTCCGGCTACATGCACATGCGGCGATGGCAATTAGTCAATGTTGTAGACAACACGGTCAATGGATTAGGGTTTCCCTGGAAAGCGAGCCTCGGATTGTGGGAATGACCCCAAAAATCGTGTGTGTCCACATAATGTGTACACTATCATGGTGGGGTGTTGTTTGAACCAATTTTGTACCCTCGGGTGCCTCCCGCTACACGCACCTGCGGCGCCGGCAATTTGTCAATGGATTAGGGTTTCCCTGGAAAGCGTGCCTCGGAAGGTGGGAATGACCCAAAAAATTGTGTGTGTCCACATGGTGTGTACACTATCATGGTGGGGTGTTGTTTGAACCAATTTTGTACCCCGGGTGCGTCCAGCTACACGCAAATGCGCCGATGGCAATTAGTCAATGTTGTAGACAGCACGGTCAATGGATTAGGGTTTCCCTGGAAAGCGAGCCTCGGATTGTGGGAATGACCCCAAAAATCGTGTGTGTCCACATGGTGTGTACATTATCATGGTGGGGTGTTGTTTGAACCAATTTTGTACCAACCGGGTGCGTCCGGCTACAGGCACATGCGGGGACGGCAATTTGTCAATGGATTAGGGTTTCCCTGAAAAGCGTGCCTCGGAAGGTGGGAATGACCCAAAAAATTGTGTGTGTCCACATGGTGTGTACACTATCATGGTGGGGTGTTGTTTGAACCAATTTTGTACCCCCGGGTGCGTCCAGCTACACGCAAATGCGCTGATGGCAATTAGTCAATGTTGTAGACAACACGGTCAATGGATTAGGGTTTCCCTGGAAAGCGAGCCTCGGATTGTGGGAATGACCCCAAAAATCGTGTGTGTCCACATAATGTGTACACTATCATGGTGGGGTGTTGTTTGAACCAATTTTGTACCCCGGGTGCGTCCGGCTACACGCACATGCGCTGACGGCAATTTGTCAATGGATTAGGGTTTCCCTGGAAAGCGAGCCTCGGAGGGTGGGAATGACCCAAAAAATTGTGTGTGTCCACATGGTGTGTACACTATCATGGTGGGGTGTTGTTTGAACCAATTTTGTACCCCCGGGTGCGTCCGGCTACATGCACATGCGCTGACGGCAATTAGTCAATGTTGTAGACAACACGGTCAATGGATTAGGGTTTCCCTGGAAAGCGAACCTCGGATTGTGGGAATGACCCCAAAAATCGTGTGTGTCCACATGGTGTGTACATTATCATGGTGGGGTGTTGTTTGAACCAATTTTGTACCCCCGGGTGCGTCCGGCTACACGCAAATGCGCTGATGGCAATTAGTCAATGTTGTAGACAACACGGTCAATGGATTAGGGTTTCCCTGGAAAGCGAGCCTCGGATTGTGGGAATGACCCCAAAAATCGTGTGTGTCCACATAATGTGTACACTATCATGGTGGGGTGTTGTTTGAACCAATTTTGTACCCCCGGGTGCGTCCGGCTACACGCACATGCGCTGACGGCAATTAGTCAATGTTGTAGACAGCACGGTCAATGGATTAGGGTTTCCCTGAAAAGCGTGCCTCGGAAGGTGGGAATGACCCAAAAAATTGTGTGTGTCCACATGGTGTGTACACTATCATGGTGGGGTGTTGTTTGAACCAATTTTGTACCCCCGGGTGCGTCCGGCTACACGCACATGCGCTGATGGCAATTAGTCAATGTTGTAGACAGCACGGTCAATGGATTAGGGTTTCCCTGGAAAGCGAGCCTCGGATTGTGGGAATGACCCCAAAAATTGTGTGTGTCCACATGGTGTGTACACTATCATGGTGGGGTGTTGTTTGAACCAATTTTGTACCCCCGGGTGCGTCCGGCTACATGCACATGCGCTGATGGCAATTAGTCAATGTTGTAGACAACACGGTCAATGGATTAGGGTTTCCCTGGAAAGCGAGCCTCGGATTGTGGGAATGACCCCAAAAATCGTGTGTGTCCACATAATGTGTACACTATCATGGTGGGGTGTTGTTTGAACCAATTTTGTACCCGCGGGTGCGACCGGCTACAATCACATGCGCTGACGGCAATTTGTCAATGGATTAGGGTTTCCCTGGAAAGCGAGCCTCGGAGGGTGGGAATGACCCAAAAAATTGTGTGTGTCCACATGGTGTGTACACTATCATGGTGGGGTGTTGTTTGAACCAATTTTGTACCCCCGGGTGCGTCCGGCTACATGCACATGCGCTGACGGCAATTAGTCAATGTTGTAGACAACACGGTCAATGGATTAGGGTTTCCCTGGAAAGCGAGCCTCGGATTGTGGGAATGACCCCAAAAATCGTGTGTGTCCACATAATGTGTACACTATCATGGTGGGGTGTTGTTTGAACCAATTTTGTACCCACGGGTGCGTGCGGGTACTTGCACATGGGGCTATGGCAATTTGTCAATGGATTAGGGTTTCCCTGGAAAGCGAGCCTCGGAGGGTGGGAATGACCCAAAAAATTGTGTGTGTCCACATGGTGTGTACACTATCATGGTGGGGTGTTGTTTGAACCAATTTTGTACCCCGGGGTGCGTCCGGCTACATGCACATGCGTTGCTGGCAATTAGTCAATGTTGTAGACAACACGGTCAATGGATTAGGGTTTCCCTGGAAAGCGAGCCTCGGATTGTGGGAATGACCCCAAAAATCGTGTGTGTCCACATAATGTGTACACTATCATGGTGGGGTGTTGTTTGAACCAATTTTGTACCCTCGGGTGCGTTCGGCTACACGCACATGCGCTGACGGCAATTTGTCAATGGATTAGGGTTTCCCTGGAAAGCGAGCCTCGGAGGGTGGGAATGACCCAAAAAATTGTGTGTGTCCACATGGTGTGTACACTATCATGGTGGGGTGTTGTTTGAACCAATTTTGTACCCCCGGGTGCGTCCGGCTACATGCACATGCGCTGATGGCAATTAGTCAATGTTGTAGACATCACGGTCAATGGATTAGGGTTTCCCTGGAAAGCGAGCCTCGGATTGTGGGAATGACCCCAAAAATCGTGTGTGTCCACATGGTGTGTACATTATCATGGTGGGGTGTTGTTTGAACCAATTTTGTACCCCCGGGTGCGTTCGGCTACACGCACATGCGCTGACGGCAATTTGTCAATGGATTAGGGTTTCCCTGAAAAGCGTGCCTCGGAAGGTGGGAATGACCCAAAAAATTGTGTGTGTCCACATGGTGTGTACACTATCATGGTGGGGTGTTGTTTGAACCAATTTTGTACCCACGGGTGCGTCCGGCTACACGCAAATGCGCTGATGGCAATTAGTCAATGTTGTAGACAACACGGTCAATGGATTAGGGTTTCCCTGGAAAGCGAGCCTCGGATTGTGGGAATGACCCCAAAAATCGTGTGTGTCCACATAATGTGTACACTATCATGGTGGGGTGTTGTTTGAACCAATTTTGTACCCCAGGGTGCGTCCGGCTACACGCACATGCGCTGACGGCAATTTGTCAATGGATTAGGGTTTCCCTGAAAAGCGTGCCTCGGAAGGTGGGAATGACCCAAAAAATTGTGTGTGTCCACATGGTGTGTACACTATCATGGTGGGGTGTTGTTTGAACCAATTTTGTACCCCCGGGTGCGTCCGGCTACATGCACATGCGCTGACGGCAATTAGTCAATGTTGTAGACAGCACGGTCAATGGATTAGGGTTTCCCTGGAAAGCGAGCCTCGGATTGTGGGAATGACCCCAAAAATCGTGTGTGTCCACATAATGTGTACACTATCATGGTGGGGTGTTGTTTGAACCAATTTTGTACCCCTGGTGCGTTCGGCTACACGCACATGCGGCGACGGCAATTTGTCAATGGATTAGGGTTTCCACTGAAAGCGTGCCTCGGAAGGTGGGAATGACCCAAAAAATTGTGTGTGTCCACATGGTGTGTACACTATCATGGTGGGGTGTTGTTTGAACCAATTTTGTACCCCGGGTGCGTCCGGCTACATGCACATGCGGCGATGGCAATTAGTCAATGTTGTAGACAACACGGTCCATGGATTAGGGTTTCCACGGTAAGCGAGCCTCGGATTGTGGGAATGACCCCAAAAATCGTGTGTGTCCACATAATGTGTACACTATCATGGTGGGGTGTTGTTTGAACCAATTTTGTACCCCCGGGTGCGTCCGGCTACACGCACATGCGTTGACGGCAATTTGTCAATGGATTAGGGTTTCCCTGGAAAGCGAGCCTCGGAGGGTGGGAATGACCCAAAAAATTGTGTGTGTCCACATGGTGTGTACACTATCATGGTGGGGTGTTGTTTGAACCAATTTTGTACCCCCGGGTGCGTCCGGCTACATGCAACGGCGCTGATGACAATTAGTCAATGTTGTAGACAACACGGTCAATGGATTAGGGTTTCCCTGGAAAGCGAGCCTCGGATTGTGGGAATGACCCCAAAAATCGTGTGTGTCCACATAATGTGTACACTATCATGGTGGGGTGTTGTTTGATCCAATTTTGTACCCTCGGGTGCGTCGGCTACACGCACATGCGGCGACGGCAATTTGTCAATGGATTAGGGTTTCCCTTGAAAGCGAGCCTCGGAGGGTGGGAATGACCCAAAAAATTGTGTGTGTCCACATGGTGTGTACACTATCATGGTGGGGTGTTGTTTGAACCAATTTTGTACCCCAGGGTGCGTCCGGCTACATGCACATGCGCTGACGGCAATTAGTCAATGTTGTAGACAACACGGTCAATGGATTAGGGTTTCCCTGGAAAGCGAGCCTCGGATTGTGGGAATGACCCCAAAAATCGTGTGTGTCCACATGGTGTGTACATTATCATGGTGGGGTGTTGTTTGAACCAATTTTGTACCCCCGGTGCGTCGGCTACACGCACATGCGGCGACGGCAATTTGTCAATGGATTATGGTTTCTGAAAAGCGTGCCTCGGAAGGTGGGAATGACCCAAAAAATTGTGTGTGTCCACATGGTGTGTACACTATCATGGTGGGGTGTTGTTTGAACCAATTTTGTACCCCGGGTGCGTCCGGCTACACGCACATGCGGTGATGGCAATTAGTCAATGTTGTAGACAGCACGGTCAATGGATTAGGGTTTCCCTGGAAAGCGAGCCTCGGATTGTGGGAATGACCCCAAAAATCGTGTGTGTCCACATAATGTGTACATTATCATGGTGGGGTGTTGTTTGAACCAATTTTGTACCCCCGGGTGCGTGAGTCTACTCGCACAAGCGACGACGGCAATTTGTCAATGGATTAGGGTTTCCCTGAAAAGCGTGCCTCGGAAGGTGGGAATGACCCAAAAAATTGTGTGTGTCCACATGGTGTGTACACTATCATGGTGGGGTGTTGTTTGAACCAATTTTGTACCCTCGGGTGCGTCCGGCTACACGCACATGCGCTGATGGCAATTAGTCAATGTTGTAGACAGCACGGTCAATGGATTAGGGTTTCCCTGGAAAGCGAGCCTCGGATTGTGGGAATGACCCCAAAAATCGTGTGTGTCCACATAATGTGTACACTATCATGGTGGGGTGTTGTTTGAACCAATTTTGTACCCCGGGTGCGACCGGCTACACGCACATGCGGCGACGGCAATTTGTCAATGGATTAGGGTTTCCACTGGAAAGCGAGCCTCGGAGGGTGGGAATGACCCAAAAAATTGTGTGTGTCCACATGGTGTGTACACTATCATGGAGCGGTGTTGTTTGAACCAATTTTGTACCCCGGGTGCGTCCGGCTACACGCACATGCGCTGATGGCAATTAGTCAATGTTGTAGACAGCACGGTCAATGGATTAGGGTTTCCCTGGAAAGCGAACCTCGGATTGTGGGAATGACCCCAAAAATCGTGTGTGTCCACATGGTGTGTACATTATCATGGTGGGGTGTTGTTTGAACCAATTTTGTACCCCGGGTGCGTCCGGCTACACGCACATGTGCTGACGGCAATTTGTCAATGGATTAGGGTTTCCCTGAAAAGCGTGCCTCGGAAGGTGGGAATGACCCAAAAAATTGTGTGTGTCCACATGGTGTGTACACTATCATGGTGGGGTGTTGTTTGAACCAATTTTGTACCCCCGGGTGCGTCCGGCTACACGCACATGCGCTGATGGCAATTAGTCAATGTTGTAGACAACACGGTCAATGGATTAGGGTTTCCCTGGAAAGCGAGCCTCGGATTGTGGGAATGACCCCAAAAATCGTGTGTGTCCACATAATGTGTACACTATCATGGTGGGGTGTTGTTTGAACCAATTTTGTACCCCGGGTGCGTCCGGCTACACGCACATGCGCTGACGGCAATTTGTCAATGGATTAGGGTTTTCCCTGAAAAGCGTGCCTCGGAAGGTGGGAATGACCCAAAAAATTGTGTGTGTCCACATGGTGTGTACACTATCATGGTGGGGTGTTGTTTGAACCAATTTTGTACCCCCGGGTGCGTCCGCCTACAAGCACATGGGGCGATGGCAATTAGTCAATGTTGTAGACAACACGGTCAATGGATTAGGGTTTCCCTGGAAAGCGAGCCTCGGATTGTGGGAATGACCCCAAAAATCGTGTGTGTCCACATAATGTGTACACTATCATGGTGGGGTGTTGTTTGAACCAATTTTGTACCCCGGGTGCGTCCGGCTACACGCACATGCGCTGACGGCAATTTGTCAATGGATTAGGGTTTCCCTGGAAAGCGTGCCTCGGATGGTGGGAATGACCCAAAAAATTGTGTGTGTCCACATGGTGTGTACACTATCATGGTGGGGTGTTGTTTGAACCAATTTTGTACCCCCGGGTGCGTCCGGCTACATGCACATGCGGGGTCGGCAATTAGTCAATGTTGTAGACAGCACGGTCAATGGATTAGGGTTTCCCTGGAAAGCGAGCCTCGGATTGTGGGAATGACCCCAAAAATCGTGTGTGTCCACATAATGTGTACACTATCATGGTGGGGTGTTGTTTGAACCAATTTTGTAACCCTGGGTGCGTCGGCTACACGCACATGCGGCGACGGCAATTTGTCAATGGATTAGGGTTTCCCTGGAAAGCGAGCCTCGGAGGGTGGGAATGACCCAAAAAATTGTGTGTGTCCACATGGTGTGTACACTATCATGGTGGGGTGTTGTTTGAACCAATTTTGTACCCTCGGGTGCGTCCGGCTACATGCACATGCGCTGATGGCAATTAGTCAATGTTGTAGACAACACGGTCAATGGATTAGGGTTTCCCTGGAAAGCGAGCCTCGGATTGTGGGAATGACCCCAAAAATCGTGTGTGTCCACATAATGTGTACACTATCATGGTGGGGTGTTGTTTGAACCAATTTTGTACCCCCGGGTGCGTCCGGCTATACGCACATGCGCTGACGGCAATTTGTCAATGGATTAGGGTTTCCCTGGAAAGCGAGCCTCGGAGGGTGGGAATGACCCAAAAATTGTGTGTGTCCACATGGTGTGTACACTATCATGGTGGGGTGTTGTTTGAACCAATTTTGTACCCCCGGGTGCGTCCGGCTACATGCACATGCGCTGATGGCAATTAGTCAATGTTGTAGACAGCACGGTCAATGGATTAGGGTTTCCCTGGAAAGCGAGCCTCGGATTGTGGGAATGACCCCAAAAATCGTGTGTGTCCACATGGTGTGTACATTATCATGGTGGGGTGTTGTTTGAACCAATTTTGTACCCCCGGGTGCGTCCGGCTACACGCACATGCGCTGAAGGCAATTTGTCAATGGATTAGGGTTTCCCTGAAAAGCGTGCCTCGGAAGGTGGGAATGACCCAAAAAATTGTGTGTGTCCACATGGTGTGTACACTATCATGGTGGGGTGTTGTTTGAACCAATTTTGTACCCCCGGGTGCGTCCGGCTACACGCAAATGCGCTGATGGCAATTAGTCAATGTTGTAGACAGCACGGTCAATGGATTAGGGTTTCCCTGGAAAGCGAGCCTCGGATTGTGGGAATGACCCCAAAAATCGTGTGTGTCCACATAATGTGTACACTATCATGGTGGGGTGTTGTTTGAACCAATTTTGTACGCCCGGGTGCGTCCGGCTACACGCACATGCGCTGACGGCAATTTGTCAATGGATTAGGGTTTCCCTGAAAAGCGTGCCTCGGAAGGTGGGAATGACCCAAAAAATTGTGTGTGTCCACATGGTGTGTACACTATCATGGTGGGGTGTTGTTTGAACCAATTTTGTAGCCCCGGGTGCGTCCGGCTACACGCACATGCGCTGATGGCAATTAGTCAATGTTGTAGACAGCACGGTCAATGGATTAGGGTTTCCCTGGAAAGCGAGCCTCGGATTGTGGGAATGACCCCAAAAATCGTGTGTGTCCACATAATGTGTACACTATCATGGTGGGGTGTTGTTTGAACCAATTTTGTACCACCGGGTGCGTCCGGCTACACGCACATGCGCTGACGGCAATGTGTCAATGGATTAGGGTTTCCCTGAACAGCGTGCCTCGGAAGGTGGGAATGACCCAAAAAATTGTGTGTGTCCACATGGTGTGTACACTATCATGGTGGGGTGTTGTTTGAACCAATTTTGTACCCCCGGGTGCGTCCGGCTACCTGCACATGCGGTGATGGCAATTAGTCAATGTTGTAGACAGCACGGTCAATGGATTAGGGTTTCCCTGGAAAGCGAGCCTCGGATTGTGGGAATGACCCCAAAAATCGTGTGTGTCCACATAATGTGTACACTATCATGGTGGGGTGTTGTTTGAACCAATTTTGTACCCCGGGGTGCGTCGGGCTACACGCACATGCGGCGACGGCAATTTGTCAATGGATTAGGGTTTCCCTTGAAAGCGAGCCTCGGAGGGTGGGAATGACCCAAAAAATTGTGTGTGTCCACATGGTGTGTACACTATCATGGTGGGGTGTTGTTTGAACCAATTTTGTACTCCCGGGTGCGTCCGGCTACATGCACATGCGGCGATGGCAATTAGTCAATGTTGTAGACAACACGGTCAATGGATTAGGGTTTCCCTGGAAAGCGAGCCTCGGATTGTGGGAATGACCCCAAAAATCGTGTGTGTCCACATAATGTGTACACTATCATGGTGGGGTGTTGTTTGAACCAATTTTGTACGCCCGGGTGCGTCCGGCTACACGCACATGCGGCGACGGCAATTTGTCAATGGATTAGGGTTTCCCTGGAAAGCGAGCCTCGGAGGGTGGGAATGACCCAAAAAATTGTGTGTGTCCACATGGTGTGTACACTATCATGGTGGGGTGTTGTTTGAACCAATTTTGTACCCCGGGTGCGTCCGGCTACATGCACATGCGGCGATGGCAATTAGTCAATGTTGTAGACAACACGGTCAATGGATTAGGGTTTCCCTGGAAAGCGAGCCTCGGATTGTGGGAATGACCCCAAAAATCGTGTGTGTCCACATGGTGTGTACATTATCATGGTGGGGTGTTGTTTGAACCAATTTTGTACCCACGGGTGCGTACAGCTACACGCACATGCGGCGACGGCAATTTGTCAATGGATTAGGGTTTCCACTGAAAAGCGTGCCTCGGAAGGTGGGAATGACCCAAAAAATTGTGTGTGTCCACATGGTGTGTACACTATCATGGTGGGGTGTTGTTTGAACCAATTTTGTACCCCGGGTGCGTCCGGCTACACGCACATGCGGCGATGGCAATTAGTCAATGTTGTAGACAACACGGTCAATGGATTAGGGTTTCCCTGGAAAGCGAGCCTCGGATTGTGGGAATGACCCCAAAAATCGTGTGTGTCCACATAATGTGTACACTATCATGGTGGGGTGTTGTTTGAACCAATTTTGTACCCCCGGGTGCGTCCGGCTACACGCACATGCGCTGACGGCAATTTGTCAATGGATTAGGGTTTCCCTGAAAAGCGTGCCTCGGAAGGTGGGAATGACCCAAAAAATTGTGTGTGTCCACATGGTGTGTACACTATCATGGTGGGGTGTTGTTTGAACCAATTTTGTACCCCGGGTGCGTCCGGCTACACGCAACTGCTGGGATGGCAATTAGTCAATGTTGTAGACAGCACGGTCAATGGATTAGGGTTTCCCTGGAAAGCGAGCCTCGGATTGTGGGAATGACCCCAAAAATCGTGTGTGTCCACATAATGTGTACACTATCATGGTGGGGTGTTGTTTGAACCAATTTTGTACCCCGGGTGCGTCCGGCTACACGCACATGCGCCGACGGCAATTTGTCAATGGATTAGGGTTTCCCTGGAAAGCGAGCCTCGGAGGGTGGGAATGACCCAAAAAATTGTGTGTGTCCACATGGTGTGTACACTATCATGGTGGGGTGTTGTTTGAACCAATTTTGTACCCCCGGGTGCGTCCGGCTACATGCACATGCGCTGATGGCAATTAGTCAATGTTGTAGACAACACGGTCAATGGATTAGGGTTTCCCTGGAAAGCGAGCCTCGGATTGTGGGAATGACCCCAAAAATCGTGTGTGTCCACATAATGTGTACACTATCATGGTGGGGTGTTGTTTGAACCAATTTTGTACCCCGGGTGCGTCCGGCTACACGCACATGCGGCGACGGCAATTTGTCAATGGATTAGGGTTTCCACTGGAAAGCGAGCCTCGGAGGGTGGGAATGACCCAAAAAATTGTGTGTGTCCACATGGTGTGTACACTATCATGGTGGGGTGTTGTTTGAACCAATTTTGTACCCCGGGTGCGTCCGGCTACATGCACATGCGGCGATGGCAATTAGTCAATGTTGTAGACAACACGGTCAATGGATTAGGGTTTCCACTGGAAAGCGAGCCTCGGATTGTGGGAATGACCCCAAAAATCGTGTGTGTCCACATAATGTGTACACTATCATGGTGGGGTGTTGTTTGAACCAATTTTGTACCCCGGGTGCGTCGGCTACACGCACATGCGGCGACGGCAATTTGTCAATGGATTAGGGTTTCCCTGGAAAGCGAGCCTCGGAGGGTGGGAATGACCCAAAAAATTGTGTGTGTCCACATGGTGTGTACACTATCATGGTGGGGTGTTGTTTGAACCAATTTTGTAACCCCGGGTGCGTCCGGCTACATGCACATGCGCTGATGGCAATTAGTCAATGTTGTAGACAACACGGTCAATGGATTAGGGTTTCCCTGGAAAGCGAGCCTCGGATTGTGGGAATGACCCCAAAAATCGTGTGTGTCCACATGGTGTGTACATTATCATGGTGGGGTGTTGTTTGAACCAATTTTGTACCCCCGGGTGCGTCCGGCTACACGCACATGCGCTGACGGCAATTTGTCAATGGATTAGGGTTTACCCTGAAATGCGTGCCTCGGAAGTTGGGAATGACCCAAAAATTTGTGTGTGTCCACATGGTGTGTACACTATCATGGTGGGGTGTTGTTTGAACCAATTTTGTACCCCCGGGTGCGTCCAGCTACACGCACATGCGCTGATGGCAATTAGTCAATGTTGTAGACAGCACGGTCAATGGATTAGGGTTTCCCTGGAAAGCGAGCCTCGGATTGTGGGAATGACCCCAAAAATCGTGTGTGTCCACATAATGTGTACACTATCATGGTGGGGTGTTGTTTGAACCAATTTTGTACCCCGGGTGCGTCGGCTACACGCACATGCGGCGACGGCAATTTGTCAATGGATTAGGGTTTCCCTGGAAAGCGAGCCTCGGAGGGTGGGAATGACCCAAAAAATTGTGTGTGTCCACATGGTGTGTACACTATCATGGTGGGGTGTTGTTTGAACCAATTTTGTATCCCCGGGTGCGTCCGGCTACATGCACATGCGCTGATGGCAATTAGTCAATGTTGTAGACAACACGGTCAATGGATTAGGGTTTCCCTGGAAAGCGAACCTCGGATTGTGGGAATGACCCCAAAAATCGTGTGTGTCCACATGGTGTGTACATTATCATGGTGGGGTGTTGTTTGAACCAATTTTGTACCCCGGGTGCGTCCGGCTACACGCACATGCGCTGATGGCAATTAGTCAATGTTGTAGACAGCACGGTCAATGGATTAGGGTTTCCCTTGAAAGCGTGCCTCGGAAGGTGGGAATGACCCAAAAAATTGTGTGTGTCCACATGGTGTGTACACTATCATGGTGGGGTGTTGTTTGAACCAATTTTGTACCCCCGGGTGCGTCCGGCTACACGCACATGCGCTGATGGCAATTAGTCAATGTTGTAGACAGCACGGTCAATGGATTAGGGTTTCCCTGGAAAGCGTGCCTCGGAAGGTGGGAATGACCCAAAAAATTGTGTGTGTCCACATGGTGTGTACACTATCATGGTGGGGTGTTGTTTGAACCAATTTTGTACCCCCGGGTGCGTCCAGCTACACGCACATGCGCTGATGGCAATTAGTCAATGTTGTAGACAACACGGTCAATGGATTAGGGTTTCCCTGGAAAGCGAGCCTCGGATTGTGGGAATGACCCCAAAAATCGTGTGTGTCCACATAATGTGTACACTATCATGGTGGGGTGTTGTTTGAACCAATTTTGTACCCCGGGTGCGTCGGCTACACGCACATGCGCTGACGGCAATTTGTCAATGGATTAGGGTTTCCCTGGAAAGCGAGCCTCGGAGGGTGGGAATGACCCAAAAAATTGTGTGTGTCCACATGGTGTGTACACTATCATGGTGGGGTGTTGTTTGAACCAATTTTGTACCCTCGGGTGCGTCCGGCTACATGCACATGCGCTGACGGCAATTAGTCAATGTTGTAGACAACACGGTCAATGGATTAGGGTTTCCCTGGAAAGCGAGCCTCGGATTGTGGGAATGACCCCAAAAATCGTGTGTGTCCACATAATGTGTACACTATCATGGTGGGGTGTTGTTTGAACCTATTTTGTACCCCCGGGTGCGTCCGGCTACACGCACATGCGCTGACGGCAATTTGTCAATGGATTAGGGTTTCCCTGTAAAGCGAGCCTCGGAAGGTGGGAATGACCCAAAAAATTGTGTGTGTCCACATGGTGTGTACACTATCATGGTGGGGTGTTGTTTGAACCAATTTTGTACCCTCCGGTGCCTCCGGCTGCATGCACATGCGGTGTCGGCAATTAGTCAATGTTGTAGACAACACGGTCAATGGATTAGGGTTTCCCTGGAAAGCGAGCCTCGGATTGTGGGAATGACCCCAAAAATCGTGTGTGTCCACATAATGTGTACACTATCATGGTGGGGTGTTGTTTGAACCAATTTTGTACACCAGGTGCGTGCGGCTACACGCACATGCGCTGACGGCAATTTGTCAATGGATTAGGGTTTCCCTGGAAAGCGAGCCTCGGAGGGTGGGAATGACCCAAAAAATTGTGTGTGTCCACATGGTGTGTACACTATCATGGTGGGGTGTTGTTTGAACCAATTTTGTACGCCCGGGTGCGTCCGGCTACATGCACATGCGCTGATGGCAATTAGTCAATGTTGTAGACAGCACGGTCAATGGATTAGGGTTTCCCTGGAAAGCGAGCCTCGGATTGTGGGAATGACCCCAAAAATCGTGTGTGTCCACATGGTGTGTACATTATCATGGTGGGGTGTTGTTTGAACCAATTTTGTACCCCCGGGTGCGTCCGGCTACACGCACATGCGCTGACGGCAATTTGTCAATGGATTAGGGTTTCCCTGAAAAGCGTGCCTCGGAAGGTGGGAATGACCCAAAAAATTGTGTGTGTCCACATGGTGTGTACACTATCATGGTGGGGTGTTGTTTGAACCAATTTTGTACCCCCGGGTGCGTCCGGCTACACGCACATGCGCTGATGGCAATTAGTCAATGTTGTAGACAGCACGGTCAATGGATTAGGGTTTCCCTGGAAAGCGAGCCTCGGATTGTGGGAATGACCCCAAAAATCGTGTGTGTCCACATAATGTGTACATTATCATGGTGGGGTGTTGTTTGAACCAATTTTGTACCCCCGGGTGCGTCCGGCTACACGCACATGCGCTGACGGCAATTTGTCAATGGATTAGGGTTTCCCTGAAAAGCGTGCCTCGGAAGGTGGGAATGACCCAAAAAATTGTGTGTGTCCACATGGTGTGTACACTATCATGGTGGGGTGTTGTTTGAACCAATTTTGTACCCCCGGGTGCGTCCGGCTACACGCACATGCGGAGCTGGCAATTAGTCAATGTTGTAGACAACACGGTCAATGGATTAGGGTTTCCCTGGAAAGCGAGCCTCGGATTGTGGGAATGACCCCAAAAATCGTGTGTGTCCACATAATGTGTACACTATCATGGTGGGGTGTTGTTTGAACCAATTTTGTACCCCGGGTGCGTCCGGCTACACGCACATGCGCTGACGGCAATTTGTCAATGGATTAGGGTTTCCCTGGAAAGCGAGCCTCGGAGGGTGGGAATGACCCAAAAAATTGTGTGTGTCCACATGGTGTGTACACTATCATGGTGGGGTGTTGTTTGAACCAATTTTGTACCCCCGGGTGCGTCCGGCTACATGCACATGCGCTGACGGCAATTAGTCAATGTTGTAGACAGCACGGTCAATGGATTAGGGTTTCCCTGGAAAGCGAACCTCGGATTGTGGGAATGACCCCAAAAATCGTGTGTGTCCACATGGTGTGTACATTATCATGGTGGGGTGTTGTTTGAACCAATTTTGTACCCCCGGGTGCGTCCGGCTACACGCACATGCGCTGATGGCAATTAGTCAATGTTGTAGACAGCACGGTCAATGGATTAGGGTTTCCCTGGAAAGCGAGCCTCGGATTGTGGGAATGACCCCAAAAATCGTGTGTGTCCACATAATGTGTACACTATCATGGTGGGGTGTTGTTTGAACCAATTTTGTACCCCCGGGTGCGTCCGGCTACACGCACATGCGCTGACGGCAATTTGTCAATGGATTAGGGTTTCCCTGAAAAGCGTGCCTCGGAAGGTGGGAATGACCCAAAAATTGTGTGTGTCCACATGGTGTGTACACTATCATGGTGGGGTGTTGTTTGAACCAATTTTGTACCCCCGGGTGCGTCCGGCTACACGCACATGCGGTGATGGCAATTAGTCAATGTTGTAGACAGCACGGTCAATGGATTAGGGTTTCCCTGGAAAGCGAGCCTCGGATTGTGGGAATGACCCCAAAAATCGTGTGTGTCCACATAATGTGTACACTATCATGGTGGGGTGTTGTTTGAACCAATTTTGTACCCCGGGTGCGTCGGCTACACGCACATGCGCTGACGGCAATTTGTCAATGGATTAGGGTTTCCCTGAAAAGCGTGCCTCGGAAGGTGGGAATGACCCAAAAAATTGTGTGTGTCCACATGGTGTGTACACTATCATGGTGGGGTGTTGTTTGAACCAATTTTGTACCCCCGGGTGCGTCCGGCTACATGCACATGCGCGGATGGCAATTAGTCAATGTTGTAGACAGCACGGTCAATGGATTAGGGTTTCCCTGGAAAGCGAGCCTCGGATTGTGGGAATGACCCCAAAAATCGTGTGTGTCCACATAATGTGTACACTATCATGGTGGGGTGTTGTTTGAACCAATTTTGTACCCCGGGTGCGTCCGGCTACACGCACATGCGCTGACGGCAATTTGTCAATGGATTAGGGTTTCCCTGAAAAGCGTGCCTCGGAAGGTGGGAATGACCCAAAAAATTGTGTGTGTCCACATGGTGTGTACACTATCATGGTGGGGTGTTGTTTGAACCAATTTTGTACCCCGGGTGCGTCCGGCTACATGCACATGCGCTGACGGCAATTAGTCAATGTTGTAGACAACACGGTCAATGGATTAGGGTTTCCCTGGAAAGCGAGCCTCGGATTGTGGGAATGACCCCAAAAATCGTGTGTGTCCACATAATGTGTACATTATCATGGTGGGGTGTTGTTTGAACCAATTTTGTACCCCCGAGTGCGTCCGGCTACACGCACAAGCGGCGACGGCAATTTGTCAATGGATTAGGGTTTCCCTGAAAGTGTGCCTCGGAAGGTGGGAATGACCCAAAAAATTGTGTGTGTCCACATGGTGTGTACACTATCATGGTGGGGTGTTGTTTGAACCAATTTTGTACCCCGGGTGCGTCCGGCTACATGCACATGCGGCGATGGCAATTAGTCAATGTTGTAGACAACACGGTCAATGGATTAGGGTTTCCCTGGAAAGCGAGCCTCGGATTGTGGGAATGACCCCAAAAATCGTGTGTGTCCACATAATGTGTACACTATCATGGTGGGGTGTTGTTTGAACCAATTTTGTACCCCCGGTGCGTCGGCTACACGCACATGCGGCGACGGCAATTTGTCAATGGATTAGGGTTTCCCTGGAAAGCGAGCCTCGGAGGGTGGGAATGACCCAAAAAATTGTGTGTGTCCACATGGTGTGTACACTATCATGGTGGGGTGTTGTTTGAACCAATTTTGTACCCCCCGGGTGCGTCCGGCTACACGCACATGCGCTGATGGCAATTAGTCAATGTTGTAGACAGCACGGTCAATGGATTAGGGTTTCCATGGAAAGCGAGCCTCGGATTGTGGGAATGACCCCAAAAATCGTGTGTGTCCACATGGTGTGTACATTATCATGGTGGGGTGTTGTTTGAACCAATTTTGTACCCCCGGGTGCGTCCGGCTACACGCACATGCGCTGACGGCAATTTGTCAATGGATTAGGGTTTCCCTGAAAAGCGTGCCTCGGAAGGTGGGAATGACCCAAAAAATTGTGTGTGTCCACATGGTGTGTACACTATCATGGTGGGGTGTTGTTTGAACCAATTTTGTACCCCCGGTTCGTCCCGCTACACGCACAATCCGAGATTGCAATTAGTCAATGTTGTAGACAGCACGGTCAATGGATTAGGGTTTCCCTGGAAAGCGAGCCTCGGATTGTGGGAATGACCCCAAAAATCGTGTGTGTCCACATAATGTGTACACTATCATGGTGGGGTGTTGTTTGAACCAATTTTGTACCCCGGGTGCGTCTGGCTACACGCACATGCGGCGACGGCAATTTGTCAATGGATTAGGGTTTCCACGAAAGCGTGCCTCGGAAGGTGGGAATGACCCAAAAAATTGTGTGTGTCCACATGGTGTGTACACTATCATGGTGGGGTGTTGTTTGAACCAATTTTGTACCCCAGGTGCGTCCGGCTACACGCACATGCGGGGAGGGCAATTAGTCAATGTTGTAGACAACACGGTCAATGGATTAGGGTTTCCCTGGAAAGCGAGCCTCGGATTGTGGGAATGACCCCAAAAATCGTGTGTGTCCACATAATGTGTACACTATCATGGTGGGGTGTTGTTTGAACCAATTTTGTACCCCCCGGGTGCGTCCGGCTACACGCACATGCGGCGCCGGCAATTTGTCAATGGATTAGGGTTTCCCTGGAAAGCGAGCCTCGGAGGGTGGGAATGACCCAAAAAATTGTGTGTGTCCACATGGTGTGTACACTATCATGGTGGGGTGTTGTTTGAACCAATTTTGTACCCCGGGGTGCGTCCGGCTACATGCACATGCGGCGATGGCAATTAGTCAATGTTGTAGACAACACGGTCAATGGATTAGGGTTTCCCTGGAAAGCGAGCCTCGGATTGTGGGAATGACCCCAAAAATCGTGTGTGTCCACATAATGTGTACACTATCATGGTGGGGTGTTGTTTGAACCAATTTTGTACCCCCGGGTGCGTGCGGCTACACGCTCATGCTGCGACTGCAATTTGTCAATGGATTAGGGTTTCCCTGGAAAGCGAGCCTCGGAGGGTGGGAATGACCCAAAAAATTGTGTGTGTCCACATGGTGTGTACACTATCATGGTGGGGTGTTGTTTGAACCAATTTTGTACCCCGGGTGCGTCCGGCTACATGCACATGCGTTGACGGCAATTAGTCAATGTTGTAGACAACACGGTCAATGGATTAGGGTTTCCACTGGAAAGCGAACCTCGGATTGTGGGAATGACCCCAAAAATCGTGTGTGTCCACATGGTGTGTACATTATCATGGTGGGGTGTTGTTTGAACCAATTTTGTACCCCGGGTGCGTCGGCTACACGCACATGCGGCGACGGCAATTTGTCAATGGATTAGGGTTTCACTGAAAAGCGTGCCTCGGAAGGTGGGAATGACCCAAAAAATTGTGTGTGTCCACATGGTGTGTACACTATCATGGTGGGGTGTTGTTTGAACCAATTTTGTACCCCCGGGTGCGTCCGGCTACACGCACATGCGCTGATGGCAATTAGTCAATGTTGTAGACAGCACGGTCAATGGATTAGGGTTTCCCTGGAAAGCGAGCCTCGGATTGTGGGAATGACCCCAAAAATCGTGTGTGTCCACATAATGTGTACACTATCATGGTGGGGTGTTGTTTGAACCAATTTTGTACGCCCGGGTGCGTCCGGCTATACGCACATGCGCTGACGGCAATTTGTCAATGGATTAGGGTTTCCCTGGAAAGCGAGCCTCGGAGGGTGGGAATGACCCAAAAATTGTGTGTGTCCACATGGTGTGTACACTATCATGGTGGGGTGTTGTTTGAACCAATTTTGTACCCCCGGGTGCGTCCGGCTACATGCACATGCGCTGATGGCAATTAGTCAATGTTGTAGACAACACGGTCAATGGATTAGGGTTTCCCTGGAAAGCGAGCCTCGGATTGTGGGAATGACCCCAAAAATCGTGTGTGTCCACATAATGTGTACATTATCATGGTGGGGTGTTGTTTGAACCAATTTTGTACCCCGGGTGCGTCCGGCTACACGCACATGCGCTGACGGCAATTTGTCAATGGATTAGGGTTTCACTGAAAAGCGTGCCTCGGAAGGTGGGAATGACCCAAAAAATTGTGTGTGTCCACATGGTGTGTACACTATCATGGTGGGGTGTTGTTTGAACCAATTTTGTACCCCGGGGTGCGCCCGGCTACATGCACATGCGGCGATGGCAATTAGTCAATGTTGTAGACAACACGGTCAATGGATTAGGGTTTCCCTGGAAAGCGAGCCTCGGATTGTGGGAATGACCCCAAAAATCGTGTGTGTCCACATAATGTGTACACTATCATGGTGGGGTGTTGTTTGAACCAATTTTGTACCCCGGGTGCGTCCGGCTACAGGCACATGCGGTGACTGAAATTTGTCAATGGATTAGGGTTTCCCTGGAAAGCGAGCCTCGGAGGGTGGGAATGACCCAAAAAATTGTGTGTGTCCACATGGTGTGTACACTATCATGGTGGGGTGTTGTTTGAACCAATTTTGTACGCCCGGGTGCTTCCGGCTACATGCACATGCGCTGATGGCAATTAGTCAATGTTGTAGACAACACGGTCAATGGATTAGGGTTTCCCTGGAAAGCGAGCCTCGGATTGTGGGAATGACCCCAAAAATCGTGTGTGTCCACATGGTGTGTACATTATCATGGTGGGGTGTTGTTTGAACCAATTTTGTACCCCGGGTGCGTCCGGCTACACGCACATGCGCTGACGGCAATTTGTCAATGGATTAGGGTTTCCCTGAAAAGCGTGCCTCGGAAGGTGGGAATGACCCAAAAAATTGTGTGTGTCCACATGGTGTGTACACTATCATGGTGGGGTGTTGTTTGAACCAATTTTGTACCCCCGGGTGCGTCCGGCTACACGCACATGCGCTGATGGCAATTAGTCAATGTTGTAGACAGCACGGTCAATGGATTAGGGTTTCCCTGGAAAGCGAGCCTCGGATTGTGGGAATGACCCCAAAAATCGTGTGTGTCCACATAATGTGTACACTATCATGGTGGGGTGTTGTTTGAACCAATTTTGTACCCCCGGGTGCGTCCGGCTACACGCACATGCGCTGACGGCAATTTGTCAATGGATTAGGGTTTCCCTGGAAAGCGAGCCTCGGAGGGTGGGAATGACCCAAAAAATTGTGTGTGTCCACATGGTGTGTACACTATCATGGTGGGGTGTTGTTTGAACCAATTTTGTACACCCGGGTGCGTCCGGCTACACGCACATGCGCTGATGGCAATTAGTCAATGTTGTAGACAGCACGGTCAATGGATTAGGGTTTCCCTGGAAAGCGAGCCTCGGATTGTGGGAATGACCCCAAAAATCGTGTGTGTCCACATGGTGTGTACACTATCATGGTGGGGTGTTGTTTGAACCAATTTTGTACCCCCGGGTGCGTCCGGCTACACGCAAATGCGCTGATGGCAATTAGTCAATGTTGTAGACTGCACGGTCAATGGATTAGGGTTTCCCTGGAAAGCGAGCCTCGGATTGTGGGAATGACCCCAAAATCGTGTGTGTCCACATAATGTGTACACTATCATGGTGGGGTGTTGTTTGAACAAATTTTGTACGCCCGGGTGCGTGCGGCTACACGCACATGCGCTGACGGCAATTTGTCAATGGATTAGGGTTTCCCTGAAAAGCGTGCCTCGGAAGGTGGGAATGACCCAAAAAATTGTGTGTGTCCACATGGTGTGTACACTATCATGGTGGGGTGTTGTTTGAACCAATTTTGTACCCCGGGTGCGTCCGGCTACACGCACATGCGCTGATGGCAATTAGTCAATGTTGTAGACAACACGGTCAATGGATTAGGGTTTCCCTGGAAAGCGAGCCTCGGATTGTGGGAATGACCCCAAAAATCGTGTGTGTCCACATAATGTGTACACTATCATGGTGGGGTGTTGTTTGAACCAATTTTGTACCCGCGGGTGCGTCCAGCTACACGCACATCGTCGACGGCAATTTGTCAATGGATTAGGGTTTCCCTGGAAAGCGAGCCTCGGAAGGTGGGAATGACCCAAAAATTGTGTGTGTCCACATGGTGTGTACACTATCATGGTGGGGTGTTGTTTGAACCAATTTTGTACCCCGGGTGCGTCCGGCTACATGCACATGCGGCGATGGCAATTAGTCAATGTTGTAGACAACACGGTCAATGGATTAGGGTTTCCCTGGAAAGCGAGCCTCGGATTGTGGGAATGACCCCAAAAATCGTGTGTGTCCACATAATGTGTACACTATCATGGTGGGGTGTTGTTTGAACCAATTTTGTACCCCGGGTGCGTCCGGCTACACGCACATGCGCTGACGGCAATTTGTCAATGGATTAGGGTTTCCCTGGAAAGCGAGCCTCGGAGGGTGGGAATGACCCAAAAAATTGTGTGTGTCCACATGGTGTGTACACTATCATGGTGGGGTGTTGTTTGAACCAATTTTGTACCCCCGGGTGCGTCCGGCTACATGCACATGCGCTGATGGCAATTAGTCAATGTTGTAGACAACACGGTCAATGGATTAGGGTTTCCCTGGAAAGCGAGCCTCGGATTGTGGGAATGACCCCAAAAATCGTGTGTGTCCACATAATGTGTACACTATCATGGTGGGGTGTTGTTTGAACCAATTTTGTACCCCGGGTGCGTCCGGCTACACGCACATGCGCTGACGGCAATTTGTCAATGGATTAGGGTTTCCCTGGAAAGCGAGCCTCGGAGGGTGGGAATGACCCAAAAAATTGTGTGTGTCCACATGGTGTGTACACTATCATGGTGGGGTGTTGTTTGAACCAATTTTGTACACACGGGTGCGTCCGGCTACATGCACATGCGCTGATGGCAATTAGTCAATGTTGTAGACAACACGGTCAATGGATTAGGGTTTCCCTGGAAAGCGAGCCTCGGATTGTGGGAATGACCCCAAAAATCGTGTGTGTCCACATGGTGTGTACATTATCATGGTGGGGTGTTGTTTGAACCAATTTTGTACCCCCGGGTGCGTCCGGCTACACGCACATGCGCTGACGGCAATTTGTCAATGGATTAGGGTTTCCCTGAAAAGCGTGCCTCGGAAGGTGGGAATGACCCAAAAATTGTGTGTGTCCACATGGTGTGTACACTATCATGGTGGGGTGTTGTTTGAACCAATTTTGTACCCCCGGGTGCGTCCGGCTACACGCACATGCGCTGATGGCAATTAGTCAATGTTGTAGACAACACGGTCAATGGATTAGGGTTTCCCTGGAAAGCGAGCCTCGGATTGTGGGAATGACCCCAAAAATCGTGTGTGTCCACATAATGTGTACACTATCATGGTGGGGTGTTGTTTGAACCAATTTTGTACCCCAGGGTGCGTTCGGCTACACGCACATGCGCTGACGGCAATTTGTCAATGGATTAGGGTTTCCCTGGAAAGCGTGCCTCGGATGGTGGGAATGACCCAAAAAATTGTGTGTGTCCACATGGTGTGTACACTATCATGGTGGGGTGTTGTTTGAACCAATTTTGTACCCCCGGGTGCGTCCGGCTACACGCACATGCGCAGAGGGCAATTAGTCAATGTTGTAGACGGCACGGAAAAAGGATTAGGGAATCACACGAAAGCGAGCCTCGGATTGTGGGAATGACCCCAAAAATCGTGTGTGTCCACATAATGTGTACACTATCATGGTGGGGTGTTGTTTGAACCAATTTTGTACCCCGGGTGCGTCGGCTACACGCACATGCGGCGACGGCAATTTGTCAATGGATTAGGGTTTCCCTGGAAAGCGAGCCTCGGAGGGTGGGAATGACCCAAAAAATTGTGTGTGTCCACATGGTGTGTACACTATCATGGTGGGGTGTTGTTTGAACCAATTTTGTACTCCCGGTTTGTCCGGCGACATGCACATGCGGCGACGGCAATTAGTCAATGTTGTAGACAACACGGTCAATGGATTAGGGTTTCCCTGGAAAGCGAACCTCGGATTGTGGGAATGACCCCAAAAATCGTGTGTGTCCACATGGTGTGTACATTATCATGGTGGGGTGTTGTTTGAACCAATTTTGTACCCCCGGGTGCGTCCGGCTACACGCACATGCGATGACGGCAATTAGTCAATGTTGTAGACAACACGGTCAATGGATTAGGGTTTCCCTGGAAAGCGAGCCTCGGATTGTGGGAATGACCCCAAAAATCGTGTGTGTCCACATAATGTGTACACTATCATGGTGGGGTGTTGTTTGAACCAATTTTGTACCCCGGGGTGCGTCCGGCTACATGCACATGCGGCGGCGGCAATTTGTCAATGGATTAGGGTTTTCCTGAAAAGCGTGCCTCGGAAGGTGGGAATGACCCAAAAAATTGTGTGTGTCCACATGGTGTGTACACTACCATGGAGGGGTTTTGCTTGAACCAATTGTGGCCGCCGGGTGTGTCCGGCTACACGCACATGCGCTGATGGCAATTAGTCAATGTTGTAGACAGCACGGTCAATGGATTAGGGTTTCCCTGGAAAGCGAGCCTCGGATTGTGGGAATGACCCCAAAAATCGTGTGTGTCCACATAATGTGTACACTATCATGGTGGGGTGTTGTTTGAACCAATTTTGTACCGTCTTTTGGGTACGGCTTGACGCACATGCGCGGACGGCAATTTGTCAATGGATTAGGGTTTCCCTGGAAAGCGAGCCTCGGAGGGTGGGAATGACCCAAAAAATTGTGTGTGTCCACATGGTGTGTACACTATCATGGTGGGGTGTTGTTTGAACCAATTTTGTACCCCCGGGTGCGTCCGGCTACATGCACATGCGGCGATGGCAATTAGTCAATGTTGTAGACAACACGGTCAATGGATTAGGGTTTCCACTGGAAAGCGAGCCTCGGATTGTGGGAATGACCCCAAAAATCGTGTGTGTCCACATAATGTGTACATTATCATGGTGGGGTGTTGTTTGAACCAATTTTGTACCCCGGGTGCGTCCGGCTACACGCACATGCGGCGACGGCAATTTGTCAATGGATTAGGGTTTCCCTGAAAGCGTGCCTCGGAAGGTGGGAATGACCCAAAAATTGTGTGTGTCCACATGGTGTGTACACTATCATGGTGGGGTGTTGTTTGAACCAAATTTGTAGCCCCGGGTTCGTCCGTCTTCACGCAAATGCGGTGATGGCATTTAGTCATTGTTGTAGACAACACGGTCAATGGATTAGGGTTTCCCTGGAAAGCGAGCCTCGGATTGTGGGAATGACCCCAAAAATCGTGTGTGTCCACATAATGTGTACACTATCATGGTGGGGTGTTGTTTGAACCAATTTTGTACCCTCCGTTGCGTCCGGCTACACGCACATGCGGCGACGGCAATTTGTCAATGGATTAGGGTTACCATTGAAAGCGAGCCTCGGAGGGTGGGAATGACCCAAAAATTGTGTGTGTCCACATGGTGTGTACACTATCATGGTGGGGTGTTGTTTGAACCAATTTTGTACCCCCGGGTGCGTCCGGCTACATGCACATGCGCTGACGGCAATTAGTCAATGTTGTAGACAGCACGGTCAATGGATTAGGGTTTCCCTGGAAAGCGAACCTCGGATTGTGGGAATGACCCCAAAAATCGTGTGTGTCCACATGGTGTGTACAGTATCATGGTGGGGTGTTGTTTGAACCAATTTTGTACCCCCGGGTGCGTCCGGCTACACGCAAATGCGCTGATGGCAATTAGTCAATGTTGTAGACACCACGGTCAATGGATTAGGGTTTCCCTGGAAAGCGAGCCTCGGATTGTGGGAATGACCCCAAAAATCGTGTGTGTCCACATAATGTGTACACTATCATGGTGGGGTGTTGTTTGAACCAATTTTGTACCCCCGGGTGCGTCCGGCTACACGCACATGCGCTGACGGAAATTTGTCAATGGATTAGGGTTTCCCTGAAAAGCGTGCCTCGGAAGGTGGGAATGACCCAAAAAATTGTGTGTGTCCACATGGTGTGTACACTATCATGGTGGGGTGTTGTTTGAACCAATTTTGTACCCCAGGTGCGTCCGGCTACACGCACATGCGCTGATGGCAATTAGTCAATGTTGTAGACAGCACGGTCAATGGATTAGGGTTTCCCTGGAAAGCGAGCCTCGGATTGTGGGAATGACCCCAAAAATCGTGTGTGTCCACATAATGTGTACACTATCATGGTGGGGTGTTGTTTGAACCAATTTTGTAACCCCGGGTGCGTCCGGCTACTCTGACATGCGGTGACAGCAATTTGTCAATGGATTAGGGTTTCCCTGGAAAGCGAGCCTCGGAGGGTGGGAATGACCCAAAAAATTGTGTGTGTCCACATGGTGTGTACACTATCATGGTGGGGTGTTGTTTGAACCAATTTTGTACCCCCGGGTGCGTCCGGCTACATGCACATGCGCTGATGGCAATTAGTCAATGTTGTAGACAACACGGTCAATGGATTAGGGTTTCCCTGGAAAGCGAGCCTCGGATTGTGGGAATGACCCCAAAAATCGTGTGTGTCCACATAATGTGTACATTATCATGGTGGGGTGTTGTTTGAACCAATTTTGTACAACCGGGTGCGTCCGGATACTCTCACATGCGGCGACGGCAATTTGTCAATGGATTAGGGTTTCCCTGGAAAGCGTGCCTCGGGGGTGGGAATGACCCAAAAATTGTGTGTGTCCACATGGTGTGTACACTATCATGGTGGGGTGTTGTTTGAACCAATTTTGTACCCTCGGGTGCGTCCGGCTACATGCACATGCGCTGATGGCAATTAGTCAATGTTGTAGACAACACGGTCAATGGATTAGGGTTTCCCTGGAAAGCGAGCCTCGGATTGTGGGAATGACCCCAAAAATCGTGTGTGTCCACATAATGTGTACACTATCATGGTGGGGTGTTGTTTGAACCAATTTTGTACCCCCGGGTGCGTCCGGCTACACGCACATGCGCTGACGGCAATTTGTCAATGGATTAGGGTTTCCCTGGAAAGCGAGCCTCGGAGGGTGGGAATGACCCAAAAAATTGTGTGTGTCCACATGGTGTGTACACTATCATGGTGGGGTGTTGTTTGAACCAATTTTGTACTCCCGGGTGCGTCCGGCTACATGCACATGCGCTGACGGCAATTAGTCAATGTTGTAGACAACACGGTCAATGGATTAGGGTTTCCCTGGAAAGCGAGCCTCGGATTGTGGGAATGACCCCAAAAATCGTGTGTGTCCACATGGTGTGTACATTATCATGGTGGGGTGTTGTTTGAACCAATTTTGTACACCCGGGTGCGTACTGCTACACGCACATGCGGCGACGGCAATTTGTCAATGGATTAGGGTTTCCTGAAAGCGTGCCTCGGAAGGTGGGAATGACCCAAAAATTGTGTGTGTCCACATGGTGTGTACACTATCATGGTGGGGTGTTGTTTGAACCAATTTTGTACCCCGGGTGCGTCCGGCTACACGCACATGCGGCGATGGCAATTAGTCAATGTTGTAGACAACACGGTCAATGGATTAGGGTTTCCCTGGAAAGCGAGCCTCGGATTGTGGGAATGACCCCAAAAATCGTGTGTGTCCACATAATGTGTACACTATCATGGTGGGGTGTTGTTTGAACCAATTTTGTACCCCGGGTGCGTCCGGCTACACGCACATGCGCTGACGGCAATTTGTCAATGGATTAGGGTTTCCCTGGAAAGCGAGCCTCGGAGGGTGGGAATGACCCAAAAAATTGTGTGTGTCCACATGGTGTGTACACTATCATGGTGGGGTGTTGTTTGAACCAATTTTGTACGCCCGGGTGCGTCCGGCTACATGCACATGCGCTGATGGCAATTAGTCAATGTTGTAGACAGCACGGTCAATGGATTAGGGTTTCCCTGGAAAGCGAGCCTCGGATTGTGGGAATGACCCCAAAAATCGTGTGTGTCCACATGGTGTGTACATTATCATGGTGGGGTGTTGTTTGAACCAATTTTGTACCCCCGGGTGCGTCCGGCTACACGCACATGCGCTGACGGCAATTTGTCAATGGATTAGGGTTTCCCTGAAAAGCGTGCCTCGGAAGGTGGGAATGACCCAAAAATTGTGTGTGTCCACATGGTGTGTACACTATCATGGTGGGGTGTTGTTTGAACCAATTTTGTACCCCGGGTGCGTCCGGCTACACGCACATGCGCTGATGGCAATTAGTCAATGTTGTAGACAGCACGGTCAATGGATTAGGGTTTCCCTGGAAAGCGAGCCTCGGATTGTGGGAATGACCCCAAAAATCGTGTGTGTCCACATAATGTGTACATTATCATGGTGGGGTGTTGTTTGAACCAATTTTGTACCCCCGGGTGCGTCCGGCTACACGCACATGCGCTGACGGCAATTTGTCAATGGATTAGGATTTCCCTGGAAAGCGTGCCTCGGATGGTGGGAATGACCCAAAAAATTGTGTGTGTCCACATGGTGTGTACACTATCATGGTGGGGTGTTGTTTGAACCAATTTTGTACCCGCGGGTGCGTCCGGCTACACGCAAATGCGGTGAGGGCAATTAGTCAATGTTGTAGACAGCACGGTCAATGGATTAGGGTTTCCCTGGAAAGCGAGCCTCGGATTGTGGGAATGACCCCAAAAATCGTGTGTGTCCACATAATGTGTACACTATCATGGTGGGGTGTTGTTTGAACCAATTTTGTACCCCCGGGTGCGTCCGGCTACACGCACATGCGCTGACGGCAATTTGTCAATGGATTAGGGTTTCCCTGGAAAGCGAGCCTCGGAAGGTGGGAATGACCCCAAAATCGTGTGTGTCCACATAATGTGTACACTATCATGGTGGGGTGTTTTTTGAACCAATTTTGTACCCCGGGTGCGTCCGGCTACATGCACATGCGCTGACGGCAATTAGTCAATGTTGTACACAGCACAGTCAATGGTTTAGGGTTTCCTGGAAAGCGAGCCTCGGATTGTGGGAATGACCCCAAAAATCGTGTGTGTCCACATGGTGTGTACATTATCATGGTGGGGTGTTGTTTGAACCAATTTTGTACCCCGGGTGCGTCCGGCTACACGCACATGCGGCGGCGGCAATTTGTCAATGGATTAGGGTTTCCCTGAAAAGCGTGCCTCGGAAGGTGGGAATGACCCAAAAATTGTGTTTGTCCACAAGGTTTGTACACTATCATGGTGGGGTGTTGTTTGAACCAATTTTGTACCCCGGGTGCGTCCGGCTACACGCACATGCGGTGAGGGCAATTAGTCAATGTTGTAGACAACACGGTCAATGGATTAGGGTTTCCCTGGAAAGCGAGCCTCGGATTGTGGGAATGACCCCAAAAATCGTGTGTGTCCACATAATGTGTACACTATCATGGTGGGGTGTTGTTTGAACCAATTTTGTACCCCGGGTGCGTCCGGCTACACGCACAGGCGAGTTCGGCAATTTGTCAATGGATTAGGGTTTCCCTGGAAAGCGAGCCTCGGAGGGTGGGAATGACCCAAAAATTGTGTGTGTCCACATGGTGTGTACACTATCATGGTGGGGTGTTGTTTGAACCAATTTTGTACCCCGGGTGCGTCCGGCTACATGCACATGCGGCGATGGCAATTAGTCAATGTTGTAGACAGCACGGTCAATGGATTAGGGTTTCCCAAGCGAACCTCGGATTGTGGGAATGACCCCAAAAATCGTGTGTGTCCACATGGTGTGTACATTATCATGGTGGGGTGTTGTTTGAACCAATTTTGTACCCCGGGTGCGTCCGGCTACACGCACATGCGGCGACGGCAATTTGTCAATGGATTAGGGTTTCCCTTGAAAGCGTGCCTCGGAAGGTGGGAATGACCCAAAAAATTGTGTGTGTCCACATGGTGTGTACACTATCATGGTGGGGTGTTGTTTGAACCAAATGTGGCCCCGGTGGTGCGTCCAGCTACACGCACATGCGCCGATGGCAATTAGTCAATGTTGTAGACAGCACGGTCAATGGATTAGGGTTTCCCTGGAAAGCGAGCCTCGGATTGTGGGAATGACCCCAAAAATCGTGTGTGTCCACATAATGTGTACACTATCATGGTGGGGTGTTGTTTGAACCAATTTTGTACCCCGGGTGCGTCCGGCTACACGCACATGCGGCGACGGCAATTTGTCAATGGATTAGGGTTTCCCGGAAAGCGTGCCTCAGAAGGTGGGAATGACCCAAAAAATTGTGTGTGTCCACATGGTGTGTACACTATCATGGTGGGGTGTTGTTTGAACCAATTTTGTACACCGGGTTCGTCCGGCTACATGCACATGCGGCGATGGCAATTAGTCAATGTTGTAGACAGCACGGTCAATGGATTAGGGTTTCCCTGGAAAGCGAGCCTCGGATTGTGGGAATGACCCCAAAAATCGTGTGTGTCCACATAATGTGTACACTATCATGGTGGGGTGTTGTTTGAACCAATTTTGTACCCCCGGGTGCGTCCGGCTACACGCACATGCGCTGACGGCAATTTGTCAATGGATTAGGGTTTCCCTGGAAAGCGAGCCTCGAAGGGTGGGAATGACCCAAAAAATTGTGTGTGTCCACATGGTGTGTACACTATCATGGTGGGGTGTTGTTTGAGCCAATTTTATACCCCGGGTGCGTCCGGCTACACGCACATGCGCTGATGGCAATTAGTCAATGTTGTACACAACACGGTCAATGGATTAGGGTTTCCATGGAAAGCGAGCCTCGGATTGTGGGAATGACCCCAAAAATCGTGTGTGTCCACACAATGTGTACACTATCATGGTGGGGTGTTGTTTGATCCAATTTTGTACCCCGGGTGCGTCCGGCTACACGCACATGCGCTGACGGCAATTTGTCAATGGATTAGGGTTTCCCTGGAAAGCGAGCCTCGGAGGGTGGGAATGACCCAAAAATTGTGTGTGTCCACATGGTGTGTACACTATCATGGTGGGGTGTTGTTTGAACCAATTTTGTACCCCCGGTGCGTCCGGCTACATGCACATGCGCTGACGGCAATTAGTCAATGTTGTAGACAACACGGTCAATGGATTAGGGTTTCCCTGGAAAGCGAACCTCGGATTGTGGGAATGACCCCAAAAATCGTGTGTGTCCACATGGTGTGTACATTATCATGGTGGGGTGTTGTTTGAACCAATTTTGTACCCCCGGGTGCGTCCGGCTACACGCAAATGCGCTGATGGCAATTAGTCAATGTTGTAGACAGCACGGTCAATGGATTAGGGTTTTCCTGGAAAGCGAGCCTCGGATTGTGGGAATGACCCCAAAAATCGTGTGTGTCCACATAATGTGTACACTATCATGGTGGGGTGTTGTTTGAACCAATTTTGTACCCCCGGGTGCGTCCGGCTACATGCACATGCGCTGACGGCAATTAGTCAATGGATTAGGGTTTCCCTGAAAAGCGTGCCTCGGAAGGTGGGAATGACCCAAAAATTGGGTTTGTACACCTGGTGTGTACACGATGATGGTGGGGTGGTTTTTTAACAATTTTTTTACCCCGGGTGCGTCCGGCTACACGCACATGCGCTGATGGCAATTAGTCAATGTTGTAGACAGCACGGTCAATGGATTAGGGTTTCCCTGGAAAGCGAGCCTCGGATTGTGGGAATGACCCCAAAAATCGTGTGTGTCCACATAATGTGTACACTATCATGGTGGGGTGTTGTTTGAACCAATTTTGTACTCCCGGGTGCGTCCGGCTACACGCACATGCGCTGACGGCAATTTGTCAATGGATTAGGGTTTCCCTGGAAAGCGAGCCTCGGAGGGTGGGAATGACCCAAAAATTGTGTGTGTCCACATGGTGTGTACACTATCATGGTGGGGTGTTGTTTGAACCAATTTTGTACCCCCGGGTGCGTCCGGCTACATGCACATGCGCTGACGGCAATTAGTCAATGTTGTAGACAGCACGGTCAATGGATTAGGGTTTCCCTGGAAAGCGAACCTCGGATTGTGGGAATGACCCCAAAAATCGTGTGTGTCCACATAATGTGTACACTATCATGGTGGGGTGTTGTTTGAACCAATTTTGTAGCCCCGGGTGCGTCCCGCTACACGCACATGCGCTGACGGCAATTAGTCAATGGATTAGGGTTTCCTGGAAAGCGAGCCTCGGAGGGTGGGAATGACCCAAAAATTGTGTGTGTCCACATGGTGTGTACACTATCATGGTGGGGTGTTGTTTGAACCAATT
This sequence comes from Lolium perenne, assembly GCF_019359855.2. NCBI lineage: Eukaryota > Viridiplantae > Streptophyta > Magnoliopsida > Poales > Poaceae > Lolium > Lolium perenne. Next base: position 233,800 of record NW_027249014.1, on the reverse strand, counting down.
TTGTACTCCCGGGTGCGTCCGGCTACATGCACATGCGCTGACGGCAATTAGTCAATGTTGTAGACAACACGGTCAATGGATTAGGGTTTCCCTGGAAAGCGAGCCTCGGATTGTGGGAATGACCCCAAAAATCGTGTGTGTCCACATAATGTGTACACTATCATGGTGGGGTGTTGTTTGAACCAATTTTGTACCCCCGGGTGCGTCCGGCTACACGCACAAGCGCTGACGGCAATTTGTCAATGGATTAGGGTTTCCCTGGAAAGCGAGCCTCGGAGGGTGGGAATGACCCAAAAAATTGTGTGTGTCCACATGGTGTGTACACTATCATGGTGGGGTGTTGTTTGAACCAATTTTTTACCCCCGGGTGCGTCCAGCTACACGCAAATGCGCTGATGGCAATTAGTCAATGTTGTAGACAGCACGGTCAATGGATTAGGGTTTCCCTGGAAAGCGAGCCTCGGATTGTGGGAATGACCCCAAAAATCGTGTGTGTCCACATGGTGTGTACATTATCATGGTGGGGTGTTGTTTGAACCAATTTTGTACCCCCGGGTGCGTCCGGCTACACGCACATGCGCTGACGGCAATTTGTCAATGGATTAGGGTTTCCCTTGAAAGCGTGCCTCGGAAGGTGGGAATGACCCAAAAATTGTGTGTGTCCACATGGTGTGTACACTATCATGGTGGGGTGTTGTTTGAACCAATTTTGTACCCCCGGGTGCGTCCAGCTACACGCAAATGCGCTGATGGCAATTAGTCAATGTTGTAGACAGCACGGTCAATGGATTAGGGTTTCTCTGGAAAGCGAGCCTCGGATTGTGGGAATGACCCCAAAAATCGTGTGTGTCCACATAATGTGTATATTATCATGGTGGGGTGTTGTTTGAACCAATTTTGTACCCCCGGGTGCATTCGGCTACACGCACATGGGCTGACGGCAATTTGTCAATGGATTAGGGTTTCCCTGAAAAGCGTGCCTCGGAAGGTGGGAATGACCCAAAAAATTGTGTGTGTCCACATGGTGTGTACACTATCATGGTGGGGTGTTGTTTGAACCAATTTTGTACCCCCGGGTGCGTCCAGCTACACGCAAATGCGCTGATGGCAATTAGTCAATGTTGTAGACAGCACGGTCAATGGATTAGGGTTTCCCTGGAAAGCGAGCCTCGGATTGTGGGAATGACCCCAAAAATCGTGTGTGTCCACATAATGTGTACACTATCATGGTGGGGTGTTGTTTGAACCAATTTTGTACCCCCGGGTGCGTCCGGCTACACGCACATGCGCTGACGGCAATTTGTCAATGGATTAGGGTTTCCCTGGAAAGCGAGCCTCGGAGGGTGGGAATGACCCAAAAAATTGTGTGTGTCCACATGGTGTGTACACTATCATGGTGGGGTGTTGTTTGAACCAATTTTGTACCCCCGGGTGCGTCCGGCTACATGCACATGCGCTGACGGCAATTAGTCAATGTTGTAGACAGCACGGTCAATAGATTAGGGTTTCATGGAAAGCGAACCTCGGATTGTGGGAATGACCCCAAAAATCGTGTGTGTCCACATGGTGTGTACATTATCATGGTGGGGTGTTGTTTGAACCAATTTTGTACCCCCGGGTGCGTCCGGCTACACGCAAATGCGCTGATGGCAATTAGTCAATGTTGTAGACAACACGGTCAATGGATTAGGGTTTCCCTGGAAAGCGAGCCTCGGATTGTGGGAATGACCCCAAAATCGTGTGTGTCCACATAATGTGTACACTATCATGGTGGGGTGTTGTTTGAACCAATTTTGTACCCCCGGGTGCGTCCGGCTACATGCACATGCGCTGACGGCAATTTGTCAATGGATTAGGGTTTCCCTGAAAAGCGTGCCTCGGAAGGTGGGAATGACCCAAAAAATTGTGTGTGTCCACATGGTGTGTACACTATCATGGTGGGGTGTTGTTTGAACCAATTTTGTACCCCTGGGTGCGTCCGGCTACACGCACATGCGCTGATGGCAATTAGTCAATGTTGTAGACAGCACGGTCAATGGATTAGGATTTCCCAGAAAGCGAACCTCGGATTGTGGGAATGACCCCAAAAATCGTGTGTGTCCACATAATGTGTACACTATCATGGTGGGGTGTTGTTTGAACCAATTTTGTACCCCGGGTGCGGCCGGCTACACGCAATTGCGGCGACGGCAATTTGTCAATGGATTAGGGTTTCCCTGGAAAGCGAGCCTCGGAGGGTGGGAATGACCCAAAAAATTGTGTGTGTCCACATGGTGTGTACACTATCATGGTGGGGTGTTGTTTGAACCAATTTTGTACCCCCGGGTGCGTCCGGCTACATGCACATGCGCTGACGGCAATTAGTCAATGTTGTAGACAGCACGGTCAATGGATTAGGGTTTCCCTGGAAAGCGAACCTCGGATTGTGGGAATGACCCCAAAAATCGTGTGTGTCCACATAATGTGTACACTATCATGGTGGGGTGTTGTTTGAACCAATTTTGTACCCCCGGGTGCGTCCGGCTACACGCACATGCGCTGACGGCAATTTGTCAATGGATTAGGGTTTACCGGCAAAGCGTGCCTCGGAGGGTGGGAATGACCCAAAAGATTGTGTGTGTCCACATGGTGTGTACACTATCATGGTGGGGTGTTGTTTGAACCAATTTTGTACTCCCGGGTGCGTCCGGCTACATGCACATGCGGCGATGGCAATTAGTCAATGTTGTAGACAACACGGTCAATGGATTAGGTTTTCCGGAAAGCGAGCCTCGGATTGTGGGAATGACCCCAAAAATCGTGTGTGTCCACATAATGTGTACACTATCATGGTGGGGTGTTGTTTGAACCAATTTTGTACCCCCGGGTGCGTCCGGCTACACGCACATGCGCTGACGGCAATTTGTCAATGGATTAGGGTTTCCCTGGAAAGCGAGCCTCGGAGGGTGGGAATGACCCAAAAATTGTGTGTGTCCACATGGTGTGTACACTATCATGGTGGGGTGTTGTTTGAACCAATTTTGTACCCCCGGGTGCGTCCAGCTACACGCAAATGCGCCGATGGCAATTAGTCAATGTTGTAGACAGCACGGTCAATGGATTAGGGTTTCCCTGGAAAGCGAGCCTCGGATTGTGGGAATGACCCCAAAAATCGTGTGTGTCCACATAATGTGTACACTATCATGGTGGGGTGTTGTTTGAACCAATTTTGTACCCCCGGTGCGTCCGGCTACACGCACATGCGCTGACGGCAATTTGTCAATGGATTAGGGTTTCCTGGAAAGCGAGCCTCGGAGGGTGGGAATGACCCAAAAAATTGTGTGTGTCCACATGGTGTGTACACTATCATGGTGGGGTGTTGTTTGAACCAATTTTGTACCCCCGGGTGCGTCCGGCTACACGCAAATGCGCTGATGGCAATTAGTCAATGTTGTAGACAGCACGGTCAATGGATTAGGGTTTCCCTGGAAAGCGAGCCTCGGATTGTGGGAATGACCCCAAAAATCGTGTGTGTCCACATGGTGTGTACATTATCATGGTGGGGTGTTGTTTGAACCAATTTTGTACCCCCGGGTGCGTCCGGCTACACGCACATGCGCTGACGGCAATTTGTCAATGGATTAGGGTTTCCCTGAAAAGCGTGCCTCGGAAGGTGGGAATGACCCAAAAAATTGTGTGTGTCCACATGGTGTGTACACTATCATGGTGGGGTGTTGTTTGAACCAATTTTGTACCCCGGGTGCGTCCAGCTACACGCAACTTCGGCGTTGGCAATTAGTCAATGTTGTAGACAACACGGTCAATGGATTAGGGTTTCCCTGGAAAGCGAGCCTCGGATTGTGGGAATGACCCCAAAAATCGTGTGTGTCCACATAATGTGTACATTATCATGGTGGGGTGTTGTTTGAACCAATTTTGTACCCCCGGGTGCGTTCGGCTACACGCACATGCGCTGACGGCAATTTGTCAATGGATTAGGATTTCCCTGAAAAGCGTGCCTCGGAAGGTGGGAATGACCCAAAAAATTGTGTGTGTCCACATGGTGTGTACACTATCATGGTGGGGTGTTGTTTGAACCAATTTTGTACCCCCGGGTGCGTCCGGCTACACGCAAATGCGCCGATGGCAATTAGTCAATGTTGTAGACAGCACGGTCAATGGATTAGGGTTTCCCTGGAAAGCGAGCCTCGGATTGTGGGAATGACCCCAAAAATCGTGTGTGTCCACATAATGTGTACACTATCATGGTGGGGTGTTGTTTGAACCAATTTTGTACCCCCGGGTGCGTCCGGCTACACGCACATGCGCTGACGGCAATTTGTCAATGGATTAGGGTTTCCCTGGAAAGCGAGCCTCGGAGGGTGGGAATGACCCAAAAATTGTGTGTGTCCACATGGTGTGTACACTATCATGGTGGGGTGTTGTTTGAACCAATTTTGTACCCCCGGGTGCGTCCGGCTACATGCACATGCGCTGACGGCAATTAGTCAATGTTGTAGACAACACGGTCAATGGATTAGGGTGTCCCGGGAAAGCGAACCTCGGATTGTGGGAATGACCCCAAAAATCGTGTGTGTCCACATGGTGTGTACATTATCATGGTGGGGTGTTGTTTGAACCAATTTTGTACCCCCGGGTGCGTCCGGCTACACGCAAATGCGCTGATGGCAATTAGTCAATGTTGTAGACAAGACGGTCAATGGATTAGGGTTTCCTGGAAAGCGAGCCTCGGATTGTGGGAATGACCCCAAAATCGTGTGTGTCCACATAATGTGTACACTATCATGGTGGGGTGTTGTTTGAACCAATTTTGTACCCCGGGTGCGTCCGGCTACATGCACATGCGGCGACGGCAATTTGTCAATGGATTAGGGTTTCCGAAAAGCGTGCCTCGGAAGGTGGGAATGACCCAAAAAATTGTGTGTGTCCACATGGTGTGTACACTATCATGGTGGGGTGTTGTTTGAACCAATTTTGTACCCCCGGGTGCGTCCGGCTACACGCACATGCGCTGATGGCAATTAGTCAATGTTGTAGACAGCACGGTCAATGGATTAGGGTTTCCGGAGCAAGCGAGCCTCGGATTGTGGGAATGACCCCAAAAATCGTGTGTGTCCACATAATGTGTACACTATCATGGTGGGGTGTTGTTTGAACCAATTTTGTACCCCGGGTGCGTCTGGCTACACGCACATGCGCTGACGGCAATTTGTCAATGGATTAGGGTTTCCTGGAAAGCGAGCCTCGGAGGGTGGGAATGACCCAAAAAATTGTGTGTGTCCACATGGTGTGTACACTATCATGGTGGGGTGTTGTTTGAACCAATTTTGTACCCCCGGTGCGTCCGGCTACATGCACATGCGCTGACGGCAATTAGTCAATGTTGTAGACAGCACGGTCAATGGATTAGGGTTTCATGGAAAGCGAACCTCGGATTGTGGGAATGACCCCAAAAATCGTGTGTGCCCACATGGTGTGTACATTATCATGGTGGGGTGTTGTTTGAACCAATTTTGTACCCCCGGGTGCGTCCGGCTACACGCACATGCGCTGACGGCAATTTGTCAATGGATTAGGGTTTCCCTGAAAAGCGTGCCTCGGAAGGTGGGAATGACCCAAAAATTGTGTGTGTCCACATGGTGTGTACACTATCATGGTGGGGTGTTGTTTGAATCAATTTTGTACCCCGGGTGCGTCCGGCTACACGCAAATGCGGCGATGGCAATTAGTCAATGTTGTAGACAACACGGTCAATGGATTAGGGTTTCCCTGGAAAGCGAGCCTCGGATTGTGGGAATGACCCCAAAAATCGTGTGTGTCCACATAATGTGTACACTATCATGGTGGGGTGTTGTTTGAACCAATTTTGTACCCCCGGGTGCGTCCGGCTACACGCACATGCGGCGACGGCAATTTGTCAATGGATTAGGGTTTCCCCGAAAAGCGAGCCTCGGAAGGTGGGAATGACCCAAAAATTGTGTGTGTCCACATGGTGTGTACACTATCATGGTGGGGTGTTGTTTGAACCAATTTTGTACCCCGGGTGCGTCCGGCTACACGCAAATGCGGCGATGGCAATTAGTCAATGTTGTAGACAGCACGGTCAATGGATTAGGGTTTCCCTGGAAAGCGAGCCTCGGATTGTGGGAATGACCCCAAAAATCGTGTGTGTCCACATGGTGTGTACACTATCATGGTGGGGTGTTGTTTGAACCAATTTTGTACCCGCGGGTGCGTCCGGCTACACGCACATGCGAGGACGGCTTTTTGTGATTGGATTAGTGTTTACCTGATAAGCGTGCCTCGGAATGTGGGAATGACCCAAAAAATTGTGTGTGTCCACATGGTGTGTACACTATCATGGTGGGGTGTTGTTTGAACCAATTTTGTACCCCGGGTGCGTCCGGCTACACGCAAATGCGGCGATGGCAATTAGTCAATGTTGTACACAACACGGTCAATGGATTAGGGTTTCCCTGGAAAGCGAGCCTCGGATTGTGGGAATGACCCCAAAAATCGTGTGTGTCCACATAATGTGTACACTATCATGGTGGGGTGTTGTTTGATCCAATTTTGTACCCTCGGGTGCGTCCGGCTACACGCACATGCGCTGACGACAATTTGTCAATGGATTAGGGTTTCCCTGAAAAGCGTGCCTCGGAAGGTGGGAATGACCCAAAAATTGTGTGTGTCCACATGGTGTGTACACTATCATGGTGGGGTGTTGTTTGAACCAATTTTGTACCCCCGGGTGCGTCCGGCTACACGCAAATGCGCTGATGGCAATTAGTCAATGTTGTAGACAGCACGGTCAATGGATTAGGGTTTCCCTGGAAAGCGAGCCTCGGATTGTGGGAATGACCCCAAAAATCGTGTGTGTCCACATAATGTGTACATTATCATGGTGGGGTGTTGTTTGAACCAATTTTGTACCCCCGGGTGCGTTCGGCTACACGCACATGCGCTGACGGCAATTTGTCAATGGATTAGGATTTCCCTGAAAAGCGTGCCTCGGAAGGTGGGAATGACCCAAAAATTGTGTGTGTCCACATGGTGTGTACACTATCATGGTGGGGTGTTGTTTGAACCAATTTTGTACCCCCGGGTGCGTCCAGCTACACGCACATGCGCTGATGGCAATTAGTCAATGTTGTAGACAGCACGGTCAATGGATTAGGGTTTCCCCGGAAAGCGAGCCTCGGATTGTGGGAATGACCCCAAAAATCGTGTGTGTCCACATAATGTGTACACTATCATGGTGGGGTGTTGTTTGAACCAATTTTGTACCCCCGGGTGCGTCCGGCTACACGCACATGCGCTGACGGCAATTTGTCAATGGATTAGGGTTTCCCTGGAAAGCGAGCCTCGGAGGGTGGGAATGACCCAAAAATTGTGTGTGTCCACATGGTGTGTACACTATCATGGTGGGGTGTTGTTTGAACCAATTTTGTACTCCCGGGTGCGTCCGGCTACATGCACATGCGCTGACGGCAATTAGTCAATGTTGTAGACAACACGGTCAATGGATTAGGGTTTCCCTGGAAAGCGAGCCTCGGATTGTGGGAATGACCCCAAAAATCGTGTGTGTCCACATAATGTGTACACTATCATGGTGGGGTGTTGTTTGAACCAATTTTGTACCCCCGGGTGCGTCCGGCTACACCCACATGCGCTGACGGCAATTTGTCAATGGATTAGGGTTTCCCTGGAAAGCGAGCCTCGGAGGGTGGGAATGACCCAAAAAATTGTGTGTGTCCACATGGTGTGTACACTATCATGGTGGGGTGTTGTTTGAACCAATTTTGTACCCCCGGGTGCGTCCGGCTACACGCACATGCGCTGATGGCAATTAGTCAATGTTGTAGACAACACGGTCAATGGATTAGGGTTTCCCTGGAAAGCGAGCCTCGGATTGTGGGAATGACCCCAAAAATCGTGTGTGTCCACATAATGTGTACACTATCATGGTGGGGTGTTGTTTGAACCAATTTTGTACCCCCGGGTGCGTCCGGCTACACGCACATGCGCTGACGGCAATTTGTCAATGTATTAGGGTTTTCCTGGAAAGCGAGCCTCGGAGGGTGGGAATGACCCAAAAAATTGTGTGTGTCCACATGGTGTGTACACTATCATGGTGGGGTGTTGTTTGAACCAATTTTGTACCCCCGGGTGCGTCCGGCTACACGCAAATGCGCTGATGGCAATTAGTCAATGTTGTAGACAGCACGGTCAATGGATTAGGGTTTCCCTGGAAAGCGAGCCTCGGATTGTGGGAATGACCCCAAAAATCGTGTGTGTCCACATGGTGTGTACATTATCATGGTGGGGTGTTGTTTGAACCAATTTTGTACCCCCGGGTGCGTCCGGCTACACGCACATGCGCTGACGGCAATTTGTCAATGGATTAGGGTTTCCCTGAAAAGCGTGCCTCGGAAGGTGGGAATGACCCAAAAAATTGTGTGTGTCCACATGGTGTGTACACTATCATGGTGGGGTGTTGTTTGAACCAATTTTGTACCCCCGGGTGCGTCCGGCTACACGCAAATGCGCCGATGGCAATTAGTCAATGTTGTAGACAACACGGTCAATGGATTAGGGTTTCCCTGGAAAGCGAGCCTCGGATTGTGGGAATGACCCCAAAAATCGTGTGTGTCCACATAATGTGTACATTATCATGGTGGGGTGTTGTTTGAACCAATTTTGTACCCCCGGGTGCGTTCGGCTACACGCACATGCGCTGACGGCAATTTGTCAATGGATTAGGATTTCCCTGAAAAGCGTGCCTCGGAAGGTGGGAATGACCCAAAAAATTGTGTGTGTCCACATGGTGTGTACACTATCATGGTGGGGTGTTGTTTGAACCAATTTTGTACCCCCGGGTGCGTCCGGCTACACGCAAATGCGCTGATGGCAATTAGTCAATGTTGTAGACAGCACGGTCAATGGATTAGGGTTTCCCTGGAAAGCGAGCCTCGGATTGTGGGAATGACCCCAAAAATCGTGTGTGTCCACATAATGTGTACACTATCATGGTGGGGTGTTGTTTGAACCAATTTTGTACCCCCGGGTGCGTCCGGCTACACGCACATGCGCTGACGGCAATTTGTCAATGGCTGAGGGTTTCCATGGAAAGCGGACCTCGGATGGTGGGATAGACCCAAAAATCGTGTGTGTCCACATGGTGTGTACACTATCATGGTGGGGTGTTGTTTGAACCAATTTTGTACCCCCGGGTGCGTCCGGCTACATGCACATGCGCTGACGGCAATTAGTCAATGTTGTAGACAGCACGGTCAATGGATTAGGGTTTCCCTGGAAAGCGAACCTCGGATTGTGGGAATGACCCCAAAAATCGTGTGTGTCCACATGGTGTGTACATTATCATGGTGGGGTGTTGTTTGAACCAATTTTGTACCCCCGGGTGCGTCCGGCTACACGCAAATGCGCTGATGGCAATTAGTCAATGTTGTAGACAGCACGGTCAATGGATTAGGGTTTCCCTGGAAAGCGAGCCTCGGATTGTGGGAATGACCCCAAAAATCGTGTGTGTCCACATAATGTGTACACTATCATGGTGGGGTGTTGTTTGATCCAATTTTGTACCCTCGGGTGCGTCCGGCTACACGCACATGCGCTGACGACAATTTGTCAATGGATTAGGGTTTCCCTGAAAAGCGTGCCTCGGAAGGTGGGAATGACCCAAAAAATTGTGTGTGTCCACATGGTGTGTACACTATCATGGTGGGGTGTTGTTTGAACCAATTTTGTACCCCCGGGTGCGTCCGGCTACACGCACATGCGCTGATGGCAATTAGTCAATGTTGTAGACATCACGGTCAATGGATTAGGGTTTCCTTGGAAAGCGAGCCTCGGATTGTGGGAATGACCCCAAAAATCGTGTGTGTCCACATAATGTGTACACTATCATGGTGGGGTGTTGTTTGAACCAATTTTGTACCCCCGGGTGCGTCCGGCCACACGCACATGCGGCGTCGGCTATTTGTCAATGGATTAGGGTTTCCTGGAAAGCGAGCCTCGGAGGGTGGGAATGACCCAAAAAATTGTGTGTGTCCACATGGTGTGTACACTATCATGGTGGGGTGTTGTTTGAACCAATTTTGTACCCCCGGGTGCGTCCGGCTACATGCACATGCGCTGACGGCAATTAGTCAATGTTGTAGACAACACGGTCAATGGATTAGGGTTTCCCTGGAAAGCGAACCTCGGATTGTGGGAATGACCCCAAAAATCGTGTGTGTCCACATGGTGTGTACATTATCATGGTGGGGTGTTGTTTGAACCAATTTTGTACCCCCGGGTGCGTCCGGCTACACGCACATGCGCTGACGGCAATTTGTCAATGGATTAGGGTTTCCCTGGAAAGCGAGCCTCGGAGGGTGGGAATGACCCAAAAATTGTGTGTGTCCACATGGTGTGTACACTATCATGGTGGGGTGTTGTTTGAACCAATTTTGTACCCCGGGTTCGTACGGCTACAAGCACATGCGGCGATGGCAATTAGTCAATGTTGTAGACAACACGGTCAATGGATTAGGGTTTCCGGAAAGCGAGCCTCGGATTGTGGGAATGACCCCAAAAATCGTGTGTGTCCACATAATGTGTACACTATCATGGTGGGGTGTTGTTTGAACCAATTTTGTACCCCCGGGTGCGTCCGGCTACACGCACATGCGCTGACGGCAATTTGTCAATGGATTAGGGTTTCCCTGAAAAGCGTGCCTCGGAAGGTGGGAATGACCCAAAAAATTGTGTGTGTCCACATGGTGTGTACACTATCATGGTGGGGTGTTGTTTGAACCAATTTTGTACCCCCGGGTGCGTCCGGCTACACGCACATGCGCTGATGGCAATTAGTCAATGTTGTAGACAACACGGTCAATGGATTAGGGTTTCCCTGGAAAGCGAGCCTCGGATTGTGGGAATGACCCCAAAAATCGTGTGTGTCCACATGGTGTGTACATTATCATGGTGGGGTGTTGTTTGAACCAATTTTGTACCCACGGGTGCGTCCGGCTACACGCACATGCGGTGACGGAAATTAGTCAATGGATTAGTGTTTCCCTTGAAAAGCGTGCCTCGGAAGGTGGGAATGACCCAAAAATTGTGTGTGTCCACATGGTGTGTACACTATCATGGTGGGGTGTTGTTTGAACCAATTTTGTACGCCCGGGTGCGTCCAGCTACACGCACATGCGCTGATGGCAATTAGTCAATGTTGTAGACATAACGGTCAATGGATTAGGAGGTTTCACTGGAAAGCGAGCCTCGGATTGTGGGAATGACCCCAAAATCGTGTGTGTCCACATAATGTGTACACTATCATGGTGGGGTGTTGTTTGAACCAATTTTGTACCCCCGGGTGCGTCCGGCTACACGCACATGCGCTGACGGCAATTTGTCAATGGATTAGGGTTCCCTGAAAAGCGTGCCTCGGAAGGTGGGAATGACCCAAAAAATTGTGTGTGTCCACATGGTGTGTACACTATCATGGTGGGGTGTTGTTTGAACCAATTTTGTACCCCCGGGTGCGTCCAGCTACACGCACATGCGCTGATGGCAATTAGTCAATGTTGTAGACAGCACGGTCAATGGATTAGGGTTTCCCTGGAAAGCGAGCCTCGGATTGTGGGAATGACCCCAAAAATCGTGTGTGTCCACATAATGTGTACATTATCATGGTGGGGTGTTGTTTGAACCAATTTTGTACCCCCGGGTGCGTCCGGCTACACGCACATGCGCTGACGGCAATTTGTCAATGGATTAGGGTTTCCCTGCAAAGCGTGCCTCGGAAGGTGGGAATGACCCAAAAATTGGTGTGTGTCCACATGGTGTGTACACTATCATGGTGGGGTGTTGTTTGAACCAATTTTGTACCCCCGGGTGCGTCCAGCTACACGCACATGCGCCGATGGCAATTAGGCAATGTTGTAGACAACACGGTCAATGGATTAGGGTTCCCTGAAAAGCGAGCCTCGGATTGTGGGAATGACCCCAAAAATCGTGTGTGTCCACATAATGTGTACACTATCATGGTGGGGTGTTGTTTGAACCAATTTTGTACCCCCGGGTGCGTCCGGCTACACGCACATGCGCTGACGGCAATTTGTCAATGGATTAGGGTTTCCCTGGAAAGCGAGCCTCGGAGGGTGGGAATGACCCAAAAAATTGTGTGTGTCCACATGGTGTGTACACTATCATGGTGGGGTGTTGTTTGAACCAATTTTGTACCCCCGGGTGCGTCCGGCTACATGCACATGCGCTGACGGAAATTAGTCAATGTTGTAGACATCACGGTCAATGGATTAGGGTTTCCCTGGAAAGCGAACCTCGGATTGTGGGAATGACCCCAAAAATCGTGTGTGTCCACATGGTGTGTACATTATCATGGTGGGGTGTTGTTTGAACCAATTTTGTACCCCCGGGTGCGTCCGGCTACACGCACATGCGCTGACGGCAATTTGTCAATGGATTAGGGTTTCCCTGAAAAGCGTGCCTCGGAAGGTGGGAATGACCCAAAAAATTGTGTGTGTCCACATGGTGTGTACACTATCATGGTGGGGTGTTGTTTGAACCAATTTTGTACCCCCGGGTGCGTCCGGCTACACGCAAATGCGCTGATGGCAATTAGTCAATGTTGTAGACAGCACGGTCAATGGATTAGGGTTTCCCTGGAAAGCGAGCCTCGGATTGTGGGAATGACCCCAAAAATCGTGTGTGTCCACATAATGTGTACACTATCATGGTGGGGTGTTGTTTGAACCAATTTTGTACCCCCGGGTGCGTCCGGCTACACGCACATGCGCCGACGGCAATTTGTCAATGGATTAGGGTTTCCGGTGAAAGGGAGCCTCGGAGGGTGGGAATGACCCAAAAATTGTGTGTGTCCACATGGTGTGTACACTATCATGGTGGGGTGTTGTTTGAACCAATTTTGTACCCCCGGGTGCGTCCGGCTACATGCACATGCGCTGACGGCAATTAGTCAATGTTGTAGACAACACGGTCAATGGATTAGGGTTTCCCTGGAAAGCGAACCTCGGATTGTGGGAATGACCCCAAAAATCGTGTGTGTCCACATGGTGTGTACATTATCATGGTGGGGTGTTGTTTGAACCAATTTTGTACCCCCGGGTGCGTCCGGCTACACGCACATGCGCTGACGGCAATTTGTCAATGGATTAGGGTTTCCCTGAAAAGCGTGGCACGGAAGGTGCGAACGCCACAAAAATTCGTGTGTGTCCACATGGTGTGTACACTATCATGGTGGGGTGTTGTTTGAACCAATTTTGTACCCCGGGTGCGTCTACACGCACATGCGGCTGATGGCAATTAGTCAATGTTGTAGACAACACGGTCAATGGATTAGGGTTTCCCTGGAAAGCGAGCCTCGGATTGTGGGAATGACCCCAAAAATCGTGTGTGTCCACATAATGTGTACACTATCATGGTGGGGTGTTGTTTGAACCAATTTTGTACCCCGGGTGCGTCCGGCTACACGCACATGCGGCGACGGCAATTTGTCAATGGATTAGGGTTTCCCTGAAAGCGTGCCTCGGAGGGTGGGAATGACCCAAAAATTGTGTGTGTCCACATGGTGTGTACACTATCATGGTGGGGTGTTGTTTGAACCAATTTTGTACCCCCGGGTGCGTCCAGCTACACGCACATACGCTGATGGCAATTAGTCAATGTTGTAGATAGCACGGTCAAAGGATTAGGGTTTCCCTGGAAAGCGAGCCTCGGATTGTGGGAATGACCCCAAAAATCGTGTGTGTCCACATAATGTGTACACTATCATGGTGGGGTGTTGTTTGAACCAATTTTGTACCCCCGGGTGCGTCCGGCTACACGCACATGCGCTGACGGCAATTTGTCAATGGATTAGGGTTTCCCTGGAAAGCGAGCCTCGGAGGGTGGGAATGACCCAAAAATTGTGTGTGTCCACATGGTGTGTACACTATCATGGTGGGGTGTTGTTTGAACCAATTTTGTACCCCCGGGTGCGTCCGGCTACATGCACATGCGCTGACGGAAATTAGTCAATGTTGTAGACATCACGGTCAATGGATTAGGGTTTCCCTGGAAAGCGAACCTCGGATTGTGGGAATGACCCCAAAAATCGTGTGTGTCCACATGGTGTGTACATTATCATGGTGGGGTGTTGTTTGAACCAATTTTGTACCCCCGGGTGCGTCCGGCTACACGCACATGCGCTGACGGCAATTTGTCAATGGATTAGGGTTTCCCTGAAAAGCGTGCCTCGGAAGGTGGGAATGACCCAAAAAATTGTGTGTGTCCACATGGTGTGTACACTATCATGGTGGGGTGTTGTTTGAACCAATTTTGTACCACCGGGTGCGTCCGGCTACACGCAAATGCGCCGATGGCAATTAGTCAATGTTGTAGACAGCACGGTCAATGGATTAGGGTTTCCCTGGAAAGCGAGCCTCGGATTGTGGGAATGACCCCAAAAATCGTGTGTGTCCACATAATGTGTACACTATCATGGTGGGGTGTTGTTTGAACCAATTTTGTACCCCCGGGTGCGTCCGGCTACACGCACATGCGCTGACGGCAATTTGTCAATGGATTAGGGTTTCCCTGGAAAGCGAGCCTCGGAGGGTGGGAATGACCCAAAAAATTGTGTGTGTCCACATGGTGTGTACACTATCATGGTGGGGTGTTGTTTGAACCAATTTTGTACCCCGGGTGCGTCCGGCTACATGCACATGCGCTGACGGCAATTAGTCAATGTTGTAGACAGCACGGTCAATGGATTAGGGTTTCACTGGAAAGCGAACCTCGGATTGTGGGAATGACCCCAAAAATCGTGTGTGTCCACATGGTGTGTACATTATCATGGTGGGGTGTTGTTTGAACCAATTTTGTACCCCGGGTGCGTCCGGCTACACGCACATGCGCTGACGGCAATTTGTCAATGGATTAGGGTTTCCCTGAAAAGCGTGCCTCGGAAGGTGGGAATGACCCAAAAATCGTGTGTGTCCACATGGTGTGTACATTATCATGGTGGGGTGTTGTTTGAACCAATTTTGTACCCCCGGGTGCGTCCGGCTACACGCACATGCGATGACGGCAATTTGTCAATGTTGTTAATGGATTAGGGTTTCCCTGGAAAGCGAGCCTCGGAGGGTGGGAATGACCCCAAAAATTGTGTGTGTCCACATGGTGTGTACACTATCATGGTGGGGTGTTGTTTGAACCAATTTTGTACCCCCGGGTGCGTCCAGCTACACGCACATGCGCTGATGGCAATTAGTCAATGTTGTAGACATAACGGTCAATGGATTAGGGTTTCCCTGGAAAGCGAGCCTCGGATTGTGGGAATGACCCCAAAAATCGTGTGTGTCCACATAATGTGTACACTATCATGGTGGGGTGTTGTTTGAACCAATTTTGTACGCCCGGGTGCGTCCGGCTACACGCACATGCGTCGACGGCAATTTGTCAATGGATTAGGGTTTCCCTGGAAAGCGAGCCTCGGAGGGTGGGAATGACCCAAAAATTGTGTGTGTCCACATGGTGTGTACACTATCATGGTGGGGTGTTGTTTGAACCAATTTTGTACCCCCGGGTGCGTCCAGCTACACGCAAATGCGCTGATGGCAATTAGTCAATGTTGTAGACAACACGGTCAATGGATTAGGGTTTCCCTGGAAAGCGAGCCTCGGATTGTGGGAATGACCCCAAAAATCGTGTGTGTCCACATAATGTGTACACTATCATGGTGGGGTGTTGTTTGAACCAATTTTGTACGCCCGGGTGCGTCCGGCTACACGCACATGCGCTGACGGCAATTTGTCAATGGATTAGGGTTTCCCTGGAAAGCGAGCCTCGGAGGGTGGGAATGACCCAAAAAATTGTGTGTGTCCACATGGTGTGTACACTATCATGGTGGGGTGTTGTTTGAACCAATTTTGTACCCCGGGTGCGTCCGGCTACATGCACATGCGCTGACGGCAATTAGTCAATGTTGTAGACAGCACGGTCAATGGATTAGGGTTTCCCTGGAAAGCGAACCTCGGATTGTGGGAATGACCCCAAAAATCGTGTGTGTCCACATGGTGTGTACATTATCATGGTGGGGTGTTGTTTGAACCAATTTTGTACCCCTGGGTGCGTCCGGCTACACGCACATGCGCTGACGGCAATTTGTCAATGGATTAGGGTTTCCCTGAAAAGCGTGCCTCGGAAGGTGGGAATGACCCAAAAAATTGTGTGTGTCCACATGGTGTGTACACTATCATGGTGGGGTGTTGTTTGAACCAATTTTGTACCCCCCGGTGCGTCCAGCTACACGCAAATGCGCCGATGGCAATTAGTCAATGTTGTAGACAACACGGTCAATGGATTAGGGTTTCCCTGGAAAGCGAGCCTCGGATTGTGGGAATGACCCCAAAAATCGTGTGTGTCCACATAATGTGTACACTATCATGGTGGGGTGTTGTTTGAACCAATTTTGTACCCCGGGTGCGTCCGGCTACACGCACATGCGCTGACGGCAATTTGTCAATGGATTAGGGTTTCCCTGAAAAGCGTGCCTCGGAAGGTGGGAATGACCCAAAAATTGTGTGTGTCCACATGGTGTGTACACTATCATGGTGGGGTGTTGTTTGAACCAATTTTGTACCCCCGGGTGCGTCCAGCTACACGCACATGCGCTGATGGCAATTAGTCAATGTTGTAGACAACACGGTCAATGGATTAGGGTTTCCATGGAAAGCGAGCCTCGGATTGTGGGAATGACCCCAAAAATCGTGTGTGTCCACATAATGTGTACACTATCATGGTGGGGTGTTGTTTGAACCAATTTTGTACCCCCGGTGCGTCCGGCTACACGCACATGCGCTGACGGCAATTTGTCAATGGATTAGGGTTTCCCTGGAAAGCGAGCCTCGGAGGGTGGGAATGACCCAAAAATTGTGTGTGTCCACATGGTGTGTACACTATCATGGTGGGGTGTTGTTTGAACCAATTTTGTACCCCCGGGTGCGTCCGGCTACATGCACATGCGCTGACGGCAATTAGTCAATGTTGTAGACAGGACGGTCAATGGATTAGGGTTTCTTGGAAAGCGAACCTCGGATTGTGGGAATGACCCCAAAAATCGTGTGTGTCCACATGGTGTGTACATTATCATGGTGGGGTGTTGTTTGAACCAATTTTGTACGCCCGGGTGCGTCCGGCTACACGCACATGCGCCGACGGCAATTTGTCAATGGATTAGGGTTTCCCTGAAAAGCGTGCCTCGGAAGGTGGGAATGACCCAAAAATTGTGTGTGTCCACATGGTGTGTACACTATCATGGTGGGGTGTTGTTTGAACCAATTTTGTACCCCCGGGTGCGTCCAGCTACACGCAAATGCGCCGATGGCAATTAGTCAATGTTGTAGACAACACGGTCAATGGATTAGGGTTTCCCTGGAAAGCGAGCCTCGGATTGTGGGAATGACCCCAAAAATCGTGTGTGTCCACATAATGTGTACACTATCATGGTGGGGTGTTGTTTGAACCAATTTTGTACCCCCGGGTGCGTCCGGCTACACGCACATGCGCTGACGGCAATTTGTCAATGGATTAGGGTTTCCCTGAAAGCGTGCCTCGGAAGGTGGGAATGACCCAAAAAATTGTGTGTGTCCACATGGTGTGTACACTATCATGGTGGGGTGTTGTTTGAACCAATTTTGTACCCCGGGTGCGTCCAGCTACACGCACATGCGCTGATGGCAATTAGTCAATGTTGTAGACAGCACGGTCAATGGATTAGGGTTTCCTTGGAAAGCGAGCCTCGGATTGTGGGAATGACCCCAAAAATCGTGTGTGTCCACATAATGTGTACACTATCATGGTGGGGTGTTGTTTGAACCAATTTTGTACGCCCGGTGCATCCGGCTACACGCACATGCGCTGACGGCAATTTGTCAATGGATTAGGGTTTCCCTGGAAAGCGAGCCTCGGAGGGTGGGAATGACCCAAAAATTGTGTGTGTCCACATGGTGTGTACACTATCATGGTGGGGTGTTGTTTGAACCAATTTTGTACCCCCGGGTGCGTCCGGCTACATGCACATGCGCTGACGGCAATTAGTCAATGTTGTAGACAACACGGTCAATGGATTAGGGTTTCCCTGGAAAGCGAACCTCGGATTGTGGGAATGACCCCAAAAATCGTGTGTGTCCACATGGTGTGTACATTATCATGGTGGGGTGTTGTTTGAACCAATTTTGTACCCCCGGGTGCGTCCGGCTACACGCACATGCGCTGACGGCAATTTGTCAATGGATTAGGGTTTCCCTGAAAAGCGTGCCTCGGAAGGTGGGAATGACCCAAAAAATTGTGTGTGTCCACATGGTGTGTACACTATCATGGTGGGGTGTTGTTTGAACCAATTTTGTACCCCCGGGTGCGTCCAGCTACACGCACATGCGCTGATGGCAATTAGTCAATGTTGTAGACAGCACGGTCAATGGATTAGGGTTTCCCTGGAAAGCGAGCCTCGGATTGTGGGAATGACCCCAAAAATCGTGTGTGTCCACATAATGTGTACACTATCATGGTGGGGTGTTGTTTGAACCAATTTTGTACCCCCGGGTGCGTCCGGCTACACGCACATGCGCTGACGGCAATTTGTCAATGGATTAGGGTTTCCCTGGAAAGCGAGCCTCGGAGGGTGAGAATGACCCAAAAAATTGTGTGTGTCCACATGTTGTGTACACTATCATGGTGGGGTGTTGTTTGAACCAATTTTGTACCCCCGGGTGCGTCCGGCTACATGCACATGCACTGACGGAAATTAGTCAATGTTG
This sequence comes from Lolium perenne, assembly GCF_019359855.2. Taxonomy (NCBI): domain Eukaryota; kingdom Viridiplantae; phylum Streptophyta; class Magnoliopsida; order Poales; family Poaceae; genus Lolium; species Lolium perenne. Next base: position 214,955 of record NW_027249014.1, on the reverse strand, counting down.
TAGACAGGACGGTCAATGGATTAGGGTTTCCCTGGAAAGCGAAACTCGGATTGTGGGAATGACCCCAAAAATCGTGTGTGTCCACATGGTGTGTACATTATCATGGTGGGGTGTTGTTTGAACCAATTTTGTTCCCCCGGGTGCGTCCAGCTACACGCACATGCGCTGACGGCAATTTGACAATGGATTAGGGTTTCCCTGAAAAGCGTGCCTCGGAAGGTGGGAATGACCCAAAAAATTGTGTGTGTCCACATGGTGTGTACACTATCATGGTTTGGTGTTGTTTGAACCAATTTTGTACCCCCAGGTGCGTCCAGCTACACGCACATGCGCTGATGGCAATTAGTCAATGGTGTTGACACGACGGTAAATGGGTTATGGGTTCCCTGGGAAAGCGAGCCTCGGATTGTGGGAATGACCCCAAAAATCGTGTGTGTCAACATAATGTGTACACTATCATGGTGGGGTGTTTTTTGAACCAATTTTGTACCCCCCGGGTGCGTCCGGCTATACGCACATGCGCTGACGGCAATTTGTCAATGGATTAGGGTTTCCCTTGAAAGCGAGCCTCGGAGGGTGGGAATGACCCAAAAATTGTGTGTGTCCACATGGTGTGTACACTATCATGGTGGGGTGTTGTTTGAACCAATTTTGTACCCCGGGTGCGTCCGGCTACATGCACATGAGATGTCGGCAGTTTGTAAATGTTGTAGACAAAGACGGTCAATGGATTAGGGTTTCCCTGGAAAGCGAACCTCGGATTGTGGGAATGACCCCAAAAATCGTGTGTGTCCACATGGTGTGTACATTATCATGGTGGGGTGTTGTTTGAACCAATTTTGTACCCCCGGGTGCGTCCGGCTACACGCACATGTGCTGACGGCAATTTGTCAATGGATTAGGGTTTCCCTAAAAAGCGTGCCTCGGAAGGTGGGAATGACCCAAAAAATTGTGTGTGTCCACATGGTGTGTACACTATCATGGTGGGGTGTTGTTTGAACCAATTTTGTACCCCCGGGTGCGTCCGGCTACATGCACATGCGCTGACGGCAATTAGTCAATGTTGTAGACAACACGGTCAATGGATTAGGGTTTCCCTGGAAAGCGAACCTCGGATTGTGGGAATGACCCCAAAAATCGTGTGTGTACACATGGTGTGTACATTATCATGGTGGGGTGTTGTTTGAACCAATTTTGTACCCCCGGGTGCGTCCGGCTACACGCACATGCGCTGACGGCAATTTGTCAATGGATTAGGGTTTTCCCTGAAAAGCGTGCCTCGGAAGGTGGGAATGACCCAAAAAATTGTGTGTGTCCACATGGTGTGTACACTATCATGGTGGGGTGTTATTTGAACCAATTTTGTACACCCGGGTGCGTCCAGCTACACGCACATGCGCTGATGGCAATTAGTCAATGTTGTAGACAGCACGGTCAATGGATTAGGGTTTCCCTGGAAAGCGAGCCTCGGATTGTGGGAATGACCCCAAAAATCGTGTGTGTCCACATAATGTGTACACTATCATGGTGGGGTGTTGTTTGAACCAATTTTGTACCCCCGGGTGCGTCCGGCTACACGCACATGCGCTGACAGCAATTTGTCAATGGATTAGGGTTTCCCTGGAAAGCGAGCCTCGGAGGGTGGGAATGACCCAAAAAATTGTGTGTGTCTACATGCTGTGTACACTATCATGGTGGGGTGTTGTTTGAACCAATTTTGTACCCTCGGGTGCGTCCGGCTACATGCACATGCGCTGACGGCAATTAGTCAATGTTGTAGACAGCACGGTCAATGGATTAGGGTTTCCTTGGAAAGCGAAACTCGGATTGTGGGAATGACCCCAAAAATCGTGTGTGTACACATGGTGTGTACATTATCATGGTGGGGTGTTGTTTGAACCAATTTTTTACCCCCGGGTGCGTCCGGCTACACGCACATGCGCTGACGGCAATTCGACAATGGATTAGGGTTTCCCTGAAAAGCGTGCCTCGGAAGGTGGGAATGACCCAAAAAATTGTGTGTGTCCACATGGTGTGTACACTATCATGGTGTGGTGTTGTTTGAACCAATTTTGTACCCCCAGGTGCGTCCAGCTACACGCACATGCGCTGATGGCAATTAGTCAATGTTGTAGACAGCACGGTCAATGGATTAGGGTTTCCCTGGAAAGCGAGCCTCGGATTGTGGGAATGACCCCAAAAATCGTGTGTGTCAACATAATGTGTACACTATCATGGTGGGGTGTTTTTTGAACCAATTTTGTACCCCCCGGGTGCGTCCGGCTATACGCACATGCGCTGACGGCAATTTGTCAATGGATTAGGGTTTCCCTTGAAAGCGAGCCTCGGAGGGTGGGAATGACCCAAAAATTGTGTGTGTCCACATGGTGTGTACACTATCATGGTGGGGTGTTGTTTGAACCAATTTTGTACCCCCGGGTGCGTCCGGCTACATGCACATGCGCTGACGGCAATTAGTCAATGTTGTAGACAGCACGGTCAATGGATTAGGGTTTCCCTGGAAAGCGAACCTCGGATTGTGGGAATGACCCCAAAAATCGTGTGTGTCCACATGGTGTGTACATTATCATGGTGGGGTGTTGTTTGAACCAATTTTGTACCCCCGGGTGCGTCCGGCTACACGCACATGTGCTGACGGCAATTTGTCAATGGATTAGGGTTTCCCTTAAAAGCGTGCCTCGGAAGGTGGGAATGACCCAAAAAATTGTGTGTGTCCACATGGTGTGTACACTATCATGGTGGGGTGTTGTTTGAACCAATTTTGTACCCCCGGGTGCGTCCGGCTACATGCACATGCGCTGACGGCAATTAGTCAATGTTGTAGACATAACGGTCAATGGATTAGGGTTTCCCTGGAAAGCGAACCTCGGATTGTGGGAATGACCCCAAAATCGTGTGTGTACACATGGTGTGTACATTATCATGGTGGGGTGTTGTTTGAACCAATTTTGTACCCCCGGGTGCGTACGGCTACAAGCACATGCGGATAAGGCAATTTTTCAATGGATTAGGTTTTCCTTGAAAAGCGTGCCTCGGAAGGTGGGAATGACCCAAAAAATTGTGTGTGTCCACATGGTGTGTACACTATCATGGTGGGGTGTTATTTGAACCAATTTTGTACCCCCGGGTGCGTCCAGCTACACGCACATGCGCTGATGGCAATTAGTCAATGTTGTAGACAGCACGGTCAATGGATTAGGGTTTCCCTGGAAAGCGAGCCTCGGATTGTGGGAATGACCCCAAAAATCGTGTGTGTCCACATAATGTGTACACTATCATGGTGGGGTGTTGTTTGAACCAATTTTGTACCCCCGGGTGCGTCCGGCTACACGCACATGCGCTGACGGCAATTTGTCAATGGATTAGGGTTTCCCTGGAAAGCGAGCCTCGGAGGGTGGGAATGACCCAAAAAATTGTGTGTGTCCACATGGTGTGTACACTATCATGGTGGGGTGTTGTTTGAACCAATTTTGTACCCCCGGGTGCGTCCGGCTACATGCACATGCGCTGACGGAAATTAGTCAATGTTGTAGACAGCACGGTCAATGGATTAGGGTTTCCCTGGAAAGCGAACCTCGGATTGTGGGAATGACCCCAAAAATCGTGTGTGTCCACATGGTGTGTACATTATCATGGTGGGGTGTTGTTTGAACCAATTTTGTACCCCCGGGTGCGTCCGGCTACACGCACATGCGCTGACGGCAATTTGTCAATGGATTAGAGTTTCCCTGAAAAGCGTGCCTCGGAAGGTGGGAATGACCCAAAAAATTGTGTGTGTCCACATGGTGTGTACATTATCATGGTGGGGTGTTGTTTGAACCAATTTTGTACCCCCGGGTGTGTCCGGCTACACGCACATGCGCTGACGGCAATTTGTCTATGGATTAGGGTTTCCCTGGAAAGCGAGCCTCGGAGGGTGGGAATGACCCAAAAAATTGTGTGTGTCCACATGGTGTGTACACTATCATGGTGGGGTGTTGTTTGAACCAATTTTGTACCCCCGGGTGCGTCCAGCTACACGCACATGCGCTGATGGCAATTAGTCAATGTTGTAGACAGCACGGTCAATGGATTAGGGTTTCCCTGGAAAGCGAGCCTCGGATTGTGGGAATGACCCCAAAAATCGTGTGTGTCCACATAATGTGTACACTATCATGGTGGGGTGTTGTTTGAACCAATTTTGTACGCCCGGGTGCGTCCGGCTACACGCACATGCGCTGACGGCAATTTGTCAATGGATTAGGGTTTCCCTGGAAAGCGAGCCTCGGAGGGTGGGAATGACCCAAAAAATTGTGTGTGTCCACATGGTGTGTACACTATCATTGTGGGGTGTTGTTTGAACCAATTTTGTACCCCCGGGTGCGTCCAGCTACACGCAAATGCGCTGATGGCAATTAGTCAATGTTGTAGACAGCACGGTCAATGGATTAGGGTTTCCCTGGAAAGCGAGCCTCGGATTGTGGGAATGACCCCAAAAATCGTGTGTGTCCACATAATGTGTACACTATCATGGTAGGGTGTTGTTTGAACCAATCTTGTACGCCCGGGTGCGTCCGGCTACACGCACATGCGCTGACGGCAATTTGTCAATGGATTAGGGTTTCCCTGGAAAGCGAGCCTCGGAGGGTGGGAATGACCCAAAAAATTGTGTGTGTCCACATGGTGTGTACACTATCATGGTGGGGTGTTGTTTGAACCAATTTTGTACCCCCGGGTGCGTCCGGCTACATGCACATGCGCTGACGGAAATTAGTCAATGTTGTAGACATCACGGTCAATGGATTAGGGTTTCCCTGGAAAGCGAACCTCGGATTGTGGGAATGACCCCAAAAATCGTGTGTGTCCACATGGTGTGTACATTATCATGGTGGGGTGTTGTTTGAACCAATTTTGTACCCCCGGGTGCGTCCGGCTACACGCACATGCGCTGACGGCAATTTGTCAATGGATTAGGGTTTAACAGAAAAGCGTGCCTCGGATGGTGGGAATGACCCAAAAAATTGTGTGTGTCCACATGGTGTGTACACTATCATGGTGGGGTGTTGTTTGAACCAATTTTGTACCCCCGGGTGCGTCCAGCTACACGCACATGCGCTGATGGCAATTAGTCAATGTTGTAGACAGCACGGTCAATGGATTAGGGTTTCCCTGGAAAGCGAGCCTCGGATTGTGGGAATGACCCCAAAAATCGTGTGTGTCCACATAATGTGTACACTATCATGGTGGGGTGTTGTTTGAACCAATTTTGTACCCCCGGGTGCGTCCGGCTACACGCACATGCGCTGACGGCAATTTGTCAATGGATTAGGGTTTCCCTGAAAAGCGTGCCTCGGAAGGTGGGAATGACCCAAAAAATTGTGTGTGTCCACATGGTGTGTACACTATCATGGTGGGGTGTTGTTTGAACCAATTTTGTACCCCCGGGTGCGTCCAGCTACACGCACATGCGCTGATGGCAATTAGTCAATGTTGTAGACAACACGGTCAATGGATTAGGGTTTCCCTGGAAAGCGAGCCTCGGATTGTGGGAATGACCCCAAAAATCGTGTGTGTCCACATAATGTGTACACTATCATGGTGGGGTGTTGTTTGAACCAATTTTGTACGCCCGGGTGCGTCCGGCTACACGCACATGCGCTGACGGCAATTTGTCAATGGATTAGGGTTTCCCTGGAAAGCGAGCCTCGGAGGGTGGGAATGACCCAAAAAATTGTGTGTGTCCACATGGTGTGTACACTATCATGGTGGGGTGTTGTTTGAACCAATTTTGTACGCCCGGGTGCGTCCGGCTACACGCACATGCCATGATGGCAATTTGTCAATGTTGTAGACAACACGGTCATTGGATTTGGGTTCCCCGGAAAGCGAGCCTCGGATTGTGGGAATGACCCCAAAAATCGTGTGTGTCCACATAATGTGTACACTATCATGGTGGGGTGTTGTTTGAACCAATTTTGTACGCCCGGGTGCGTCCGGCTACACGCACATGCGCTGACGGCAATTTGTCAATGGATTAGGGTTTCCCTGGAAAGCGAGCCTCGGAGGGTGGGAATGACCCAAAAAATTGTGTGTGTCCACATGTTGTGTACACTATCATGGTGGGGTGTTGTTTGAACCAATTTTGTACCCCCGGGTGCGTCCGGCTACATGCACATGCGCTGACGGCAATTAGTCAATGTTGTAGACAGCACGGTCAATGGATTAGGGTTTCCCTGGAAAGCGAACCTCGGATTGTGGGAATGACCCCAAAAATCGTGTGTGTCCACATGGTGTGTACATTATCATGGTGGGGTGTTGTTTGAACCAATTTTGTACCCCCGGGTGCGTCCGGCTACACGCACATGCGCTGACGGCAATTTGTCAATGGATTAGGGTTTCCCTGAAAAGCGTGCCTCGGAAGGTGGGAATGACCCAAAAATTGTGTGTGTCCACATGGTGTGTACACTATCATGGTGGGGTGTTGTTTGAACCCAGTTTGTACACGCGGGTGCGTCCGGCTACAGGCACATTCGCTGACGGCACTTACTCAATGTTGTAGGCAACACGGTCAAGGGATTAGGGTTTCCCTGGAAAGCGAGCCTCGGATTGTGGGAATGACCCAAAAATCGTGTGTGTCCACATAATGTGTACACTATCATGGTGGGGTGTTGTTTGAACCAATTTTGTAACCCCCGGTGCGTCCGGCTACACGCACATGCGCTGACGGCAATTTGTCAATGGATTAGGGTGTCCCTGAAAGCCGTGCCTCGGAAGGTGGGAATGACCCAAAAATTGTGTGTGTCCACATGGTGTGTACACTATCATGGTGGGGTGTTGTTTGAACCAATTTTGTACCCCCGGGTGCGTCCAGCTACACGCACATGCGCTGAGGGCAATTAGTCAATGTTGTAGACAGCACGGTCAATGGATTAGGGTTTCCCTGGAAAGCGAGCCTCGGATTGTGGGAATGACCCCAAAAATCGTGTGTGTCCACATAATGTGTACACTATCATGGTGGGGTGTTGTTTGAACCAATTTTGTACGCCCGGGTGCGTCCGGCTACACGCACATGCGCTGACGGCAATTTGTCAATGGATTAGGGTTTCCCTGGAAAGCGAGCCTCGGAGGGTGGGAATGACCCAAAAATTGTGTGTGTCCACATGGTGTGTACACTATCATGGTGGGGTGTTGTTTGAACCAATTTTGTACCCCCGGGTGCGTCCAGCTACACGCACATGCGCTGATGGCAATTAGTCAATGTTGTAGACAGCACGGTCAATGGATTAGGGTTTCCCTGGAAAGCAAGCCTCGGATTGTGGGAATGACCCCAAAAATCGTGTGTGTCCACATAATGTGTACACTATCATGGTGGGGTGTTGTTTGAACCTATTTTGTACGCCCGGGTGCGTCCGGCTACACGCACATGCGCTGACGGCAATTTGTCAATGGATTAGGGTTTCCCTGGAAAGCGAGCCTCGGAGGGTGGGAATGACCCAAAAAATTGTGTGTGTCCACATGTTGTGTACACTATCATGGTGGGGTGTTGTTTGAACAAATTTTGTACCCCCGGGTGCGTCCGGCTACATGCACATGCGCTGACGGCAATTAGTCAATGTTGTAGACAGCACGGTCAATGGATTAGGGTTTCCCTGGAAAGCGAACCTCGGATTGTGGGAATGACCCCAAAAATCGTGTGTGTCCACATGGTGTGTACATTATCATGGTGGGGTGTTGTTTGAACCAATTTTGTACCCCCGGGTGCGTCCGGCTACACGCACATGCGCTGACGGCAATTTGTCAATGGATTAGGGTTTCCCTGAAAAGCGTGCCTCGGAAGTTGGGAATGACCCAAAAAATTGTGTGTGTCCACATGGTGTGTACACTATCATGGTGGGGTGTTGTTTGAACCAATTTTGTACCCCCGGGTGCGTCCAGCTACACGCACATGCGCTGATGGCAATTAGTCAATGTTGTAGACAGGACGGTCAATGGATTAGGCTTTACATGGAAAGCGAGCCTCGGATTGTGGGAATGACCCCAAAAATCGTGTGTGTCCACATAATGTGTACACTATCATGGTGGGGTGTTGTTTGAACCAATTTTGTACCCCCGGGTGCGTCCGGCTACACGCACATGCGCTGACGGCAATTTGTCAATGGATTAGGGTTTCCCTGGAAAGCGAGCCTCGGAGGGTGGGAATGACCCAAAAAATTGTGTGTGTCCACATGTTGTGTACACTATCATGGTGGGGTGTTGTTTGAACCAATTTTGTACCCCCGGGTGCGTCCGGCTACATGCACATGCGCTGACGGAAATTAGTCAATGTTGTAGACAGGACGGTCAATGGATTAGGGTTTCCCTGGAAAGCGAAACTCGGATTGTGGGAATGACCCCAAAAATCGTGTGTGTCCACATGGTGTGTACATTATCATGGTGGGGTGTTGTTTGAACCAATTTGGTTCCCCCGGGTGCGTCCAGCTACACGCACATGCGCTGACGGCAATTTGACAATGGATTAGGGTTTCCCTGAAAAGCGTGCCTCGGAAGGTGGGAATGACCCAAAAATTGTGTGTGTCCACATGGTGTGTACACTATCATGGTGTGGTGTTGTTTGAACCAATTTTGTACCCCCAGGTGCGTCCAGCTACACGCACATGCGCTGATGGCAATTAGTCAATGTTGTAGACAGCACGGTCAATGGATTAGGGTTTCCCTGGAAAGCGAGCCTCGGATTGTGGGAATGACCCCAAAAATCGTGTGTGTCAACATAATGTGTACACTATCATGGTGGGGTGTTTTTTGAACCAATTTTGTACCCCCCGGGTGCGTCCGGCTATACGCACATGCGCTGACGGCAATTTGTCAATGGATTAGGGTTTCCCTTGAAAGCGAGCCTCGGAGGGTGGGAATGACCCAAAAATTGTGTGTGTCCACATGGTGTGTACACTATCATGGTGGGGTGTTGTTTGAACCAATTTTGTACCCCCGGGTGCGTCCGGCTACATGCACATGCGCTGACGGCAATTAGTCAATGTTGTAGACAGCACGGTCAATGGATTAGGGTTTCCCTGGAAAGCGAACCTCGGATTGTGGGAATGACCCCAAAAATCGTGTGTGTCCACATGGTGTGTACATTATCATGGTGGGGTGTTGTTTGAACCAATTTTGTACCCCCGGGTGCGTCCGGCTACACGCACATGTGCTGACGGCAATTTGTCAATGGATTAGGGTTTCCCTAAAAAGCGTGCCTCGGAAGGTGGGAATGACCCAAAAATTGTGTGTGTCCACATGGTGTGTACACTATCATGGTGGGGTGTTGTTTGAACCAATTTTGTACCCCGGGTGCGTCCGGCTACATGCACATGCGCTGACGGCAATTAGTCAATGTTGTAGACAGCACGGTCAATGGATTAGGGTTTCCCTGGAAAGCGAACCTCGGATTGTGGGAATGACCCCAAAAATCGTGTGTGTCCACATGGTGTGTACATTATCATGGTGGGGTGTTGTTTGAACCAATTTTGTACCCCCGGGTGCGTCCGGCTACACGCACATGCGCTGACGGCAATTTGTCAATGGATTAGGGTTTTCCCTGAAAAGCGTGCCTCGGAAGGTGGGAATGACCCAAAAAATTGTGTGTGTCCACATGGTGTGTACACTATCATGGTGGGGTGTTATTTGAACCAATTTTGTACACCCGGGTGCGTCCAGCTACACGCACATGCGCTGATGGCAATTAGTCAATGTTGTAGACAGCACGGTCAATGGATTAGGGTTTCCCTGGAAAGCGAGCCTCGGATTGTGGGAATGACCCCAAAAATCGTGTGTGTCCACATAATGTGTACACTATCATGGTGGGGTGTTGTTTGAACCAATTTTGTACCCCCGGGTGCGTCCGGCTACACGCACATGCGCTGACGGCAATTTGTCAATGGATTAGGGTTCCCTGGAAAGCGAGCCTCGGAGGGTGGGAATGACCCAAAAAATTGTGTGTGTCCACATGGTGTGTACACTATCATGGTGGGGTGTTGTTTGAACCAATTTTGTACCCTCGGGTGCGTCCGGCTACATGCACATGCGCTGACGGCAATTAGTCAATGTTGTAGACAGCACGGTCAATGGATTAGGGTTTCCTTGGAAAGCGAAACTCGGATTGTGGGAATGACCCCAAAAATCGTGTGTGTACACATGGTGTGTACATTATCATGGTGGGGTGTTGTTTGAACCAATTTTGTACCCCCGGGTGCGTCCGGCTACACGCACATGCGCTGACGGCAATTTGTCAATGTTGTAGACAGCACGGTCAATGGATTAGGGTTTCCCTGGAAAGCGAACCTCGGATTGTGGGAATGACCCCAAAAATCGTGTGTGTCCACATGGTGTGTACATTATCATGGTGGGGTGTTGTTTGAACCAATTTTGTACCCCCGGGTGCGTCCGGCTACACGCACATGCGCTGACGGAAATTAGTCAATGTTGTAGACAGCACGGTCAATGGATTAGGGTTTCCCTGGAAAGCGAGCCTCGGATTGTGGGAATGACCCCAAAAATCGTGTGTGTCCACATGGTGTGTACATTATCATGGTGGGGTGTTGTTTGAACCAATTTTGTACCCCCGGGTGCGTCCGGCTACATGCACATGCGCTGACGGCAATTAGTCAATGTTGTAGACAACACGGTCAATGGATTAGGGTTTCCCTGGAAAGCGAACCTCGGATTGTGGGAATGACCCCAAAAATCGTGTGTGTCCACATGGTGTGTACATTATCATGGTGGGGTGTTGTTTGAACCAATTTTGTACCCCCGGGTGCGTCCGGCTACACGCACATGCGCTGACGGCAATTTGTCAATGGATTAGGGTTTTCCCTGAAAAGCGTGCCTCGGAAGGTGGGAATGACCCAAAAAATTGTGTGTGTCCACATGGTGTGTACACTATCATGGTGGGGTGTTGTTTGAACCAATTTTGTACACCCGGGTGCGTCCAGCTACACGCACATGCGCTGAAGGCAATTAGTCAATGTTGTAGACAGCACGGTCAATGGATTAGGGTTTCCCTGGAAAGCGAGCCTCGGATTGTGGGAATGACCCCAAAAATCGTGTGTGTCCACATAATGTGTACACTATCATGGTGGGGTGTTGTTTGAACCAATTTTGTACCCCCGGGTGCGTCCGGCTACACGCACATGCGCTGACGGCAATTTGTCAATGGATTAGGGTTTCCTGGAAAGCGAGCCTCGGAGGGTGGGAATGACCCAAAAAATTGTGTGTGTCCACATGCTGTGTACACTATCATGGTGGGGTGTTGTTTGAACCAATTTTGTACCCACGGGTGCGTCCCGCTAAAGGCACATGCCGTGACGGCAATTAGTCAATGTTGTAGACAGCACGGTCAATGGATTAGGGTTTCCTTGGAAAGCGAAACTCGGATTGTGGGAATGACCCCAAAAATCGTGTGTGTCCACATGGTGTGTACATTATCATGGTGGGGTGTTGTTTGAACCAATTTTGTACCCCCGGGTGCGTCCGGCTACACGCACATGCGCTGACGGCAATTTGTCAATGGATTAGGGTTTCCCTGAAAAGCGTGCCTCGGAAGGTGGGAATGACCCAAAAATTGTGTGTGTCCACATGGTGTGTACACTATCATGGTGTGGTGTTGTTTGAACCAATTTTGTACCCCCAGGTGCGTCCGGCTACACGCACATGCGCTGATGGCAATTAGTCAATGTTGTAGACAGCACGGTCAATGGATTAGGGTTTCCCTGGAAAGCGAGCCTCGGATTGTGGGAATGACCCCAAAAATCGTGTGTGTCAACATAATGTGTACACTATCATGGTGGGGTGTTTTTTGAACCAATTTTGTACCCCCCGGGTGCGTCCGGCTATACGCACATGCGCTGACGGCAATTTGTCAATGGATTAGGGTTTCCCTTGAAAGCGAGCCTCGGAGGGTGGGAATGACCCAAAAATTGTGTGTGTCCACATGGTGTGTACACTATCATGGTGGGGTGTTGTTTGAACCAATTTTGTACCCCCGGGTGCGTCCGGCTACATGCACATGCGCTGACGGCAATTAGTCAATGTTGTAGACAGCACGGTCAATGGATTAGGGTTTCCCTGGAAAGCGAACCTCGGATTGTGGGAATGACCCCAAAAATCGTGTGTGTCCACATGGTGTGTACATTATCATGGTGGGGTGTTGTTTGAACCAATTTTGTACCCCCGGGTGCGTCCGGCTACACGCACATGTGCTGACGGCAATTTGTCAATGGATTAGGGTTTCCCTAAAAAGCGTGCCTCGGAAGGTGGGAATGACCCAAAAAATTGTGTGTGTCCACATGGTGTGTACACTATCATGGTGGGGTGTTGTTTGAACCAATTTTGTACCCCCGGGTGCGTCCGGCTACATGCACATGCGCTGACGGCAATTAGTCAATGTTGTAGACAGCACGGTCAATGGATTAGGGTTTCCCTGGAAAGCGAACCTCGGATTGTGGGAATGACCCCAAAAATCGTGTGTGTACACATGGTGTGTACATTATCATGGTGGGGTGTTGTTTGAACCAATTTTGTACCCCCGGGTGCGTCCGGCTACACGCACATGCGCTGACGGCAATTTGTCAATGGATTAGGGTTTTCCCTGAAAAGCGTGCCTCGGAAGGTGGGAATGACCCAAAAAATTGTGTGTGTCCACATGGTGTGTACACTATCATGGTGGGGTGTTGTTTGAACCAATTTTGTACCCCCGGGTGAGTCAAGAGAACAACTGGCGATCATCCGGCTAGATTGAACTCATTTTCACCAGAGGTTGCCCCATTGGTCTGAAGGTCCTCTGTTGTTGAACAGCCGATTTGGTCAGAATCGGTTGATGCTGCACCGCAGTTGAGAAGCGGATAGTGGCCCGACACTACCGGTACACTTTCATGCTCGCCTTGGTCAAAGGCTCGTGGGGCATCTAACAGTGGAGATTTCTTTGCACTGGAGGATCCTTTGATATCAGAAGCCGATTTGTTTTTGGAATCGGCTAGCGTTATACCATAACTTATCAGAGGAATAGCGCTGGTGCCACCAAAGTATATCAGTTCCCACATCAATTGAGAGACAAGCCTAGAGCTCCGTTGAGGACACTTGCTCAAGATCAAATTACCGTCCTGCGGGGTTAATGGGTAAGAGTCATGATCCTGTTTGAAGTGTCTCATGGTGCAAAACCGATGCGCGGCCATCGGCTCTAGTACGAGCGCTCAAAGTTGCCTCATTACCAGTTTGGCAATACTGTTATGAGAGAGTTGGCATCCCAAGACAGCCTATTGTTCATTGAGTCAAGGGTGATCGCCTAAAGTAGTGGCTGACAATGGGAGAAGGATGATCGGCTGGTTGGCCCTGCGCGATGTCTCTTCCAGGCGTGATCATACCTGGACCGTTTGTCTGAATTGCGGGCCCTCATCATGGTTCTCACCCCGGCTGAAGCTCGGGGAGCAGCTGGCCTCCTGGATGCTCTGTTGGAGAAGCCGATTACATGGTCATCGGCTGGTTCCGCGGATACAGGCTTGTTGAGCACTGACCAGGCTCACAATCATTCCGATGCCAAAAGGATGGGGAACGGATCATGGGGGATCGATGTGTGGAGATCGGCTCATTAAAAATCGATTGAGTTGACAATCGGCTAAGTTAGCATAAAAAAGAATCAGTGAAATCAAGTTGGGGAATTTTCCATTGATAACTAGATTTCTTACAAGGGAGGAACCGATTGCTTAAGAAGAGAAGAACAAAAGGAGGGGCCACTACTACTAGACCTACACTGGTAGATCCTAATCTACGGGCCGTCACTGCCTTCATCATCATCCCCGGAGTTCCCATCGGCGCTGCTGCCGACGGGCTCCTCGTCGCTGCTCCCGAGGCCCTTTGCGGGGGCTTCATCCTCTTCTTCGTCATCGCTGTCGTCGTCGTCCCACCACATGCGGAGGCGCTTCGCTGGTGGGTAACCCTCGAGGGAGTCGTTGTCGTCTTCTTCCTCCTCTTCCTCCTCCTCGTCGGAGGAGAAGCCCCCTTCCCAGGGGAAGAGGTCATCGTCACTTGTTGCTTCCAGCTCTCCGTCGAGGAGGAACTGAAGGACTTCTTCCCCGTCAGTGAGGGGTTCGTCGTCTTCCGACTCATTGGAGAAGTCTCCCGCGCGTCCCAATATTCTCGGGGCGCGGGCCTCGTAGGTGGCCATCGGATCGACCTCCTGCTCGAGCTCGGGCTGGAGGAGGAGGACCGGAGGGACAGAGAGGGAAGAAGTGGAAGAGGAAGAATCCATGGGGGCTAATGTTGTTTTTTTGGTTTGCCGATGGCTACCGTGGAGCAAGGGGATGAAGAAAGGAATTATGGGGAGTGGCTGGATAAAAAGGGGCAAAGCGATTTAATGCCCAAGCGCTTTCCGAGGACGTGGTGCCGGAATCGTCAAATCGCGCAGAGAAGGCGAGGAGGCAAGACGTCATCATGAAGTATACCGGCGCGTTCTGCTTCCGCCATGACATGACCCGACGGAAAAAGCATAATGATTTTGGAAATGTCATTTCCAAAACCAGGGGGGCATGTGTTATCACCAGAATTTGACCAGGTCAGAAGTGGGCCGCGATCAAAATGGACTTGACGATATACATATAGAGGAGATATGTGAATCGGCCTTGTTTACCAAGTTTGGGCTAGTTAGCCCGTGTACCTTTATAGTAGGTTATGTAGAAGTTAGAATTTATCTCGTGCACGGTTTAGTGCACGCCCACATTAGAAAGTCCCCTGGACTATAAATATGTACCTAGGGTTTATGGAATAAACAACAACCAACGTTCAACACAAACCAATCTCGGCGCATCGCCAACCCCTTCATCTCGAGGGTTTCTCCGGTAAGCACCATGCTGCCTAGATCGCATCTCGCGATCTAGGGCAAAGACGAGCCTGCCCACGTTGTTCATGCGTTGCTCGTGCTGAAGCCTTTTTGATGGCGAGCAACGTAGTTATCATAGATGTGTTAGGGTTAGCATTGTTCTTAGTATCATATGCTGTCGTAGTGCAACCCTTGCGCATCTAGCCGTCCTTGTACCTCATCATGGGTGCAGGGGCGGCACCCCGCTTGATCGTTATTTAGTAGATCTGATCCGTTACGATTGCTCCTTGGTTCATCAAGGATTAGTTTAATATCTGCAATAGTTAGGCCTTACAAAGGGTTGGAGGATCCAGCGGCGCGTAGGGTGTAGTTTGCTAGCCCTAGACAGGATGTTCCGAGGATCAACTTAGTGTTGGTTTTTAGGCCTTGTCTAGGGTTGGCTTACGATCACCGTGCGTGAGCGCGAGGCCCAATCGTGAGTAGGATGATCCGATTATGCGGTGAAAACCCCAAATCGTCGTGGATCTCATATGCTTTATCTTGATCAAGCAGGACCACCATATATTCGGCCACCTTGGACGAATCATGGGTGGATCGGCTCCCTGAGCCGATTCACAGGATAACCTGAGAGCCGATCGAGGCTCGTATTTAACGTGTACGTGTGTGCCCTGCAGGAAACTAAGCGAGGCATCATCCACACCTTCCTGACCAGGTATAGGTCAGGTGGCACGCCCTTGCAATTTGCATCGGCGCGCGACCAGGAGGCTTTGCGGGCCGTCGCTCTGAGGGACTGGGGCCAGCCGCAGCCCTAGTTGTTCCCGGCTCTACGGTGTTGACCAGTCACTGCCCGCCGGTGGGTTTCTGACGTCAACACCAGCTACACGCACATGCGCTGATGGCAATTAGTCAATGTTGTAGACAGCACGGTCAATGGATTAGGGTTTCCCTGGAAAGCGAGCCTCGGATTGTGGGAATGACCCCAAAAATCGTGTGTGTCCACATAATGTGTACACTATCATGGTGGGGTTTTTTTGAACCAATTTTGTACGCCCGGGTGCGTCCGGCTACACGCACATGCGCTGACGGCAATTTGTCAATGGATTAGGGTTTCCCTGGAAAGCGAGCCTCGGAGGGTGGGAATGACCCAAAAAATTGTGTGTGTCCACATGCTGTGTACACTATCATGGTGGGGTGTTGTTTGAACCAATTTTGTACCCCTGGGTGCGGCCGGCTACATGCACATGCGCTGACGGCAATTAGTCAATGTTGTAGACAGCACGGTCAATGGATTAGGGTTTCCCTGGAAAGCGAACCTCGGATTGTGGGAATGACCCCAAAAATCGTGTGTGTCCACATGGTGTGTACATTATCATGGTGGGGTGTTGTTTGAACCAGTTTTGTACCCCCGGGTGCGTCCGGCTACACGCACATGCGCTGACGGCAATTTGTCAATGGATTAGGGTTTCCCTGAAAAGCGTGCCTCTTAAGGTGGGAATGACCCAAAAAATTGTGTGTGTCCACATGGTGTGTACACTATCATGGTGGGGTGTTGTTTGAACCAATTTTGTACGCCCGGGTGCGTCCGGCTACACGCACATGCGCTGATGGCAATTAGTCAATGTTGTAGACAGCACGGTCAATGGATTAGGGTTTCCCTGGAAAGCGAGCCTCGGATTGTGGGAATGCCCCAAAAATCGTGTGTGTCCACATAATGTGTACACTATCATGGTGGGGTGTTGTTTGAACCAATTTTATACCCCCGGGTGCGTCCGGCTACACGCACATGCGCTGACGGCAATTTGTCAATGGATTAGGGTTTCCCTGAAAAGCGTGCCTCGGAAGGTGGGAATGACCCAAAAAATTGTGTGTTTCCACATGGTGTGTACACTATCATGGTGGGGTGTTGTTTGAACCAATTTTGTACCCCCGGGTGCGTCCAGCTACACGCACATGCGCTGGTGGCAATTAGTCAATGTTGTAGACAACACGGTCAATGGATTAGGGTTTCCCTGGAAAGCGAGCCTCGGATTGTGGGAATGACCCCAAAATTGTGTGTGTCCACATAATGTGTACACTATCATGGTGGGGTGTTGTTTGAACCAATTTTGTACGCCCGGGTGCGTCCGGCTACACGCACATGCGCATACGGCAATTTGTCAATGGATTAGGTTTTCACATCAAAGAGAGCCTCGGAGGGTGGGAATGACCCAAAAAATTGTGTGTGTCCACATGGTGTGTACACTATCATGGTGGGGTGTTGTTTGAACCAATTTTGTACCCCGGGTGCGTCCAGCTACACGCACATGCGCTGATGGCAATTAGTCAATGTTGTAGACAGCACGGTCAATGGATTAGGGTTTCCCTGGAAAGCGAGCCTCGGATTGTGGGAATGACCCCAAAAATCGTGTGTGTCCACATAATGTGTACACTATCATGGTGGGGTGTTGTTTGAACCAATTTTGTACGCCCGGGTGCGTCCGGCTACACGCACATGCGCTGACGGCAATTTGTCAATGGATTAGGGTTTCCCTGGAAAGCGAGCCTCGGAGGGTGGGAATGACCCAAAAAATTGTGTGTGTCCACATGGTGTGTACACTATCATGGTGGGGTGTTGTTTGAACCAATTTTGTACCCCCGGGTGCGTCCGGCTACACGCACATGCGCTGATGGCAATTAGTCAATGTTGTAGACAACACGGTCAATGGATTAGGGTTTCCCTGGAAAGCGAGCCTCGGATTGTGGGAATGACCCCAAAAATCGTGTGTGTCCACATAATGTGTACACTATCATGGTGGGGTGTTGTTTGAACCAATTTTGTACGCCCGGGTGCGTCCGGCTACACGCACATGCGCTGACGGCAATTTGTCAATGGATTAGGGTTTCCCTGGAAAGCGAGCCTCGGAGGGTGGGAATGACCCAAAAAATTGTGTGTGTCCACATGCTGTGTACACTATCATGGTGGGGTGTTGTTTGAACCAATTTTGTACCCCCGGGTGCGTCCGGCTACATGCACATGCGCTGACGACAATTAGTCAATGTTGTAGACAGCACGGTCAATGGATTAGGGTTTCCCTGGAAAGCGAACCTCGGATTGTGGGAATGACCCCAAAAATCGTGTGTGTCCACATGGTGTGTACATTATCATGGTGGGGTGTTGTTTGAACCAATTTTGTACCCCCGGGTGCGTCCGGCTACACGCACATGCGCTGACGGCAATTTGTCAATGGATTAGGGTTTCCCTGAAAAGCGTGCCTCGGAAGGTGGGAATGACCCAAAAAATTGTGTGTGTCCACATGGTGTGTACACTATCATGGTGGGGTGTTGTTTGAACCAATTTTGTACCCCGGGTGCGTCCGGCTACATGCACATGCGCTGACGGCAATTAGTCAATGTTGTAGACAAAGACGGTCAATGGATTAGGGTTGCCCGGAAAGCGAACCTCGGATTGTGGGAAAGACCCCAAAATCGTGTGTGTCCACATGGTGTGTACATTATCATGGTGGGGTGTTGTTTGAACCAATTTTGTACCCCCGGGTGCGTCCGGCTACACGCACATGCGCTGACGGCAATTTGTCAATGGATTAGGGTTTCCCTGGAAAGCGAGCCTCGGAGGGTGGGAATGACCCAAAAAATTGTGTGTGTCTACATGCTGTGTACACTATCATGGTGGGGTGTTGTTTGAACCAATTTTGTACCCTCGGGTGCGTCCGGCTACATGCACATGCGCTGACGGCAATTAGTCAATGTTGTAGACAGCACGGTCAATGGATTAGGGTTTCCTTGGAAAGCGAAACTCGGATTGTGGGAATGACCCCAAAAATCGTGTGTGTACACATGGTGTGTACATTATCATGGTGGGGTGTTGTTTGAACCAATTTTGTACCCCCGGGTGCGTCCGGCTACACGCACATGCGCTGACGGCAATTTGTCAATGTTGTAGACAGCACGGTCAATGGATTAGGGTTTCCCTGGAAAGCGAACCTCGGATTGTGGGAATGACCCCAAAAATCGTGTGTGTACACATGGTGTGTACATTATCATGGTGGGGTGTTGTTTGAACCAATTTTGTACCCCCGGGTGCGTCCGGCTACACGCACATGCGCTGACGGCAATTTGTCAATGTTGTAGACAGCACGGTCAATGGATTAGGGTTTCCTTGGAAAGCGAAACTCGGATTGTGGGAATGACCCCAAAAATCGTGTGTGTACACATGGTGTGTACATTATCATGGTGGGGTGTTGTTTGAACCAATTTTGTACCCCCGGGTGCGTCCGGCTACATGCACATGCGCTGACGGCAATTAGTCAATGTTGTAGACAGCACGGTCAATGGATTAGGGTTTCCCTGGAAAGCGAACCTCGGATTGTGGGAATGACCCCAAAAATCGTGTGTGTACACATGGTGTGTACATTATCATGGTGGGGTGTTGTTTGAACCAATTTTGTACCCCCGGGTGCGTCCGGCTACACGCACATGCGCTGACGGCAATTTGTCAATGGATTAGGGTTTTCCCTGAAAAGCGTGCCTCGGAAGGTGGGAATGACCCAAAAAATTGTGTGTGTCCACATGGTGTGTACACTATCATGGTGGGGTGTTATTTGAACCAATTTTGTACACCCGGGTGCGTCCAGCTACACGCACATGCGCTGATGGCAATTAGTCAATGTTGTAGACAGCACGGTCAATGGATTAGGGTTTCCCTGGAAAGCGAGCCTCGGATTGCGGGAATGACCCCAAAAATCGT
Organism: Lolium perenne; assembly: GCF_019359855.2. Lineage (NCBI taxonomy): Eukaryota > Viridiplantae > Streptophyta > Magnoliopsida > Poales > Poaceae > Lolium > Lolium perenne. The sequence goes on along the minus strand of NW_027249014.1, from coordinate 195,351 downwards.
GTGTGTCCACATAATGTGTACACTATCATGGTGGGGTGTTGTTTGAACCAATTTTGTACCCCCGGGTGCGTCCGGCTACACGCACATGCGCTGACAGCAATTTGTCAATGGATTAGGGTTTCCCTGGAAAGCGAGCCTCGGAGGGTGGGAATGACCCAAAAAATTGTGTGTGTCTACATGCTGTGTACACTATCATGGTGGGGTGTTGTTTGAACCAATTTTGTACCCTCGGGTGCGTCCGGCTACATGCACATGCGCTGACGGCAATTAGTCAATGTTGTAGACAGCACGGTCAATGGATTAGGGTTTCCTTGGAAAGCGAAACTCGGATTGTGGGAATGACCCCAAAAATCGTGTGTGTACACATGGTGTGTACATTATCATGGTGGGGTGTTGTTTGAACCAATTTTTTACCCCCGGGTGCGTCCGGCTACACGCACATGCGCTGACGGCAATTCGACAATGGATTAGGGTTTCCCTGAAAAGCGTGCCTCGGAAGGTGGGAATGACCCAAAAAATTGTGTGTGTCCACATGGTGTGTACACTATCATGGTGTGGTGTTGTTTGAACCAATTTTGTACCCCAGGTGCGTCCAGCTACACGCACATGCGCTGATGGCAATTAGTCAATGTTGTAGACATCACGGTCAATGGATTAGGGTTTCCCTGGAAAGCGAGCCTCGGATTGTGGGAATGACCCCAAAAATCGTGTGTGTCAACATAATGTGTACACTATCATGGTGGGGTGTTTTTTGAACCAATTTTGTACCCCCCGGGTGCGTCCGGCTATACGCACATGCGCTGACGGCAATTTGTCAATGGATTAGGGTTTCCCTTGAAAGCGAGCCTCGGAGGGTGGGAATGACCCAAAAATTGTGTGTGTCCACATGGTGTGTACACTATCATGGTGGGGTGTTGTTTGAACCAATTTTGTACCCCCGGGTGCGTCCGGCTACATGCACATGCGCTGACGGCAATTAGTCAATGTTGTAGACAGCACGGTCAATGGATTAGGGTTTCCCTGGAAAGCGAACCTCGGATTGTGGGAATGACCCCAAAAATCGTGTGTGTCCACATGGTGTGTACATTATCATGGTGGGGTGTTGTTTGAACCAATTTTGTACCCCCGGGTGCGTCCGGCTACACGCACATGTGCTGACGGCAATTTGTCAATGGATTAGGGTTTCCCTAAAAAGCGTGCCTCGGAAGGTGGGAATGACCCAAAAATTGTGTGTGTCCACATGGTGTGTACACTATCATGGTGGGGTGTTGTTTGAACCAATTTTGTACCCCCGGGTGCGTCCGGCTACATGCACATGCGCTGACGGCAATTAGTCAATGTTGTAGACATAACGGTCACTGTATTAGGGTTTCCCTGGAAAGCGAACCTCGGATTGTGGGAATGACCCCAAAAATCGTGTGTGTACACATGGTGTGTACATTATCATGGTGGGGTGTTGTTTGAACCAATTTTGTACCCCCGGGTGCGTCCGGCTACACGCACATGCGCTGACGGCAATTTGTCAATGGATTAGGGTTTTCCCTGAAAAGCGTGCCTCGGAAGGTGGGAATGACCCAAAAAATTGTGTGTGTCCACATGGTGTGTACACTATCATGGTGGGGTGTTGTTTGAACCAATTTTGTACCCCCGGGTGAGTCAAGAGAACAACTGGCGATCATCCGGCTAGATTGAACTCATTTTCACCAGAGGTTGCCCCATTGGTCTGAAGGTCCTCTGTTGTTGAACAGCCGATTTGGTCAGAATCGGTTGATGCTGCACCGCAGTTGAGAAGCGGATAGTGGCCCGACACTACCGGTACACTTTCATGCTCGCCTTGGTCAAAGGCTCGTGGGGCATCTGACAGTGGAGATTTCTTTGCACTGGAGGATCCTTTGATATCAGAAGCCGATTTATTTTTGGAATCGGCTAGCGTTATACCATAACTTATCAGAGGAATAGTGCTGGTGCCACCAAAGTATATCAGTTCCCACATCAATTGAGAGACAAGCCTAGAGCTCCGTTGAGGACACTTGCTCAAGATCAAATTACCGGCCTGCGGGGTTAATGGGTAAGAGTCATGATCCTGTTTGAAGTGTCTCATGGTGCAAAACCGATGCGCGGCCATCGGCTCTAGTACGAGCGCTCAAAGTTGCCTCATTACCAGTTTGGCAATACTGTTATGAGAGAGTTGGCATCCCAAGACAGCCTATTGTTCATTGAGTCAAGGGTGATCGCCTAAAGTAGTGGCTGACAATGGGAGAAGGATGATCGGCTGGTTGGCCCTGCGCGATGTCTCTTCCAGGCGTGATCATACCTGGGACTGTTTGTCTGAATTGCGGGCCCTCATCATGGTTCTCACCCCGGCTGAAGCTCGGGGAGCACCGGCCTCTGGATGCTCTGTTGGAGAAGCCGATTACATGGTCATCGGTGGGTTCCGCGGATACAGGCTTGTTGAGCACTGACCAGGCTCACAATCATTCCGATGCCAAAAGGATGGGGAACGGATCATGGGGGATCGATGTGTGGAGATCGGCTCATTAAAAATCGATTGAGTTGACAATCGGCTAAGTTAGCATAAAAAAGAATCAGTGAAATCAAGTTGGGGAATTTTCCATTGATAACTAGATTTCTTACAAGGGAGGAACCGATTGCTTAAGAAGAGAAGAACAAAAGGAGGGGCCACTACTACTAGACCTACACTGGTAGATCCTAATCTACGGGCCGTCACTGCCTTCATCATCATCCCCGGAGTTCCCATCGGCGCTGCTGCCGACGGGCTCCTCGTCGCTGCTCCCGAGGCCCTTTGCGGGGGCTTCATCCTCTTCTTCGTCATCGCTGTCGTCGTCGTCCCACCACATGCGGAGGCGCTTCGCTGGTGGGTAACCCTCGAGGGAGTCGTTGTCGTCTTCTTCCTCCTCTTCCTCCTCCTCGTCGGAGGAGAAGCCCCCTTCCTGGGAAGAGGTCATCGTCACTTGTTGCTTCCAGCTCTCCGTCGAGGAGGAACTGAAGGACTTCTTCCCCGTCAGTGAGGGGTTCGTCGTCTTCCGACTCATTGGAGAAGTCCCAGTCCCGCGCGTCCCAATATTCTGGGGCGCGGGCCTCGTAGGTGGCCATCAGATCGACCTCCTGCTCGAGCTCGCTGGAGGAGGAGGACTGGAGGGACAGGCCAGAGGAAGCAGTGGAAGAGGAAGAATCCATGGGGGCTAATGTTGTTTTTTTGGTTTGCCGATGGCTACTGTGGAGCAAGGGGATGAAGAAAGGAATTATGGGGAGTGGCCAGATAAAAAGGGGCAAAGCGATTTAATGCCCAAGCAGTTTCCGAGGACGTGGTGCCAGAACCGTCAAATCGCGCAGAGAAGGCGAGGAGGCAAGACGTCATCATGAAGTATACTGTGACAGTTCTGCTCTGCCATGACATGACCCGACGGAAAAAGCATAATGATTTTGGAAATGTCATTTCCAAAACCAGGGGGGCATGTGTTATCACCAGAATTTGACCAGGTCAGAAGTGGGCCGCGATCAAAATGGACTTGACGATATACATATAGAGGAGATATGTGAATCGGCCTTGTTTACCAAGTTTGGGCTAGTTAGCCCGTGTACCTTTATAGTAGGTTATGTAGAAGTTAGAATTTATCTCGTGCACGGTTTAGTGCACGCCCACATTAGAAAGTCCCCTGGACTATAAATATGTACCTAGGGTTTATGGAATAAACAACAACCAACGTTCAACACAAACCAATCTCGGCGCATCGCCAACCCCTTCATCTCGAGGGTTTCTCCGGTAAGCACCATGCTGCCTAGATCGCATCTCGCGATCTAGGCAGCACGAGCCTGCCCACGTTGTTCATGCGTTGCTCGTGCTGAAGCCTTTTTGATGGCGAGCAACGTAGTTATCATAGATGTGTTAGGGTTAGCATTGTTCTTAGTATCATATGCTGTCGTAGTGCAACCCTTGCGCATCTAGCCGTCCTTGTACCTCATCATGGGTGCAGGGGCGGCACCCCGCTTGATCGTTATTTAGTAGATCTGATCCGTTACGATTGCTCCTTGGTTCATCAAGGATTAGTTTAATATCTGCAATAGTTAGGCCTTACAAAGGGTTGGAGGATCCAGCGGCGCGTAGGGTGTAGTTTGCTAGCCCTAGACAGGATGTTCCGAGGATCAACTTAGTGTTGGTTTTTAGGCCTTGTCTAGGGTTGGCTTACGATCACCGTGCGTGAGCGCGAGGCCCAATCGTGAGTAGGATGATCCGATTATGCGGTGAAAACCCCAAATCGTCGTGGATCTCATATGCTTTATCTTGATCAAGCAGGACCACCATATATTCGGCCACCTTGGACGAATCATGGGTGGATCGGCTCCCTGAGCCGATTCACAGGATAACCTGAGAGCCGATCGAGGCTCGTATTTAACGTGTACGTGTGTGCCCTGCAGGAAACTAAGCGAGGCATCATCCACACCTTCCTGACCAGGTATAGGTCAGGTGGCACGCCCTTGCAATTTGCATCGGCGCGCGACCAGGAGGCTTTGCGGGCCGTCGCTCTGAGGGACTGGGGCCAGCCGCAGCCCTAGTTGTTCCCGGCTCTACGGTGTTGACCAGTCACTGCCCGCCGGTGGGTTTCTGACGTCAACACCAGCTACACGCACATGCGCTGATGGCAATTAGTCAATGTTGTAGACAGCACGGTCAATGGATTAGGGTTTCCCTGGAAAGCGAGCCTCGGATTGTGGGAATGACCCCAAAATCGTGTGTGTCCACATAATTTGTACACGATCATGGTGGGGTTTTTTTGAACCAATTTTGTACGCCCGGGTGCGTCCGGCTACACGCACATGCGCTGACGGCAATTTGTCAATGGATTAGGGTTTCCCTGGAAAGCGAGCCTCGGAGGGTGGGAATGACCCAAAAAATTGTGTGTGTCCACATGCTGTGTACACTATCATGGTGGGGTGTTGTTTGAACCAATTTTGTACCCCCGGGTGCGTCCGGCTACACGCACATGCGCTGACGGCAATTTGTCAATGGATTAGGGTTTCCCTGAAAAGCGTGCCTCGGAAGGTGGGAATGACCCAAAAAATTGTGTGTGTCCACATGGTGTGTACACTATCATGGTGGGGTGTTGTTTGAACCAATTTTGTACCCCGGGTGCGTCCAGCTACACGCACATGCGCTGATGGCAATTAGTCAATGTTGTAGACAAAGACGGTCACTGGATTAGGGTTTCCCTGGAAAGCGAGCCTCGGACTGTGGGAATGCCCCAAAAATCGTGTGTGTCCACATAATGTGTACACTATCATGGTGGGGTGTTGTTTGAACCAATTTTGTACCCCCGGGTGCGTCCAGCTACACGCACATGCGCTGACGGCAATTTGTCAATGGATTAGGGTTTCCCTGAAAAGCGTGCCTCGGAAGGTGGGAATGACCCAAAAAATTGTGTGTTTCCACATGGTGTGTACACTATCATGGTGGGGTGTTGTTTGAACCAATTTTGTACCCCCGGGTGCGTCCAGCTACACGCACATGCGCTGGTGGCAATTAGTCAATGTTGTAGACAACACGGTCAATGGATTAGGGTTTCCCTGGAAAGCGAGCCTCGGATTGTGGGAATGACCCCAAAAATTGTGTGTGTCCACATAATGTGTACACTATCATGGTGGGGTGTTGTTTGAACCAATTTTGTACGCCCGGGTGCGTCCGGCTACACGCACATGCGCTGACGGCAATTTGTCAATGGATTAGGGTTTAACATGAAAGCGAGCCTCGGAGGGTGGGAATGACCCAAAAAATTGTGTGTGTCCACATGGTGTGTACACTATCATGGTGGGGTGTTGTTTGAACCAATTTTGTACCCCGGGTGCGTCCAGCCTACACGCACATGCGCCGATGGCAATTAGTCAATGTTGTAGACAGCACGGTCAGTGGATTAGGGTTTCCCTGGAAAGCGAGCCTCGGATTGTGGGAATGCCCCAAAAATCGTGTGTGTCCACATAATGTGTACACTATCATGGTGGGGTGTTGTTTGAACCAATTTTGTACGCCCGGGTGCGTCCGGCTACACGCACATGCGCTGACGGCAATTTGTCAATGGATTAGGGTTTCCCTGGAAAGCGAGCCTCGGAGGGTGGGAATGACCCAAAAAATTGTGTGTGTCCACATGGTGTGTACACTATCATGGTGGGGTGTTGTTTGAACCAATTTTGTACCCCCGGGTGCGTCCAGCTACACGCACATGCGCTGATGGCAATTAGTCAATGTTGTAGACAACACGGTCAATGGATTAGGGTTTCCCGGAAAGCGAGCCTCGGATGGTGGGAATGACCCCAAAATCGTGTGTGTCCACATAATGTGTACACTATCATGGTGGGGTGTTGTTTGAACCAATTTTGTACGCCCGGGTGCGTCCGGCTACACGCACATGCGCTGACGGCAATTTGTCAATGGATTAGGGTTTCCCTGGAAAGCGAGCCTCGGAGGGTGGGAATGACCCAAAAAATTGTGTGTGTCCACATGCTGTGTACACTATCATGGTGGGGTGTTGTTTGAACCAATTTTGTACCCCGGGTGCGTCCGGCTACATGCACATGCGCTGACGGCAATTAGTCAATGTTGTAGACAGCACGGTTAATGGATTAGGGTTTCCCTGGAAAGCGAACCTCGGATTGTGGGAATGACCCCAAAAATCGTGTGTGTCCACATGGTGTGTACATTATCATGGTGGGGTGTTGTTTGAACCAATTTTGTACCACCGGGTGCGTCCGGCTACACGCACATGCGCTGACGGCAATTTGTCAATGGATTAGGGTTTCCCTGAAAAGCGTGCCTCGGAAGTTGGGAATGACCCAAAAAATTGTGCGTGTCCACATGGTGTGTACACTATCATGGTGGGGTGTTGTTTGAACCAATTTTGTACGCCCTAAAAGGCCCAGCTACACGCACATGCGCTGATGGCAATTAGTCAATGTTGTAGACAGCACGGTCAATGGATTAGGGTTTCCCTGGAAAGCGAGCCTCGGATTGTGGGAATGACCCCAAAAATCGTGTGTGTCCACATAATGTGTACACTATCATGGTGGGGTGTTGTTTGAACCAATTTTGTACCCCCGGGTGCGTCCGGCTACATGCACATGCGCTGACGGCAATTTGTCAATGGATTAGGGTTTCCCTGGAAAGCGAGCCTCGGAGGGTGGGAATGACCCAAAAAATTGTGTGTGTCCACATGCTGTGTACACTATCATGGTGGGGTGTTGTTTGAACCAATTTTGTACCCCCGGGTGCGTCCGGCTACATGCACATGCGCTGACGGAAATTAGTCAATGTTGTAGACAGCACGGTCAATGGATTAGGGTTTCCCTGGAAAGCGAACACTACAAGAAATGTGTTAACTAGTGACCTTCTTACGGCGACCACATATAAATTGGTCATACTTCTATGACTCACTACAAGAAAAGTTGCCATGGCCGACGAAGTTGAAGTCGCGCCGTGGTTGCTGGTGTACCATGGCCGACGATTTTGGTCCCTCCGTGGTGCATGTCAAAACTTTTTTTTTTCTCGTTTTTGAGGCCACCTAGCCCGACGAAAGCGGCCAAAACGTGGCGTATGGTGGCCCGGGACGTGGTGCATCTCGAAATCTCGGGTTCGCCGGCCGAGTCAACGCAAATCCGCACCGCCGAGGGATGTAGGGCCCAGATGGCAGCCTCTCTGGCATTGTTTTTTTTCTACATCGCGCCATCTCGTTCAACGAGCCGTTTACGATGCAGGATCATGGGTCCCGCATGTCATCCTCTATGAACCAAAATTCTTTCTATTCTTGGATTTTTTTTGACCCCCTGATTTCTGGCTACTTCCTTTTTCTTTTGATCCCTTGCCGCCTTGGAAACGTTGAGACCGCTGCTGCTAAATGGGACCCGCATGTCATCCTCTATGTGCAATCAACTTTCTTTTCTTGGAGTTTTTTTTGGCACCTCAAATTTGGTCACTTGCCTTTTTCTTTCGATCCCCTGCCGCCTCTCAAACGGTGATACCGTCGCTAATCGGGACCCGCATGTCATCCTCTATGTACTATAAAACTTTCTTTTCATGGATTATTTTTGGCACCTCAAATTTGGTCACTTGCCTTTTTCTTTCGATCCCTGCCGCCTCTCAAACGGTGATACCGCTGTCGCTAACTGGGACCCGCATGTCATCCTCTATGTACTATAAAACTTTCTTTTCTTGAATTATTTTTGGCTCCCGATATTTTTTCACTTGCCTTTTTCTTTCGATCACCGCTTGCCTCTCAAACGGTGATACCGCTGCTAAATGGGACCCGCATGTCATACTCTATGTACTATAAAACTTTCTTTTCTTGGATTTTTTTTGGCACCTCATATTTTTTCACTTGACTTTTTCTTTCGATCTGCCGCCTCTCAAACGGTGATACCGCTCGCTAACTGGGACCCGCATGTCATCCTCTATGTACTATAAAACTTTCTTTTCTGGATTATTTTTGGCACCTCATATTTGGTCACTTACCTTTTTCTTTCGATCACCCGCCGCCTCTCAAACGGTGATACCGCTTTCTTTGCTAAATGGGACCCGCATGTCATCCTCTATGTACTATAAAACTTTCTTTTCTTGAATTATTTTTGGCTCCTCATATTTGGTCACTTGCCTTTTTCTTTCGATCTCATGCCAAGTTTGAAACGTTGAGGAACTCTTTGGCTCATGGGACCCGCATGTCATCCTCTATGTACTATAAAAGTTTATTTTCTTTATTTTTTTCACCCTCCGATTTTTGGCTATTTCCTTTTTCTTTTGATCCCCGCCGCCTTGGAAACGTATGGTAAGTCGTCGACTCATGGGACCCGCATGTCATCCTCTATGTACAATCAACTTTCTTTTTCTTTTGATCTCAAGCCGCATTTGAAACGCTGAGACCGCTGCTGCTAAATGGGACCCGCATGTCATCCTCTACGTACAATAAAGTTTCTTTTCTTGGATTATCTTTGGCTCCTGATATTTTGTCACTTGCCTTTTTCTTTCGATCTCATGCCGCCTTTGAAACGTTGAGTAAGTCACGGCTCATGGGTCCCGCATGTCATCCTCTACGAACAATAAAAGTTTCCTTTCTTGGAGTTATTTTTGACCCCTAATTTCGGCTATTTGCCTTTTTCTTTGGATCTCCTGCCCCTTTGAAACGATGAGGACGCTGTTGGCAGGTCGGTCCCACAAGTCATCCTCTATGAACAATAAAAGTTTCCTTTGATGGATTTTTTTTGAACCCCTAATTAATTTCTGGATATTTCCTTTTTTTTTCTTTGATCCCCTGCCGCCTTGGAATCGTTGAGGATGCTGCTGCCTCATGGGTCCCGCATGTCATCCTCTCAGAACGGTAAATGTTTCTTTTCTTGGATATTGTTTACCAAATGATTTTTGGCTTATTTTTTCTTTCGATCTCCTGCCGCCTTTAAAACGTTGAGGACGCTGCTGGCTCACGGGTCCCACATGTCAGCCTCTATGAACAATAAGCGCTGAGGACGCTGCTGCCTCATGGGTCCCGCATGTCATCCTCTCAGAACGAAAATGTTTCTTTTCTTGGATTTTTTACCAACAGATTTTTGGTTTATTTTTTCTTTCCATCCCCTGCCGCCTTTAAAACGACGCTGCTGGCTCATGGGTCCACGATGTCAGCCTCCCCGTACAAGAAACATGTGATATCTTGATTATTTTGCAGACAATAAACAGTGTATTGCGCTCTGAGCTATTGCAAACGGATAAATTAAATCTTTATTTTTACAACATATATCTTGAATCTCCTTGTTTTTTGTTTTGGCGAAGCATAGGACTTTCCTGTTTTTTTTTTTTGAGAAAAATCCGAACTATCATGTTCTGGAGTGGGCTGAAATTGTACGTGTCAAAAGGCCCAGAAGGATAGTTCGAAGGCCCAGATGTCTAGATGCAGCCCAATTGAAATCTTTCTTTTCTTGGATTTTTTTCACCCCCTGATTTCTGGCTACTTCATTTTTCTTTTGGTCCTGTGCCGCCTTGGAAACGTTCAGACCGCCGTCGCAAAATGGGACCCGCATGTCATCCTCTATGTACAATAAAGTTTCTTTTCTTGGATTATTTTTGGCTCGATATTTGGTCACTTGCCTTTTTCTTTCGATCTCATGCCACGTTTGAAACGTTGAGGAATCTGGCTCATGGGACCCGCATGTCATCCTCTATGTACAATAAAAGTTTGATTTCTTGGATTTTTTTTCACCCTCTCGATTTTTGGCTATTTCCTTTTTCTTTTGATCCTCGCCGCCTTTGAAACGTCCAAGAAGTCACTGGCTCATAGGTCCCACATGTCACCGTATGAACGATAAAGCTTTCCTTTCTTGGAGTTTTTTTTGACCCCCTAATTTCTGGCTACTTTCTTTTTCTTTTGATCTCAAGCCGCATTTGAAACGTTGGGACCGTCACCGCAAAATGGGACCCGCATGTCATCCTCTATGTACAATAAAGTTTCTTTTCTTGGATTATTTTTGGCTCCTGATATTTGGTCACTTGCCTTTTTCCTTCGATCCCATGCCACGTTTGAAACGTTGAGGAACCTGCTGGCTCATGGGACCCGCATGTCATCCTCTATGTACTACAATATTTTATTTTCTTTGGTTTTTTTTCACTCTCCGATTTTTGGCTATTTCCTTTTTCTTTTGATCCTCGCCGCCTTGGAAACGTTGAGTAAGCTGCAAACTCGTGGGACCCGCATGTCATCCTCTATGTACAATCAATTTTCTTTTCTTGGAGTTTTTTTACGCCCTAATTTCTGGCTACTTTCTTTTTCTTTTGATCTCAAACCGCATTTGAAACGTTGGGACAGCATGTCATCCTCTATGTACAATAAAAGTTTCTTTTTTTGGATTATTTTCACCCTACGATTTTTGGTCACTTGACTTTATCGTTCGATCTCAACCCGCCCTTCAAAACGTGGAGGAACCTGCTGGCCCATGGGACCCACATGTCATCCTCTATGTAATATAAAAGTTTCTTTTCTTTGATTTTTTTCACCCTCCGATCTTTGGCTATTTCCTTTTTCTTTTCATCCCCTGCCGCCTTGGAAACGTTAGTAAGTCATCGGTGGGACCCGCATGTCATCCTCTATGTACAATCAAGTCTCTTTTCTTGGATTTTTTTACCCCTTATTTTTGGTCACTTGCCTTTTCTTTCGATCTCATGCAGCCTGCGAAACGTTGAGAAGGCTGCTGGGTCATGGGACCCACATGTCATCCTCGATACTATAAAAGTTTCTTTTCTTGGATTTTTTTCACCCTCTTATTTTTGGCTGTTTCCTTTTTCTTTTGATCCCCCCGCCGCCTTGGAAACATTGATTAAGGCTGCGTTTACAAGGGGCCCGCATGTCATCCTCTATGTACAATCAACTTGCAAGATCTTGGGGCGGAAGAGCTTGTATAAGTGGGACCCATATGTCATCCTCTATGTACAATAAAAGTTTCTTTTTCTTGGATTATTTTTGCTCCTGGTATTTGGTCTCTTTCCTTTTTCTTTCGATCTCATGCCGCCTCTGAAACGTTGAGTAAGGTGCTGGGTCATGGGACCCGCATGCCATCCTCTATGTACAATCAACTTTTTTTCTCGGGAGTTTTTTTTACCCCTAATTTCTCGGCTACTCTTTTTCTTTTGATCTCAAGCCGCATTTGAAACGTTGACACCGCTTTTGCAGCAAAATGGGACCCGCATGTCATCTTTTATGTACAATAAAGTTTCTTTTCTTGGATTATTTTTTGCTCCCCGATATTTGGTCACTTGTCTTTTTCTTTCGATCTCATGCCCCCTTTGAAACGTTGAGGAAGTCGCTAGCGCATGGGTCCCGCATGTCATACTCTATGAACAATAAAAGTTTCCTTCCTTGGAGTTATTGTTTACCGCTAATTTCTCGGCTACTTCCTTTTTTCTTTTGATCCCTGCCGCCTTGGAAACGTTGAGTAAGCTGCTGACACAAGGGGCCCGCATGTCATCCTCTATGTACAATCAACTTGCAAGATCTTGGAGCGAAAGAGCTTGTATAAGTGGGACCCATATGTCATCATCTATGTACAATAAAAGTTTCTTTTCTTGGATTATTTTTTGCTCGAGTATTTGGTCACTTTCCTTTTTCTTTCTATCTCATGCCGCCACCGAAACGTTGAGTAAGGTGTTGGCTCATGGACTGTACAATAAAGTTTCATTTCTTAGATTTTTTACCCAACGATTTTTGCTAACTTGCCTTTTTCTTTTCGATCATATGCCGCCTTTGAAATTGAGGTCGCCGCTGGCTCATGGGTCCCGCAAGTCATCCTCTATGAAGAATAAAAGTTTCCTTTGTTGTATTTTTTACCCCTAATTTCTCGGCTATTTGCCTTTTTCTTTTGATCCCCTCGCGGCCTTTGAAACGATGAGGACGCTGCTGGCACCTCGGGCCCACATGTCATCCTCTATGAAGAATATAAGTTTCCTTTTTGGATTTATTTTTGACCCCTAATTTCTGGCTATTTGCCTTTTTCTTCTGATCCCTACCGACTTCGAAATGATGAGGATGCAGCTGGCAGATCGGTCCCACATGTCTACCTCTATGAACAATAAATGTTTCCTTTGTAGGATTTATTTTTTACCCCTATTTTCGGGCTACTTGCCTTTTTCTTTGAAACGTTGAGGACGGCACTGTCTCATGGGTCCCACATGGCATCCTCTACGAACGATAAACCTTCATTTCTTGTTAACGACAGGTTTATCGAGTATTATTTTCATGGAACTAATACAAGCTCTTTGGCTCCAAGATCTTGCAAGTTGATAGATTAAATCAAGGAATTATTAGGATATGTTTTAAATTTCAAATCCACTTTATGAATTTTTAAAAATACCGTTATCCATGTGGGTATGGAGCGATCAAGGATTTTCATATTGGGCATGAGCAGCTTTCAAAAATTGGAACCCTATAATTCAAAATAAATAAAAACAACTTTTATGTAGAATCTCCGTGTATTTTTTTTGCCAATCATAGGATCTGTGTTTCATTAGAAAAGGGCCGAAATTGCATGAGCAGAAGGCCCATTTGAAGTTATTGGGCTTCGACGGCCGGGAGCAAGTAGACCGATAACAATTACCATGTAGATGTTCCTTGGCAACCCAAAAGTGAAATATTGGGCCCAACAGGGAAGGTTGAACGGTACTTTTTCTATTGGGAAGGTGGTACATGGGGTTATCCCGACAAAAAAAAATGGAACATGGGTTACTCGAAGGTTGCCCATTTGTGCCTAATATGTTTGTCGGCCAGGAGCTTTACCTTCCGCCGCCGCCGCTCCGCTTCCGCCGCCGCCATGCCTCGTCGCGGGTCGAGCTACCGGTACGGCGGCGTCTCGAGCTCGGGTACCGCAGCGTCCGCGCGCGCCCCAAATTAAGGTACTTCCTCCTCGGGACGGCACCTACGATAGGCTCGGCTGGCCTTGGGGCATTTACCCCTAGCCTCTTCCATGCTCAAGTTTTTGAAATGTTTCTGCTCTGTTCAACAACTGGATCAAATTTGTCAACATGACCATTCTTATGGAGTAGCAACGAGTTGAATCTCTCAAAACTCTTTAAGTTACGCAATATAACGACTAATTGGTACTACCTTATACAAAATGATTACATATCCTTATTTTGGAAGCAAGCAATCACACACTTATAGTTTGCTAGTCAGCTGCACGTAACGTTAAAAATCGGCAATTATAATGAATAAACCTGTAATTTTCACTTAAAATGCATTAAGGAGCATCAAATTTGACAAATCAAACCATGTCGTACTGAAAATTGACATGTCTTTCTCATGCAGAAATGTAAAATTATCCATGCATGTGCGTTTATACAGGTTAAGTTTTGCACGTATTATTTTTTGTAACTTTTCGACTACCTTCAAAGCTCCAATCCTTCTTCATCATCTTTGTTGTACCGCACTGATGCAAGTGAATGCGAGCTGCTCGCTGCACGCGACTTCGTGTCCGATATGTGTACTATGCCTTCTCCATCTAGTGCTAGTTACGCCTCTGTGCTAATTAATTCAGCACAAACCTCTCGTCATTGCAAAATGTGACTCACCTCGACCATTGGAGCCCAATCACAAGAGCGAGCTCAGTCTCAACCAGAGAGGCATGTGTCTCATGGTTAGCTATCTACAACTTGCTGTCTTACTAAAACCGTGCCTATCATATAGAGATCACCTCGCTGGTGTAGTGTAGCAATGGCTGCAAGTAGCTGCTAGCATGAGCGAAGGGGATAAGGAAGAAAAGATTAAAAAAATGGGGTGGGGCCAACAAGCAGGAAAGCTATCTACTGTACTAGCTTTATGGATGTTTCTGGAATTGGGTAGAAAATAGTACTCGATGACACTGTAGCAGCGAATCCCAGAGACCAAAGGCCGTTGGATGATGTCTAATGAACGGCAGAACAAAATCGGCGAAATTAGCTTGAATTTTGATAATAAATCTTGGGCATTTTCCCTCGAACATGATTTATCAACTTTGGGTAGTCTCTGGACTAGTCTCCCTCGTCCACCAATTATTATCATAAACTACTGCGGAAAGTTGAGGGCAGTCCCTAGTCCCGAGCACTTCGCCCACTTCCCCTGGCCTCATCCCAGAGATCTCACACCAACCACCTCACCGTCGACTAGCCGCCAGTCTATAGCCCTCCGAAGAATCCCCAATGGCGGCGACGCCCCTACTAGAGCGCTCCTCACGCGAGCGCATCATCGAGTCTGGCCCACATGTCTTCCGTGCCTGCCGTGTGTCGGCAAGCACGACCGACTTCTCCGTCGGCGAGCCGCCGGCCGTGGGCGAGGGCGAGGCGTCCCCGTACACCTGGTGACGCAGCACATCTTCTTCTCGAGGACGTACGAGCTCGGGAGGATGGCCGGCCCCCTCCCTGCCCCATCGGATGAGGACGATATCACCACTACACCCCGCGAAGAGGTGGTGCGGGATCTTAGCTTGCCTCCGAGGAAGCTGCGTAGTGGGGGCAATGTCGTGCGAACTATGCGCGAGATTCTTGCCCGTGTATGGCTGCTCAAGAACCCGAACCTCACGGAGGAGGAGTGGGACATCATCATGCCTTACGATGTTATGCACCTGATGTGGCAGCGGGCGTGTCGTCGGCTCGGTGGCCTCCACTTCGACCTCACCCTTAGGGTGGACCACCGGCTCATCGTCAACTTGCCGGCGCTGCAGACGCTTGGGTCCTAGTTGCGCCGGAGGACGGCCACCGCAGCATATGCATGTCGGGCTGTCGCAGCGCACAACGGTGCGTCTCCGGGGATGCAAACACCCGTTCCATAGGAAGTGCATCTTCTCCTGGTTTGTAACGAACGCCCATTTGCCCCTATCTCGCCGCGATAAAGTGTCGACCCATCTTATTTTCGATTTGTACCATAGTATGAATAAAAACCCTGTATGCTAGGGATGCCATGCCACCTTGAATCATATGTCAAGAGTTATTCTATTTGATTGTGGTTATAAGATATTCTGCATTAGTTTGATCTATTATCATTCTATTTTCCTATGGGATATGACCCTATGAATCAAACGACATGTGATTACTTCCACACAATTAAGTTTGACCAACTTTTAGTAGGACAACAAACATAAATAATTAGTCATCATGGGATTACAATCCAACGAGATAATTGTCTTCGGGACTCATACATTTTCCAAATAGAAAAATCAAAACAAATCATGGTTCTTCATCTCACAAAGATGATACAGTAGACAAGAGTCTAATCATCATCATCATCATCATCATCATCATCATCATCATCATCACCTCCGTCTTCATTACGATATTCGTGCATGGTCTCATCCTGCTCGTCTGTCCATTCTCCTCCCGAGATTCACCAGGTAGCTTCAGTTTATCCATCTCTTTGTCGACTATGCTAACCTCAACGTGAAATCTACTTCTCCATCATGTGCAGGGATACCCGTATCCAACGAGGTTTCATCAATGTCAAGAACTTTAGTTTGCATACAACCAGCGAAATCATCTTGTCGGGCACCAATTATTGGATCCGCATTCTCATCCAAATCATATATGTTCCTTGCCACAAACTTTTGCACATACCGCCATCCTTTTCTAGATCTGTCTTCCAAGAAAAGTACCTTGGCCGCTTGAGGTACCAAAATATAAGGATCATCCTTGTACCACCGAGCAAAGAGTATCGACCGATATGAAATACCCATCATTTACGGCACCTTTGCCCTTGTTTGGATCTTGGTTGTACCAATAACACTTAAATAGAACCACAGATCGGACAAGTAACCTTATCACTATAGAACAACCGAATAACCTCTTCTATGTGACCATAATGGTCAAATGACTACGATCTCTTTTTCTCGGTTGTCAAGTGATCTCCACTGGTTGTGATGCCACTATTTCGTGTCTTCAAATGTTGTTCACGCTCATAGGAGCTGTAATGGACACCATTGGCATTGCAAGCTGCAGCCTACCAACACCCTCTTATCTGGACCACGTGATAGGACAAGGAGATCGGCACTAACAAATACTGGATTCTCCGCATGGAGTTTCGAGATCTACGATTACAAAATAGAGAAGAGGTCATCTCATGTGAAAACACATAGACAAGTCGTAGTGCAATTGAACATCTTACATATTTCTCAAACCAGTCCTGAAACCCACTCCCACGTGCCGATAGCTTTCCATTCGTTTCCATGTACAACCCGCAAAACATAGCCAAGTCACCTGAATATATTTCATTTTGATACAAGTTCATAGTATATGCGAGGAACTCGAGTAGTTCGTGTGCATAGTACTCACTTAACATATTCATCACCTCTCGTAGCATTATTCAAGACATACCAAGACAGCTGTTCAAATTCAGACTGCTCTAATGTTTTTTCGGTCCTCTTTCCTATTAGCTCAACACCATGTTTAAAAACAGATCCTCCAACTTCCAAAATTCTGCGACCCCGATTGAATCGGTCTCAATATCAGGAATATATCTTGAGGCAAATGTATATGCTTCAGCAGCAATATACGCCACTGCAATGCAAGCCTCCGGTCTAGCTTTGTTCCTAACTGTATTCTTGAAAGTGCACAGTCGACGTTCTATAGGGTACATCCATCCATACTGTACCGGACCTCTTAAAAGTGCCTCATCGTGTAGATGAACAGCCAAATGCACCATCACATCAAAGAAGGCCGGAGGATATATCAGCTCCACTTGCACAGGATTACTGCTATGTCCACCTTAAGACGTTCTACAACAAACCGCTTAGAGTTTTACTACATATTTCCCTAAAGAACCTTCCCAACTCGCAATCACGTTGTACATATTTGGCTTCACTAAATCTTTAATGCCAATAGCTAAAAGCCTTTGCAGCAGGATGTGACAATCGTGAGTTTTCAACCCTTGGAGCTTGTTTCCTTCAAAGATTGAGACAATTTGCAATGTTGGAAGCAAATCCGAACGGGAACATCACACCTCGGAGGTACTCACAAAATAATCTCCTTTTAGGCATCGGCAATGTGAATTCGCGCCTCGAAATTTATAATGTTTTTCCTTGCCTTTGTTCACTTTGTCATTACGATCCAGCTTGCAAGTGCTGTTAACATTCAATGTTGCACAATCAATCCTAGCATTTGAGCTATCTTTTGTCTTGGATGGAATGTTGAGTAATGTGCCGACAATGCTGTCACATATATTCTTCTCCATGTGCATGATATCAATATTATGCCGAAGCTTCTTACCAGCCCAATACGGCAAGTCCCAAAGAGTGGTCCTGCGCTTATAAAATATTCTCGGTCTATCATTTTCCATTTCCTTCCTCTTGGTACGTGCTGCTATTTCACCTCCCATCTTCCTTTTGGTAGCTGCTAGACTCAGTTCATCTCGTCTCTTCTTCCTTTTTCTATCTCGCTACTATCGCCGCGCATCTTCTGTATTCTTCTCTGTCGTACTGCTGTGGCGGCTGGTGGTTTTCCTGGTTTAACATTTCTGACCGCTTCTAGGTGCGCCTCCAACTCGTGACTCTTAAAGTGCTGCGGTTTAGTCTTTTTACAGGCACGATCACCAATAAATTGCAATTTTTTTCTATTTTTCGGAAACCGTGATCTAATGGAAGGAAACGGCGATGGCCCATATAGCATATCTTGTTTATTATCCTCACCGCCAGCTGATCGTATCACGGTGAACACATGCATTATAACCCGATGTTACTCGCTGCGACATAGTGCCCAAAGCTGGATAATCATGGGTGCAATACAAGACAAAGAAAGACGTAATAGAAAATTTTGTTCTTTAGGTTGACACACATCCCGTGTAGGGACACCCTCCCATAATGTTTGCAAGTCTCTAATAAGAGGCTGCATGAACACATCAAAATCCTTCCCAGGAGATTTGGGACCTGGGATGAGTAAGGCCATCATACAGTTCGACTGATCGGTGCATGTCCAGGGAGCCTGGTTGTAAGGTGTAACTAGTACTGGCCACATGCTATACGAGTTGCTCATGTTGCCAAATGGGTTGAATCCATCTGTAGCAAGGCCAAGTCTCGTGTTCCTTGGATCTGCAAAGAAAATCTGGATGATCCAGGTCGAATTGCTTCCATTCATCGCCATCGCCAGGATGCCTCAAGAATCGTGGTCGGGCGTGAGAATCTCTTTGTGCCATCTTGTTTCCCGAGATGTTTGTTCTGAAGCAAACAACCTCTGCAATCTTTGTACAAGTGGAAAGTATCTCGAACCTTCCAAGGAATCTTTTTCTTACCACCAGCTCCATCATGTTTCCATCTTGATTCCTTACATCTTTGGACATTCATCGAGGTCATTATACTCCATCCAAAACAAAGGCACGATTATTTTTGCAAAAATCAATCTTCTCATATCCAAGTCCCGCACCTTGATGTACCGCTTCACCTCATAAAAGGATTTTGGCAGTCCAGCCCTGTGGAGTGCATCGCTGTATGTCTTCGCAACCGCATTGAACGCTTTATTGGTAATCCCCGGTATGACTTGTCATGAAGTAATTTCACAATTAATTCGAATCTTGACACAACAGAACCAGGGGGCCACTAAGCGCTTAGCATCTTCTATCAGGTCATGGAAAAGAGGCTTTTTGTGATAACCATGGGGCTGTTGGCTTGCATATGGATACAGATCCCGTAACAAATTAGCGTAGCCTCATCCTCGGACGAGATCTTGCCGATAACCATCGTAATAAAGAGGATCAATAATGTCAGCTGATCATAGTGTTCACCATGGTTAATCCACGATATATGTCTGGTCCATCCCATAAACGAATAAATGATCCGAGACTACATGTTGAGGCTTGGACCCAATATTCAAACATACGCGGCATGGACAAATCACTTCCTTTGTCTTGTCGCCGTCAAGAAATCACTAACGTGCTTCATGAAGTCTTCAATACCACTCAAATATGTTGGTGTGGTTAATGAGTCAAATAATATCCAAGTTCTGTCCATCTGTTGAGGAGATAGATGGTCGAGAAGCGATAAGCTATTTCAACAAACGTGTCACCTACGAATGTAAGCAAGCATACACGAGCAAACAGGTCGAATATAAAACTATAAATGCTACATTATTTGAGCCGATTTCGGCAAACAAACCGAGTGCAAAACTACGGCTACCTAGCGAACAGATTTTTTAGGCTGACCACGGGTTTCCCCACTTATTATTTTTTTATTAATAAAAAGAGGGAAATATGTACAAAAGTTGCTCGGAGAGCAGCAACTAAAAGGATCATAGATCCCAAGCAGCAAAATATATATATAATGTTCTACCCATGATATGATTTCCTCTTTGCCTTATGAACAAGGAGAGCAATTTCATCCTTGAATCTCTTGTGCCATCTATAAATGCTTGGGGGAGGGGCGAACAGATCTATCGAAAGCAATACAATACCAACACATTCTTTCTTCTTTTTGCCGTAATTCCGCCGATCTATTAGCAAGTGCAAAGAAGCCAAAAGTAATAAGATTACATACGAGGTTCATAGACCACCAGGGCCGTACACGAGAATATGGAGGGCTTTGAGCAAAACAAGAAATAGAGGCCCTCAACATGATCATTGGCAACTAAAATGATTTTATATATACTACTCACTCCATTTCAATAAACAATGCACCCTTGTTTTTCGTATTTTATCTTCGAAAAAATATTAATCTATATCTCTCTATTTAAAAATGATGTTTCAATTTTATGTAGATATACATGTATTTAGATGAGTTTAGTTTGGCAGATACATGCAAGTTTTGATGAAGTTGAAACATATTTTTCAGGATGAAGTATATAAAAAAATTGATATAAAACTGGTATCATTAGAAAGTATTTTCCAACACGATTCTAACAATGCTGCTTATGTATTATATGATCGTGATATTGTTGTCCTATTTATTTGGTCAAGGTTCACATTGAAATGTGGTAAAATAAATTAAAAGAAGTGCATCGTGTGAAAAGGCAATCTAAGAATTCAAAAGTGCTAATTGTTAGTCGAAACATGACATCATTGAGACAAAATATTAATATTCATTGGAAGACTAACTGAATTAGCCGCACTCGCGATGAAAGAGAAAGAGAAGATACGGGTAAGAGCAAGTACAATAAGGTACAGTCTTTTTTTGTTTGTTTGGGTTGCTCATCAAGCTTATCGCTCGATACAATAAGGTACAATCAATGGGGAGTGGTGTTTGGAACATGGGTGCATAGTGGGTGGTATCATAGAGTACTATCATAGATATGCTATATTTATTATAGTGGAGTATTGAGGAAAATCGGCTAAATCAATTTGAAGAAAATCGACAAAGTCAAATTAGAGGAAATTCTTCATCGATGATCAGATTTCTTACATAGAAGAGCTGATTGCCCTCAAAAGGAAGAATCTATCCATCTTCATTGATTTAAAAGGGGATTTCTTACAAGGAGAAGCTGATTGCTCAACAAAAGGGGAGCAGATTGCTACGGCTAGTCTTATGCTAGTAAATCCCTACTCTAAGGGCTGTTGCCGTCTTCGTCGTCGGCAGGGTAGCTGCCGTCATTGCTACCGTCGACGAATTCCTCGTCATTGCCTCGTGACCTTCAGCGGAGGCCTCTTCCTCTTCATCATCATCCTCCTCATCGGACCAGGCCCAGCCACGGATGCGCTTTGGTGGCGGTTCATCGGAGGAGGTGTCGTCCTCTGGTTCCTTCTTCGTGTCGGAGGAGATGTCTTCGTCTTCGTCGTCCTCTTCTTCTTCTTCTTCTTCTTTGGTGGAGGAAGTGAATTTACCCCGGAAGAGGGGGTCGTCGTCGTCGCTCTCCGCCGCCGTTCTCCGTCAATCGGGAATCGGAGGTCATCTTCCCCGTCGATCGGGGGCATGTCGCCATCCGACCGGACGAGGTCCTCGGGTCGACCCTGCAGTACGAAGTCGGTCGAACTCTTGCTCGTCCCAATGCTTGGGAGCGCGCCTATTGTACGCTTCCATCCGGCTGACCTGCGGCTCCAGCTCACTCGAGGAAAAGGATTGGGAGGAGGAAGAGGAAGACATGGTTACAGAGGAGGAGGGTTTTGGGCCGATGGCTGGTTTGAAGCAGGGGAGGATGAAGAAGTGAACTGTTCGATGCGGTTAAATAAAAAGAGACATGTGGTGGTC
The DNA here is from genome assembly GCF_019359855.2 of Lolium perenne. Taxonomy (NCBI): domain Eukaryota; kingdom Viridiplantae; phylum Streptophyta; class Magnoliopsida; order Poales; family Poaceae; genus Lolium; species Lolium perenne. Next base: position 173,691 of record NW_027249014.1, on the reverse strand, counting down.
ATGTGGCAAATAATAGACACTTTTAAGAAAAGTGTGGCAAATCATAAAATATTCAAAGCTGTCAAATCGTGCGAGAGAAGTTGAGAAGGCAAGGCGTCATGATGAAGAATACTGCGACGGTTCTGCTCTGCCACGACATGACCCCTCGAAGGAAAAACAGATGGTTTTGATATTATCATTACCAAAACCAGGGGGGCATGTGTTATCACCGGATTTTGGCCAAATCAATCGGATGTCTAATCAATCGGTTACATGCACTAGCTCAGTGTTCGCATGGCTGCACCGCCACATGTATTAGCACCGCATGTATACATATACATCACTCATCTTGATTAATTGCTCAGCTCATTAAACTATCAAAGATCTTGCACGGCTTGGACGCAGGGTATGCCGTGGCATATACGGCATACCCTGTAGATCCGCCACCGCAAACAAGGAGAGCCATTTCATCCTTGAATCTCTTGCGGCTTCTGTAAAAGCTTGGGGGCGAACAGATCAATCGAAAGCAATATAATACCAACAAATTCTTTCTTCTTTTTGGCCGTAAATCCACCGATGTATTAGCAGTGCAAAGAACCCAGAAGTAATAAGATTACAAACAGGTCCATAGAGGACTGGCACCAAGCGACGACTACAGACATTGGGCAATGGTGAGCAGTACAGTGTACAGTACGAACGAATTCGAGCAAATAGGTAAAGCGGAAAACAATGTCAAACAAACACATCGAGAGGAAAACAATATCAACCGATCGATTCGAGCAGACTAACGAACTTATAAGGGTTTGGGCGACGGCGGCGACTTCGATTGAGCTATAATGAATCGTACTTGCCCAGGCCTGAAGATAGCATGCATACCGTGAGGATCTACGGTGACCCGCTGCCGTCGGTGCGGCTGGAGAAGAACGGCGCCACCAGCAGTCGCCGGCTGACGCGGCTGATAGACAGCGTGGGGAAGTTTTGGTGCGCGGCCTGGTTCACCGAGGGTGTGTCTAGAGAAGAACAGGGCGCCGAAGGAGGTGTCTAGAGAAGAACAAGGTGGGCTGGGTGCTGAGTTAAAGGCGAGCGTTCGAAATATTGGGCGCGCGTTCGAAAGTTTAGGTGCGCGAGGGAGGTGTCTCGTGTCTTTGAGTTAAAGGCGAGCGTTCGAAATTTCCAAGTCCTCTTATTTTTTGGGCTAATCTATCTATACCTCTATTCTATCTACATGTTTTTTATTTTTTTTCTATTCTATACATGAGTTTTTGAAATTGAATTTTTTCACTCTGTCAGCGTTCCGGCCAATGCTCATTTGAAGTAATTGAAGCTGTTGATTTGCAGCTTAGAGGTGCTATCTACCGCTCATCATACAAGGACTCTTCAGATCTAAACGGAAATTTGTGAATGCACGGATTCGTCACCCATCCTTCCCTTGGGTGGCGATCTTTGAAAGCTTTGAAACACTTGGAACCCTCTAGATACTTCGGGATACCTCATCGCCCCACATTATTAGACAGGCCTTTTCCGACACGGGAAGTCAAAAGTTGGGGGCTCCATGCGGTACATATGAATACTCGCTAGCTGCATGGTCTAGAAGCAGAGACTAGAGTAAATCATCAATTCGTCAAATCAATTGGTGTATAATTTTTTTTTAGGAGCTAAGACGCCTGCATGAACCATTTTATCAACTTGAATGCTTACTACATGACATAAGAAGACTATGTACTTTGGTTTTTCATTTTTTTGATTTTTTAAATTTTGTGCCCACTTGAATCTTGGTCAAATCCTAGGTTTGACCAAGATTAAACAAGTTTAAAACATGAAAATGAAAAGGTAATCATGGATCCTTCTTAGTCACTCTAAAATGAAGCTTTTGGGATGTTCTTGAAATTTCCATGTTTGAAACCCAAAACGACTTCTCTTCATGCTTGACTTCATAAGACAGAGTTTAGGGGTTAGGGGGTAGATACATGATTTGTCTAGTTTGCATATGTCTAGACCTTTTTTGTCAACTTTAATGCTTACTATATGACATAAGAAGATTATGTGCTTTGGTTTTTCATTTTTCTATTTTTTTTGAATTTTATGCCCATATATTTGAATCTTTGTCAAATCCTAGGTTTGACCAGGATTTAAACAAGTTTAAAACATGAAAATGAAAAGGTAAGCCTGGATCCTTCTTAGTCACTCTAAAATGAAGCTTTTGGGAGGTTCTTGAAATTTCCATGTTTGAAACCCAAAACTCAAGCTAGTTGATAAACAAAGTGTAGACATATTCAAACCAGAAAAATCATGTATCTACCCCTAACCCTAAACTTTGTCTTAATTATGAAGTCAAGCACGAAGAGAAGTCGTTTTGGGTTTCAAACATGGACATTTCAAAAACCCTCCCAAAAGCATTGTGGTGTGACGTACTAAGAAGGATACATGCTTACATTTTCAACAACCCCCCTAAAAGCTTCATTATAGAGTGACTAAGAAGGATCCAGTCTGGCGGGCTTACCTTTTATTTTCTTGTTTTAAACTTGTTCAAATCTCGGTCAAACCTAGGATTTGACCAAGATTCAAAATGTGCATCAAAATTTAAAAAAAATAAAAACCAAATTAAAGCACATAGTGTTCTTATGTCATATAGTAAGCATTAAAGTTGATAAACAAGGTCTAGACACATATTCAAACAAGACAAATCATGTATCTATACCCCTAACCCCTAAACTCTATCTTATGAAGTCAACAACATGAAGAGAAGTGGTTTTGGGTTTCAAACATGGAAATTTCAAAAACCTCCCAAAAGCTTCATTTTAGAGTGACTAATATATATAAGAAGGATCCATGCCTGCTTACCACCTTTTCATTTTCATATTTTAAACTTGTTTAAATCCGTGTCAAATTAAACCAAGGATTTGACCAAAAGATTCAAATGGGCATAAAATTTTAAAAAAAATCAGAAAAATGAAAAACAAAAGCATATAGTCTTCTTATGTCATATAGTAAGCATTCAAGTTGATAAACAAGGTTTGGACATGCATATTCAAACCTAGGCAAATCATGTATCTATCCCCTAGCCCCTAAACTGATCTATCTTATGAAGTCAAGCATGAAGAGAAGTGGTTTTGGGTTTCAAACATGAAAATTTCAAGAACATCCCAAAAACTTCATTTTAGAGTGACTAAGAAAGGATACAGGCTTCCCCTTTTCATTTTCATGTTTTATACTTGTTTAAATCTTGGTCAAACCTAGGATTTGACAAAGATTCAAATGTGCATCAAAATAAAAAAATCAGAAAAATTAAAAACCAAAGCACATAGTTTTCTTATGTCATATAGTTAGCATTAAAGTTGATATAAACAAGGTCTAGATATATTCAAACAAGAAAAATCATGTATCTACCCCTAACCCTAAACTCTGTCTTATGTAGTCAAGCATGAAGAAAAGTGGTTTTGGGTTTCAAACTTGGAAATTTCAAGAACCCCCAAAAGCTTCATTTTAGAGTGACTAAAGGATCCAGGTTGGGCTTACCTTTTATTTTCATGTTTTAAAATTGTTCAAATCTTGGTCAAACCGTACCTAAGATTTGATCAAGATTCAAATGGGCATAAAATTTCAAAAAAAAATGAAAAACCAAAGCATATAGCCTTCTTATGTCATATAGTAAGCACTCAAGTTGGTAAACAAGGTCTAGACATATTCAAACCAGAAAAATCATGTTTCTACCCCTAGCCCTAAACTTTGTCTTATGAAGTCAAGCACGAAGAGAAGTCGTTTTGGATTTCAAACATGGAAATTTCAAAAACCTTCCCAAAAGCTTCATTTTGGAGTGACTAAGAAGGATACAGGCTTACCTTTTCATTTTCATGTTTTAAACTTGTTTAAATATTGGTTAAGCCTAGGATTTGACCAAGATCAAATGGGCATAAAAATTCAGAAAAAATCAAAAAAAAAATGAAAACCAAAGCACATAGTATTATTATGTCATATAGTAAGCATTATATTCAAGTTGATAAACAAGGTCTAAACAACAAACTAGACAAATCATGTATCTACCCCCTAACCCTAAACTCTGTCTTATGAAGTCAAGCATGAAGAGAAGTGGTTTTGGGTTTGAAACATGGAAATTTCAAAAAACTCCCAAAAGCTTCTCATTTTTGAGTGACTAAGAAGGATTCAGGCTTACCTTTTCATTTTCATGTTTTAAACTTGTTCAAATCTTGGTCAAACTTAGGATTTGACCAAGATTCAAATGGGCATAAAAATTGGGAGGAAGGGTATGAATTACAATTCAAAAAAACAAGGTAACTTAAATACTTGGATGCCCCAAAGATGTGTGGAAGCCCAGAACAATGGCAAAACATGTGCGCACGCTGCATCCAATTCAAGTAGAACACATAGTAGGCATCGATAGTTTGACCTAAATTTGAAATCAAAGAGAAGGTGGTTAGAAAAAATCGAAATTGGCAAAGCAAAGCATGAAATCATAAATTTGTGATGCACTATAGCTATGAAAAGTATCAAACAATGCATACCAAAATGATTTTTTAGAGGAATACTAGTTCAACTTATTTTAATTTTATATTAGTAGCCCAAAATCGAACTAGTAGTTGGATATTTTTGAACTTGATCTGTAGTAGTGGGCAAAACCCTAGTTTAACCTATTTAATCATAGATTCGTAGGTCGATTTTTCTACTTTTTTATTATTACTATGCAGCACATGTGTGTTTGCCGTCGAGTGAAACTCGGAGGAAGAGGGATCACTCGGAAGGAGAGAAGAAGGGAGAGAATTATGGTGTCTCCCCTTTTTCGGGTGATGATGTTGACTTTTGTGCAGGGTTTGTCAGTGAGCAGGAGGTGCGAGCGAGCGAGCGAGTCGAGCGAGGCCGAGAATGAGAGAGATTTGTTTTTTTTTTTTTGAGAGGGACGACCGAAGGATCCAGAAGGACCCACAGACTTCCAATACGCATCCTGATGCGTCTTCTCTTGACAAAGAAAATGTCTGGGAGGTTGCGGACCGAGTGCACGTGCCTTGTGCTCCCTGAAGTGTGGGACCTCACGCATGGGCACCACACGTAAGTGACAGACTGTTGATGTAAAAACTCGGTTGATTATTATACTACTACATTTATACAAAGTTTCCTATGGATTCAAGGGTACGAAAGCCAAGTTAAATCATTTACATGACATTATTTTTTCCATGAAGCCAAGTTAACTCATTTATCAATTGGTACATTTTGGAGTGACTAAGAAGGATCCAGGCTTACCTTTTCATTTTCATGTTTTAAACATGTTTAAATCTTGGTCAAACCTATGACTTGACCAAGATTCAAATGGGCATAAAAATTCAAAAAAAAGAAAAACAAAAGCACACCGTCTTCCTATGTCATATATCAAGGTGATAAACAAGGTCTGACATATTCAAACCACAAAAATCATGTATCTACCCCCTAACCCTAAACAAGGATCCAGGCTTACCCTTTTCATTTTCATGTTTTTAAACTTGTTCAAATCTTGGTCAAACTTAGGATTTGATGAAGATTCAAATGGGCGTAAAAATACTTAGAAAAATCATGTACGTATCTACCCCAAACCCTAAACTCTATCTTACGAAGCCAAGCATGAAGAGAAGTGGTTTTGGGTTTCAAACATGGAAATTTCAAAAACCTCAAACTATAGGCCGGGTTAGCATCTAGTGCAGTATGTGTGAGAATGTATGCACTATGTGTGCTATAACTTGTGTGTCTTTCAAATTTGAACCAAATTTGAATAAGTTTGAAATATTTGAAATGGGGCTTTTGGCTTAAACATTTGAAACCCAAAACGACTTCTCCTCATGCTAGACTTCATAAGACCGAGTTTAGGGTTAGGGGGTAGATACATGATTTGTCTGGTTTGAATATGTCTAAACCTTGTTTATCAAGTTGAATGCTTACTATATGACATAAGAAGACCATGTGCTTTTGTTTTTCATTTTTCTATTTTTTTTAAGAATTTTATGCACATTTGATTCTCGTCAAATCCTAGGTTCAACCAAGATTTAAACAAGTTTCAAGCATGAAAATGAAAACGTAAGCCAAGATCCTTCTTAATTAGTCACTCTAAAATATATGAAGCTTTTGGGACGTACTTGAAATTTCCATGTTTGAAACCCAAAACCAATTCTCTTCATGATTGACTTCATAAGACGAGTTTAGGGTTAGGGGTAGATATACACATGATTTTTCTGGTTTGAATATGTCTAGACCTAGCTTGTTTATCAACTTGAGTGTTTACTATATGACATAATTAAGAAGGCTATGTGCTTTGGTTTTTCATTCTTTAGATTTTTTGTCTGAATTTTTATGCCCATTTGAATCTTGGTCAAATCCTAGCTAGGTTTGACCAAGATTTAAATAAGTTTAAAACATGGAAATGAAAAGGTAAGCATCGATCCTTCTTAGTCGCTCTAAAATGAAGCTGAATTTTGGGAGGTTTTTGAAATTTCCATGTTTGAAACCCAAAACCACTTCTCTTCATGCTTGACTTCATAAGACGAAGTTTAGGGTCGATAGGGGGTAGATACATGATTTGTCTTGTTTGAATATGTCTAGACCTTGTTTATCAACTTGAATGCTTACTTTATGACTTATAAGAGGACTATGTGCATTGGTATTTCATTTTTTGATTTTTATGCCCATTTGAGAATCTTGGTAAAATCCTAGGTTTGTTGAGCAAAATTTAAACAAGTTTAACATGTGAAAATGATAAGGTAATTAAGTCTGGATCTTTCTCTTAGTAACTCTAAAATGAAGCTTTTGGGAGGTTCTTGAATTTACCATGTTTGAAACCCAAAACCACCGTACTTCTGTTCATGCTTGACTTCATAAGACAGAGTTTAGGGTTAGGGGTAGATACATGATTTTTCTGGTTTGAATATGTCTAGACCATGTTTATCAATTTGAATGCTTACTATATGACATAAGAAGGCTATGTGCTTTTGTTTTTCATTCTTTCGATTTTTTTCTGAATTGTTATGCCCATTTGAATCTTGGTCAAATCCTAGGTTCGACCAAGATTTAAACAAGTTTAAAACATGACAATGAAAAGGTAATTAATCATGGATCCTTCTTAATTAACCAGCCGGTCTAATTAAAATGAAGCTTTTTGGGAGGTTTTTGAAATTTCCATGTTTGAAACCCAAAACCACACTTCTGTGCTTCATGCTTGACTTCATATATAATTAAGACAAAGTTTAGGGTTAGGGGGTACATGATTTGTCTGGTTTGAATATGTCTAGACCTTGTTAATTAATGAACTTTTGAATGCTTACTATATGACATAAGAAGAATATGTGCTTTGGTTTTTTATTTTATATATTTTTTTATTTTATGCCCATTTGAATATTGGTCAAATCCTAGGTTTGACCAAGATTTAAACAAGTTTAAAACATGAAAATGAAAAGGTAAGCCTGGATCCTTCTTAACTAGTCACTCTAAAACGAAGCTTTAATTTTGGGAGGTTTTTGAAATTTCCATGTTTGAAACCAAAAACCACTTCTCTTCATGCTTGACTTCATAAGACAGAGTTATTTATGGTTTTGGAGGGGTAGATACATGATTTGTCTTATTTGAATATGTCTAGCTAGACCTTGTTTATCAACTTTTGAATGCTTACTATATATATGTATGTGACATAAGAAAACTATGTGCTTTGGTTTTTCATTTTTCTGATTTTTTTGGAATTTTGATGCACATTTGAATCTTGGTCAAATCCTAGGTTTGACCAAGATTTAAACAAGTATAGATCATGAAAATGAAAATGGAAGCCTGTATCCTTCTTAGTCACCCTAAAATGAAGTTTTTGGGAGGTTTTTGAAATTTCCATGTTTGAAACCCAAAACCACTTATCTTCATGCTTGACTTCGTCATAAGACAGAGTTTAGGGGTTAGGGGGTAGATACATGATTTGTCTAGCTAGTTTGAATATGTCCAGACCTTGTTTATCAACTTTAATGCTTACTATATGACATATAAGAAGACTATGTGCGCTTTGGTTTTTCATTTTTCTGTTTTTTTGAATTTTCTCGCCAATTTTGTTTGACCAAGATTTAGACAAGTTTTACACGTGAAAACGAATAAGTAAGCTTTGGATCCTTCTTAGTCACTCCAAAATGTACCAATTGATAGGTGCGTTAACTTTGCTTCATGGAAAAAATAATGTCATGTAAATGAGTTAACTTGGATTTCCTACCCTTGAATCCATAGGAAACTTTGTTCTAATGCACTATAATAATCAACCGAGTTTTTACACCAACAGGTCTGTCACTTACGTGTGGTGCCCATGCGTGAGGTCCCACACTTCGATGAGCACAAGTCACGTGCAATAGGTACGCAAACTCCCGAGACATTTTCTTTGTCAAGAGAAGACGCATCGGGATGCGTATTGGAAGTCCGTGGGTCCTTCGGATCCTTCGGTCGTCCCTCTCAAAAAAAAAAAAAAATCTCTCTCATTCTCGGCCTCGCTCGACTCGCTCGCTCGCTCGCTCGCACCTCCTGCTCACTGACAAACCCTGCACAAAAGTCAACATCATCACCCGAAAAAGGGGAGACACCATAATTCTCTCCCTTCTTCTCTCCTTCCGAGTGATCCCTCTTCCTCCGAGTTTCACTCGACGGGCAAACACACATGTGCTGCATAGTAATAATAAAAAGGTAGAAAAATCGACCTACGAATCTATAATTAAATAGGTTAAACTAGGGCTTTGCCCGATACTACGAGATCAAGGTTCAAAAAATCCAACTACGGGGTTCGAACAACCCCATTTCTAATCCAAGATTTTTTCGACCTCATCCAATGGCCTCAAACTATAGGCCGGGTTAGCATCTAGTGCGGTATGTGTGAGAATGTATGCACTATGTGTGCTATAACTTGTGTGTCTTTCAAATTTGAATAAGTTTGAAATATTTGAAATGGGGCTTTTGGCTTAAACGTTTGAAACCCAAAACGACTTCTCCTCATGCTAGACTTCATAAGACCGAGTTTAGGGTTAGGGGGTAGATACATGATTTGTCTGGTTTGAATATGTCTAAACCTTGTTTATCAACTTGAATGCTTACTATATGACATAAGAAGACCATGTGCTTTTGTTTTTCATTTTTCTATTTTTTTTTAAGAATTTTATGCACATTTGATTCTGGTCAAATCCTAGGTTCAACCAAGATTTAAACAAGTTTCAAGCATGAAAATGAAAACGTAAGCCAAGATCCTTCTTAATTAGTCACTCTAAAATATATGAAGCTTTTGGGACGTACTTGAAATTTCCATGTTTGAAACCCAAAACCAATTCTCTTCATGATTGACTTCATAAGACAGAGTTTAGGGTTAGGGGTAGATATACACATGATTTTTCTGGTTTGAATATGTCTAGACCTAGCTTGTTTATCAACTTGAGTGTTTACTATATGACATAATTAAGAAGGCTATGTGCTTTGGTTTTTCATTCTTTAGATTTTTTGTCTGAATTTTTATGCCCATTTGAATCTTGGTCAAATCCTAGCTAGGTTTGACCAAGATTTAAATAAGTTTAAAACATGGAAATGAAAAGGTAAGCATCGATCCTTCTTAGTCGCTCTAAAATGAAGCTGAATTTTGGGAGGTTTTTGAAATTTCCATGTTTGAAACCCAAAACCACTTCTCTTCATGCTTGACTTCATAAGACGAAGTTTAGGGTCGATAGGGGGTAGATACATGATTTGTCTTGTTTGAATATGTCTAGACCTTGTTTATCGACTTGAATGCTTACTTTATGACTTATAAGAGGACTATGTGCATTGGTATTTCATTTTTTGATTTTTATGCCCATTTGAGAATCTTGGTAAAATCCTAGGTTTGTTGAGCAAGATTTAAACAAGTTTAACATGTGAAAATGATAAGGTAATTAAGTCTGGATCTTTCTCTTAGTAACTCTAAAATGAAGCTTTTGGGAGGTTCTTGAATTTACCATGTTTGAAACCCAAAACCACCGTATACATTCATGCTTGACTTCATAAGATAGAGTTTAGGGTTAGGGGTAGATACATGATTTTTCTGGTTTGAATATGTCTAGACCATGTTTATCAATTTGAATGCTTACTATATGACATAAGAAGGCTATGTGCTTTTGTTTTTCATTCTTTCGATTTTTCTCGAATTGTTATGCCCATTTTGAATCTTGGTCAAATCCTAGGTTCGACCAAGATTTAAACAAGTTTAAAACATGACAATGAAAAGGTAATTAATCATGGATCCTTCTTAATTAACCAGCCGGTCTAATTAAAATGAAGCTTTTTGGGAGGTTTTTGAAATTTCCATGTTTGAAACCCAAAACCACACTTCTCTGCTTCATGCTTGACTTCATATATAATTAAGACAAAGTTTAGGGTTAGGGGTACATGATTTGTCTGGTTTGAATATGTCTAGACCTTGTTTATGAACTTTTGAATGCTTACTATATGACATAAGAAGCTTATGTGCTTTGGTTTTGTTATTTTTTTATTACTTATTTTATGCCCATTTGAATATTGGTCAATTCCTAGGTTTGACCAAGATTTAAACAAGTTTAAAACATGAAAATGAAAAGGTAAGCCTGGATCCTTCTTAACTAGTCACTCTAAAACGAAGCTTTAATTTTGGGAGGTTTTTGAAATTTCCATGTTTGAAACCAAAAACCACTTCTCTTCATGCTTGACTTCATAAGACAGAGTTATATTTATGGTTTTAGAGGGGTAGATACATGATTTGTCTTATTTGAATATGTCTAGCTAGACCTTGTTTATCAACTTTTGAATGCTTACTATATATATGTATGTGACATAAGAAAACTATGTGCTTTGGTTTTTCATTCTTAAGATTTTTTGGAATTTTGATGCACATTTGAATCTTGGTCAAATCCTAGGTTTGACCAAGATTTAAACAAGTATAGATCATGAAAATGAAAATGGAAGCCTGTATCCTTCTTAGTCACCCTAAAATGAAGTTTTTGGGAGGTTTTTGAAATTTCCATGTTTGAAACCCAAAACCACTTATATATCTTCATGCTTGACTTCGTCATAAGACAGAGTTTAGGGGTTAGGGGGTAGATACATGATTTGTCTAGCTAGTTTGAATATGTCCAGACCTTGTTTATCAACTTTAATGCTTACTATATGACATATAAGAAGACTATGTGCGCTTTGGTTTTTCATTTTTCTGTTTTTTTTTTGAATTTTCTGCCAATTTTGTTTGACCAAGATTTAGACAAGTTTTACACGTGAAAACGAATAAGTAAGCCTGGATCCTTCTTAGTCACTCCAAAATGTACCAATTGATAGGTGCGTTAACTTTGCTTCATGGAAAAAATAATGTCATGTAAATGAGTTAACTTGGATTTCCTACCCTTGAATCCATAGGAAACTTTGTTCTAATGCACTATAATAATCAACCGAGTTTTTACACCAACAGGTCTGTCACTTACGTGTGGTGCCCATGCGTGAGGTCCCACACTTCAGTGAGCACAAGTCACGTGCAATAGGTACGCAAACTCCCAGACATTTTCTTTGTCAAGAGAAGACGCATCAGGATGCGTATTGGAAGTCTGTGGGTCCTTCTGGATCCTTCGGTCGTCCCTCTCAAAAAAAAAAAAAAACAAATCTCTCTCATTCTCGGCCTCGCTCGACTCGCTCGCTCGCTCGCTCGCTCGCACCTCCTGCTCACTGACAAACCCTGCACAAAAGTCAACATCATCACCCGAAAAAGGGGAGACACCATAAATCTATCCCTTCTTCTCTCCTTCCGAGTGATCCCTCTTCCTCCGAGTTTCACTCGACGGCAAACACACATGTGCTGCATAGTAATAATAAAAAGGTAGAAAAATCGACCTACGAATCTATAATTAAATAGGTTAAACTAGGGCTTTGCCCAGTACTACAGATCAAGGTTCAAAAAATCCAACTACGGGGTTCGAACAACCCCATTTCTAATCCAAGATTTTTTTCGACCTCATCCAATGGCCTCAAACTATAGGCCGGGTTAGCATCTAGTGCAGTATGTGTGAGAATGTATGCACTATGTGTGCTATAACTTGTGTGTCTTTCAAATTTGAATAAGTTTGAAATATTTGAAATGGGGCTTTTGGCTTAAACGTTTGAAACCCAAAACGACTTCTCCTCATGCTAGACTTCATAAGACCGAGTTTAGGGTTAGGGGTAGATACATGATTTGTCTGGTTTGAATATGTCTAAACCTTGTTTATCAACTTGAATGCTTACTATATGACATAAGAAGACCATGTGCTTTTGTTTTTCATTTTTCTATTTTTTTTAAAGAATTTTATGCACATTTGATTCTGGTCAAATCCTAGGTTCAACCAAGATTTAAACAAGTTTCAAGCATGAAAATGAAAACGTAAGCCAAGATCCTTCTTAATTAGTCACTCTAAAATATATGAAGCTTTTGGGACGTACTTGAAATTTCCATGTTTGAAACCCAAAACCAATTCTCTTCATGATTGACTTCATAAGACGTACAGAGTTTAGGGTTAGGGGTAGATATACACATGATTTTTCTGGTTTGAATATGTCTAGACCTAGCTTGTTTATCAACTTGAGTGTTTACTATATGACATAATTAAGAAGGCTATGTGCTTTGGTTTTTCATTCTTTAGATTTTTTGTCTGAATTTTTATGCCCATTTGAATCTTGGTCAAATCCTAGCTAGGTTTGACCAAGATTTAAATAAGTTTAAAACATGGAAATGAAAAGGTAAGCATCGATCCTTCTTAGTCGCTCTAAAATGAAGCTGAATTTTGGGAGGTTTTGAAATTTCCATGTTTGAAACCCAAAACCACTTCTCTTCATGCTTGACTTCATAAGACGAAGTTTAGGGTCGATAGGGGGTACGTAGATACATGATTTGTCTTGTTTGAATATGTCTAGACCTTGTTTATCAACTTGAATGCTTACTTTATGACTTATAAGAGGACTATATATGTGCATTGGTATTTCATTTTTGATTTTTATGCCCATTTGAGAATCTTGGTAAAATCCTAGGTTTGTTGAGCAAGATTTAAACAAGTTTAACATGTGAAAATGATAAGGTAATTAAGTCTGGATCTTTCTCTTAGTAACTCTAAAATGAAGCTTTTGGGAGGTTCTTGAATTTACCATGTTTGAAACCCAAAACCACCGTACTTCTGTTCATGCTTGACTTCATAAGACAGAGTTTAGGGTTAGGGGTAGATACATGATTTTTCTGGTTTGAATATGTCTAGACCATGTTTATCAATTTGAATGCTTACTATATGACATAAGAAGGCTATGTGCTTTTGTTTTTCATTATTTCGATTTTTTACGAATTGTTATGCCCATTTGAATCTTGGTCAAATCCTAGGTTCGACCAAGATTTAAACATGTTTAAAACATGACAATGAAAAGGTAATTAATCATGGATCCTTCTTAATTAACCAGCCCGTCTAATTAAAATGAAGCTTTTTGGGAGGTTTTTGAAATTTCCATGTTTGAAACCCAAAACCACACTTCTCTCTGCTTCATGCTTGACTTCATATATAATTAAGACAAAGTTTAGGGTTATAGGGTACATGATTTGTCTGGTTTGAATATGTCTAGACCTTGTTCATGAACTTGAATGCTTACTATATGACATAAGAAGACTATGTGCTTTGGTTTTTTATTTTATTTATTTTTTATTTTATGCCCATTTGAATATTGGTCAAATCCTAGGTTTGAACAAGATTTAAACAAGTTTAAAACATGAAAATGAAAAGGTAAGCCTGGATCCTTCTTAACTAGTCACTCTAAAACGAAGCTTTAATTTTGGGAGGTTTTTGAAATTTCCATGTTATTTGAAACCCAAAACCACTTCTCTTCATGCTTGACTTCATAAGACGAAGTTTAGCGTCGATAGGGTGTTGATACCTGAATTGTCTGGTTTGAATATGTCTAGACCATGTTTATCAAATCCTAGGTTTGACCAAGATTTAAACAAGTTTAAAACATGAAAATGAAAAGGGAAGCATGTATCCTTCTTAGTCACTCTAAAATGAAGTTTTTGGGCGGTTTTTGAAATTTTCATTTTTGAAACCCAAAACCACTTCTCTTCATGCTTGACTTCATAAGACATAGTTTAGGGGTTAGGGGTAGATACATGATTTGTATGGTTTGAATATGTCTAGACCATGTTTATCAACTTTAATGCTTACTATATGACATAAGAAGACTATGTGCTTTTGTTTTTCATTCTTTCGATTTTTTTCTGAATTGTTATGCCCATTTGAATCTTGGTCAAATCCTAGGTTCGACCAAGATTTAAACAAGTTTAAAACATGACAATGAAAAGGTAATTAATCATGGATCCTTCTTAATTAACCAGTAGGTCTAATTAAAATGAAGCTTTTTGGGAGGTTTTTGAAATTTCCATGTTTGAAACCCAAAACCACACTTCTCTGCTTCATGCTTGACTTCATATATAATTAAGACAAAGTTTAGGGTTAGGGGGTACATGATTTGTCTGGTTTGAATATGTCTAGACCTTATTTATGAACTTTTGAATGCTTACTATATGACATAAGAAGAATATGTGCTTTGGTTTTTTATTTTATCTATTTTTTTATTTTATGCCCATTTGAATATTGGTCAAATCCTAGGTTTGACCAAGATTTAAACAAGTTTAAAACATGAAAATGAAAAGGTAAGCCTGGATCCTTCTTAACTAGTCACTCTAAAACGAAGCTTTAATTTTGGGAGGTTTTTGAAATTTCCATGTTTGAAACCAAAAACCACTTCTCTTCATGCTTGACTTCATAAGACAGAGTTATTTATGGTTTTAGAGGGGTAGATACATGATTTGTCTTATTTGAATATGTCTAGCTAGACCTTGTTTATCAACTTTTGAATGCTTACTATATATATGTATGTGACATAAGAAAACTATGTGCTTTGGTTTTTCGTTTTTAGGATTTTTTATGGAATTTTGATGCACATTTGAATCTTGGTCAAATCCTAGGTTTGACCAAGATTTAAACAAGTATAGATCATGAAAATGAAAATGGAAGCCTGTATCCTTCTTAGTCACCCTAAAATGAAGTTTTTGGGAGGTTTTTGAAATTTCCATGTTTGAAACCCAAAACCACTTATATATCTTCATGCTTGACTTCGTCATAAGACAGAGTTTAGGGGTTAGGGGGTAGATACATGATTTGTCTAGCTAGTTTGAATATGTCCAGACCTTGTTTATCAACTTTAATGCTTACTATATGACATATAAGAAGACTATGTGCGCTTTGGTTTTTCATTTTTCTGTTTTTTTTTTGAATTTTCTGCCAATTTTGTTTGACCAAGATTTAGACAAGTTTTACACGTGAAAACGAATAAGTAAGCCTGGATCCTTCTTAGTCACTCCAAAATGTACCAATTGATAGGTGCGTTAACTTTGCTTCATGGAAAAAATAATGTCATGTAAATGAGTTAACTTGGATTTCCTACCCTTGAATCCATAGGAAACTTTGTTCTAATGCACTATAATAATCAACCGAGTTTTTACACCAACAGGTCTGTCACTTACGTGTGGTGCCCATGCGTGAGGTCCCACACTTGATGAGCACAAGTCACGTGCAATAGGTACGCAAACTCCCAGACATTTTCTTTGTCAAGAGAAGACGCATCAGGATGCGTATTGGAAGTCTGTGGGTCCTTCTGGATCCTTCGGTCGTCCCTCTCAAAAAAAAAAAAACAAATCTCTCTCATTCTCGGCCTCGCTCGACTCGCTCGCTCGCTCGCTCGCTCGCACCTCCTGCTCACTGACAAACCCTGCACAAAAGTCAACATCATCACCCGAAAAAGGGGAGACACCATAATTCTCTCCCTTCTTCTCTCCTTCCGAGTGATCCCTCTTCCTCCGAGTTTCACTCGACGGGCAAACACACATGTGCTGCATAGTAATAATAAAAAGGTAGAAAAATCGACCTACGAATCTATAATTAAATAGGTTAAACTAGGGCTTTGCCCAGTACTACAGATCAAGGTTCAAAAAATCCAACTACGGGGTTCGAACAACCCCATTTCTAATCCAAGATTTTTTTCGACCTCATCCAATGGCCTCAAACTATAGGCCGGGTTAGCATCTAGTGCAGTATGTGTGAGAATGTATGCACTATGTGTGCTATAACTTGTGTGTCTTTCAAATTTGAATAAGTTTGAAATATTTGAAATGGGGCTTTTGGCTTAAACGTTTGAAACCCAAAACGACTTCTCCTCATGCTAGACTTCATAAGACCGAGTTTAGGGTTAGGGGGTAGATACATGATTTGTCTGGTTTGAATATGTCTAAACCTTGTTTATCAACTTGAATGCTTACTATATGACATAAGAAGACCATGTGCTTTTGTTTTTCATTTTTCTATTTTTTTAAGAATTTTATGCACATTTGATTCTGGTCAAATCCTAGGTTCAACCAAGATTTAAACAAGTTTCAAGCATGAAAATGAAAACGTAAGCCAAGATCCTTCTTAATTAGTCACTCTAAAATATATGAAGCTTTTGGGACGTACTTGAAATTTCCATGTTTGAAACCCAAAACCAATTCTCTTCATGATTGACTTCATAAGACAGAGTTTAGGGTTAGGGGTAGATATACACATGATTTTTCTGGTTTGAATATGTCTAGACCTAGCTTGTTTATCAACTTGAGTGTTTACTATATATGACATAATTAAGAAGGCTATGTGCTTTGGTTTTTCATTCTTTAGATTTTTTGTCTGAATTTTTATGCCCATTTGAATCTTGGTCAAATCCTAGCTAGGTTTGACCAAGATTTAAATAAGTTTAAAACATGGAAATGAAAAGGTAAGCATCGATCCTTCTTAGTCGCTCTAAAATGAAGCTGAATTTTGGGAGGTTTTTGAAATTTCCATGTTTGAAACCCAAAACCACTTCTCTTCATGCTTGACTTCATAAGACGAAGTTTAGGGTCGATAGGGGGTACGTAGATACATGATTTGTCTTGTTTGAATATGTCTAGACACCTTGTTTATCAACTTGAATGCTTACTTTATGACTTATAAGAGGACTATGTGCATTGGTATTTCATTTTTTGATTTTTATGCCCATTTGAGAATCTTGGTAAAATCCTAGGTTTGTTGAGCAAGATTTAAACAAGTTTAACATGTGAAAATGATAAGGTAATTAAGTCTGGATCTTTCTCTTAGTAACTCTAAAATGAAGCTTTTGGGAGGTTCTTGAATTTACCATGTTTGAAACCCAAAACCACCGTACTTCTGTTCATGCTTGACTTCATAAGACAGAGTTTAGGGTTAGGGGTAGATACATGATTTTTCTGGTTTGAATATGTCTAGACCATGTTTATCAATTTGAATGCTTACTATATGACATAAGAAGGCTATGTGCTTTTGTTTTTCATTCTTTCGATTTTTTTCTGAATTGTTATGCCCATTTGAATCTTGGTCAAATCCTAGGTTCGACCAAGATTTAAACATGTTTAAAACATGACAATGAAAAGGTAATTAATCATGGATCCTTCTTAATTAACCAGCCCGTCTAATTAAAATGAAGAAGCTTTTTGGGAGGTTTTTGAAATTTCCATGTTTGAAACCCAAAACCACACTTCTCTCTGCTTCATGCTTGACTTCATATATAATTAAGACAAAGTTTAGGGTTAGGGGGTACATGATTTGTCTGGTTTGAATATGTCTAGACCTTGTTCATGAACTTGAATGCTTACTATATGACATAAGAAGACTATGTGCTTTGGTTTTTTATTTTATTTATTTTTTATTTTATGCCCATTTGAATATTGGTCAAATCCTAGGTTTGAACAAGATTTAAACAAGTTTAAAACATGAAAATGAAAAGGTAAGCCTGGATCCTTCTTAACTAGTCACTCTAAAATGAAGCTTTAATTTTGGGAGGTTTTTGAAATTTCCATGTTATTTGAAACCCAAAACCACTTCTCTTCATGCTTGACTTCATAAGACGAAGTTTAGGGTCGATAGGGGGTAGATACATGATTTGTCTGGTTTGAATATGTCTAGACCATGTTTATCAAATCCTAGGTTTGACCAAGATTTAAACAAGTTTAAAACATGAAAATGAAAAGGGAAGCATGTGTATCCTTCTTAGTCACTCTAAAATGAAGTTTTTGGGCGGTTTTTGAAATTTTCATGTTTGAAACCCAAAAACCACTTCATTCATGCTTGACTTCATACAAGGTAGAGTTTAGGGGTTAGGGGTAGATACATGATTTGTATGGTTTGAATATGTCTAGACCATGTTTATCAACTTTAATGCTTACTATATGACATAAGAAGACTATGTGCTTTTGTTTTTCATTCTTTCGATTTTTTTCTGAATTGTTATGCCCATTTGAATCTTGGTGATCAAATCCTAGGTTCGACCAAGATTTAAACAAGTTTAAAACATGACAATGAAAAGGTAATTAATCATGGATCCTTCTTAATTAACCAGCCGGTCTAATTAAAATGAAGCTTTTTGGGAGGTTTTTGAAATTTCCATGTTTGAAACCCAAAACCACACTTCTCTGCTTCATGCTTGACTTCATATATAATTAAGACAAAGTTTAGGGTTAGGGGGTACATGATTTGTCTGGTTTGAATATGTCTAGACCTTGTTTATGAACTTTTGAATGCTTACTATATGACATAAGAAGAATATGTGCTTTGGTTTTTTATTTTATCTATTTTTTTATTTTATGCCCATTTGAATATTGGTCAAATCCTAGGTTTGACCAAGATTTAAACAAGTTTAAAACATGAAAATGAAAAGGTAAGCCTGGATCCTTCTTAACTAGTCACTCTAAAACGAAGCTTTAATTTTGGGAGGTTTTTGAAATTTCCATGTTTGAAACCAAAAACCACTTCTCTTCATGCTTGACTTCATAAGACAGAGTTATTTATGGTTTTAGAGGGGTAGATACATGATTTGTCTTATTTGAATATGTCTAGCTAGACCTTGTTTATCAACTTTTGAATGCTTACTATATATATGTATGTGACATAAGAAAACTATGTGCTTTGATTTTTCGTTTTTCTGATTTTTTTTGGAATTTTGATGCACATTTGAATCTTGGTCAAATCCTAGGTTTGACCAAGATTTAAACAAGTATAGATCATGAAAATGAAAATGGAAGCCTGTATCCTTCTTAGTCACCCTAAAATGAAGTTTTTGGGAGGTTTTTGAAATTTCCATGTTTGAAACCCAAAACCACTTATATATCTTCATGCTTGACTTCGTCATAAGACAGAGTTTAGGGGTTAGGGGGTAGATACATGATTTGTCTAGCTAGTTTGAATATGTCCAGACCTTGTTTATCAACTTTAATGCTTACTATATGACATATAAGAAGACTATGTGCGCTTTGGTTTTTCATTTTTCTGTTTTTTTTTTTTTTGAATTTTACTCGCAATTTTGTTTGACCAAGATTTAGACAAGTTTTACACGTGAAAACGAATAAGTAAGCCTGGATCCTTCTTAGTCACTCCAAAATGTACCAATTGATAGGTGCGTTAACTTTGCTTCATGGAAAAAATAATGTCATGTAAATGAGTTAACTTGGATTTCCTACCCTTGAATCCATAGGAAACTTTGTTCTAATGCACTATAATAATCAACCGAGTTTTTACACCAACAGGTCTGTCACTTACGTGTGGTGCCCATGCGTGAGGTCCCACACTTCAGTGAGCACAAGTCACGTGCAATAGGTACGCAAACTCCCAGACATTTTCTTTGTCAAGAGAAGACGCATCGGGATGCGTATTGGAAGTCTGTGGGTCCTTCCGATCCTTCGGTCGTCCCTCTCAAAAAAAAAAAAAAACCAATCTCTCTCATTCTCGGCCTCGCTCGACACGCTCGCTCGCTCGCTCGCTCGCACCTCCCCGCTCACCGACAAACCACGCACAAAAGTCAACATCATCACCCGAAAAAGGGGAGACACCATAATTCTCTCCCTTCTTCTCTCCTTCCGAGTGATCCCTCTTCCTCCGAGTTTCACTCGACGGGCAAACACACATGTGCTGCATAGTAATAATAAAAAGGTAGAAAAATCGACCTACGAATCTATAATTAAATAGGTTAAACTAGGGCTTTGCCCAAGACTACAGATCAAGGTTCAAAAAATCCAACTACGGGGTTCGAACAACCCCATTTCTAATCCAAGATTTTTTTCGACCTCATCCAATGGCCTCAAACTATAGGCCGGGTTAGCATCTAGTGCGGTATGTGTGAGAATGTATGCACTATGTGTGCTATAACTTGTGTGTCTTTCAAATTTGAATAAGTTTGAAATATTTGAAATGGGGCTTTTGGCTTAAACGTTTGAAACCCAAAACGACTTCTCCTCATGCTAGACTTCATAAGACCGAGTTTAGGGTTAGGGGGTAGATACATGATTTGTCTGGTTTGAATATGTCTAAACCTTGTTTATCAACTTGAATGCTTACTATATGACATAAGAAGACCATGTGCTTTTGTTTTTCATTTTTCTATTTTTTTAAGAATTTTATGCACATTTGATTCTGGTCAAATCCTAGGTTCAACCAAGATTTAAACAAGTTTCAAGCATGAAAATGAAAACGTAAGCCAAGATCCTTCTTAATTAGTCACTCTAAAATATATGAAGCTTTTGGGACGTACTTGAAATTTCCATGTTTGAAACCCAAAACCAATTCTCTTCATGATTGACTTCATAAGACAGAGTTTAGGGTTAGGGGTAGATATACACATGATTTTTCTGGTTTGAATATGTCTAGACCTAGCTTGTTTATCAACTTGAGTGTTTACTATATATGACATAATTAAGAAGGCTATGTGCTTTGGTTTTTCATTCTTTAGATTTTTTGTCTGAATTTTTATGCCCATTTGAATCTTGGTCAAATCCTAGCTAGGTTTGACCAAGATTTAAATAAGTTTAAAACATGGAAATGAAAAGGTAAGCATCGATCCTTCTTAGTCGCTCTAAAATGAAGCTGAATTTTGGGAGGTTTTTGAAATTTCCATGTTTGAAACCCAAAACCACTTCTCTTCATGCTTGACTTCATAAGACGAAGTTTAGGGTCGATAGGGGGTACGTAGATACATGATTTGTCTTGTTTGAATATGTCTAGACACCTTGTTTATCAACTTGAATGCTTACTTTATGACTTATAAGAGGACTATGTGCATTGGTATTTCATTTTTTGATTTTTATGCCCATTTGAGAATCTTGGTAAAATCCTAGGTTTGTTGAGCAAGATTTAAACAAGTTTAACATGTGAAAATGATAAGGTAATTAAGTCTGGATCTTTCTCTTAGTAACTCTAAAATGAAGCTTTTGGGAGGTTCTTGAATTTACCATGTTTGAAACCCAAAACCACCGTACTTCTGTTCATGCTTGACTTCATAAGACAGAGTTTAGGGTTAGGGGTAGATACATGATTTTTCTGGTTTGAATATGTCTAGACCATGTTTATCAATTTGAATGCTTACTATATGACATAAGAAGGCTATGTGCTTTTGTTTTTCATTCTTTCGATTTTTTTCTGAATTGTTATGCCCATTTGAATCTTGGTCAAATCCTAGGTTCGACCAAGATTTAAACATGTTTAAAACATGACAATGAAAAGGTAATTAATCATGGATCCTTCTTAATTAACCAGCCCGTCTAATTAAAATGAAGAAGCTTTTTGGGAGGTTTTTGAAATTTCCATGTTTGAAACCCAAAACCACACTTCTCTCTGCTTCATGCTTGACTTCATATATAATTAAGACAAAGTTTAGGGTTAGGGGGTACATGATTTGTCTGGTTTGAATATGTCTAGACCTTGTTCATGAACTTGAATGCTTACTATATGACATAAGAAGACTATGTGCTTTGGTTTTTTATTTTATTTATTTTTTATTTTATGCCCATTTGAATATTGGTCAAATCCTAGGTTTGAACAAGATTTAAACAAGTTTAAAACATGAAAATGAAAAGGTAAGCCTGGATCCTTCTTAACTAGTCACTCTAAAATGAAGCTTTAATTTTGGGAGGTTTTTGAAATTTCCATGTTATTTGAAACCCAAAACCACTTCTCTTCATGCTTGACTTCATAAGACGAAGTTTAGGGTCGATAGGGGGTAGATACATGATTTGTCTGGTTTGAATATGTCTAGACCATGTTTATCAAATCCTAGGTTTGACCAAGATTTAAACAAGTTTAAAACATGAAAATGAAAAGGGAAGCATGTGTATCCTTCTTAGTCACTCTAAAATGAAGTTTTTGGGCGGTTTTTGAAATTTTCATGTTTGAAACCCAAAACCACTTCTGTTCATGCTTGACTTCATAAGACAGAGTTTAGGGGTTAGGGGTAGATACATGATTTGTATGGTTTGAATATGTCTAGACCATGTTTATCAACTTTAATGCTTACTATATGACATAAGAAGACTATGTGCTTTTGTTTTTCATTCTTTCGATTTTTTTCTGAATTGTTATGCCCATTTGAATCTTGGTGATCAAATCCTAGGTTCGACCAAGATTTAAACAAGTTTAAAACATGACAATGAAAAGGTAATTAATCATGGATCCTTCTTAATTAACCAAAGTAGGTCTAATTAAAATGAAGCTTTTTGGGAGGTTTTTGAAATTTCCATGTTTGAAACCCAAAACCACACTTCTCTGCTTCATGCTTGACTTCATATATAATTAAGACAAAGTTTAGGGTTAGGGGGTACATGATTTGTCTGGTTTGAATATGTCTAGACCTTGTTTATGAACTTTTGAATGCTTACTATATGACATAAGAAGAATATGTGCTTTGGTTTTTTATTTTATCTATTTTTTTATTTTATGCCCATTTGAATATTGGTCAAATCCTAGGTTTGACCAAGATTTAAACAAGTTTAAAACATGAAAATGAAAAGGTAAGCCTGGATCCTTCTTAACTAGTCACTCTAAAACGAAGCTTTAATTTTGGGAGGTTTTTGAAATTTCCATGTTTGAAACCAAAAACCACTTCTCTTCATGCTTGACTTCATAAGACGAAGTTATTTTTGGTTTTTTAGGGGTAGATACATGATTTGTCTTATTTGAATATGTCTAGCTAGACCTTGTTTATCAACTTTTGAATGCTTACTATATATATGTATGTGACATAAGAAAACTATGTGCTTTGGTTTTTCGTTTTTTTGATTTTTTTTGGAATTTTTATGCACATTTGAATCTTGGTCAAATCCTAGGTTTGACCAAGATTTAAACAAGTATAGATCATGAAAATGAAAATGGAAGCTGTATCCTTCTTAGTCACCCTAAAATGAAGTTTTTGGGAGGTTTTTGAAATTTCCATGTTTGAAACCCAAAACCACTTATATATCTTCATGCTTGACTTCGTCATAAGACAGAGTTTAGGGGTTAGGGGGTAGATACATGATTTGTCTAGCTAGTTTGAATATGTCCAGACCTTGTTTATCAACTTTAATGCTTACTATATGACATATAAGAAGACTATGTGCGCTTTGGTTTTTCATTTTTCTGTTTTTTTTTTTGAATTTTCTGCCAATTTTGTTTGACCAAGATTTAGACAAGTTTTACACGTGAAAACGAATAAGTAAGCCTGGATCCTTCTTAGTCACTCCAAAATGTACCAATTGATAGGTGCGTTAACTTTGCTTCATGGAAAAAATAATGTCATGTAAATGAGTTAACTTGGATTTCCTACCCTTGAATCCATAGGAAACTTTGTTCTAATGCACTATAATAATCAACCGAGTTTTTACACCAACAGGTCTGTCACTTACGTGTGGTGCCCATGCGTGAGGTCCCACACTTGATGAGCACAAGTCACGTGCAATAGGTACGCAAACTCCCAGACATTTTCTTTGTCAAGAGAAGACGCATCAGGATGCGTATTGGAAGTCTGTGGGTCCTTCTGGATCCTTCGGTCGTCCCTCTCAAAAAAAAAACAAATCTCTCTCATTCTCGGCCTCGCTCGACTCGCTCGCTCGCTCGCTCGCTCGCACCTCCTGCTCACTGACAAACCCTGCACAAAAGTCAACATCATCACCCGAAAAAGGGGAGACACCATAATTCTCTCCCTTCTTCTCTCCTTCCGAGTGATCCCTCTTCCTCCGAGTTTCACTCGACGGGCAAACACACATGTGCTGCATAGTAATAATAAAAAGGTAGAAAAATCGACCTACGAATCTATAATTAAATAGGTTAAACTAGGGCTTTGCCCAGTACTACAGATCAAGGTTCAAAAAATCCAACTACGGGGTTCGAACAACCCCATTTCTAATCCAAGATTTTTTTCGACCTCATCCAATGGCCTCAAACTATAGGCCGGGTTAGCATCTAGTGCAGTATGTGTGAGAATGTATGCACTATGTGTGCTATAACTTGTGTGTCTTTCAAATTTGAATAAGTTTGAAATATTTGAAATGGGGCTTTTGGCTTAAACGTTTGAAACCCAAAACGACTTCTCCTCATGCTAGACTTCATAAGACCGAGTTTAGGGTTAGGGGGTAGATACATGATTTGTCTGGTTTGAATATGTCTAAACCTTGTTTATCAACTTGAATGCTTACTATATGACATAAGAAGACCATGTGCTTTTGTTTTTCATTTTTCTATTTTTTTAAGAATTTTATGCACATTTGATTCTGGTCAAATCCTAGGTTCAACCAAGATTTAAACAAGTTTCAAGCATGAAAATGAAAACGTAAGCCAAGATCCTTCTTAATTAGTCACTCTAAAATATATGAAGCTTTTGGGACGTACTTGAAATTTCCATGTTTGAAACCCAAAACCAATTCTCTTCATGATTGACTTCATAAGACAGAGTTTAGGGTTAGGGGTAGATATACACATGATTTTTCTGGTTTGAATATGTCTAGACCTAGCTTGTTTATCAACTTGAGTGTTTACTATATATGACATAATTAAGAAGGCTATGTGCTTTGGTTTTTCATTCTTTATATTTTTTGTCTGAATTTTTATGCCCATTTGAATCTTGGTCAAATCCTAGCTAGGTTTGACCAAGATTTAAATAAGTTTAAAACATGGAAATGAAAAGGTAAGCATCGATCCTTCTTAGTCGCTCTAAAATGAAGCTGAATTTTGGGAGGTTTTTGAAATTTCCATGTTTGAAACCCAAAACCACTTCTCTTCATGCTTGACTTCATAAGACGAAGTTTAGGGTCGATAGGGGGTACGTAGATACATGATTTGTCTTGTTTGAATATGTCTAGACACCTTGTTTATCAACTTGAATGCTTACTTTATGACTTATAAGAGGACTATGTGCATTGGTATTTCATTTTTTGATTTTTATGCCCATTTGAGAATCTTGGTAAAATCCTAGGTTTGTTGAGCAAGATTTAAACAAGTTTAACATGTGAAAATGATAAGGTAATTAAGTCTGGATCTTTCTCTTAGTAACTCTAAAATGAAGCTTTTGGGAGGTTCTTGAATTTACCATGTTTGAAACCCAAAACCACCGTACTTATTTTCATGCTTGACTTCATAAGATAGAGTTTAGGGTTAGGGGTAGATACATGATTTTTCTGGTTTGAATATGTCTAGACCATGTTTATCAATTTGAATGCTTACTATATGACATAAGAAGGCTATGTGCTTTTGTTTTTCATTCTTTCGATTTTTTTCTGAATTGTTATGCCCATTTGAATCTTGGTCAAATCCTAGGTTCGACCAAGATTTAAACAAGTTTAAAACATGACAATGAAAAGGTAATTAATCATGGATCCTTCTTAATTAACCAGCCGGTCTAATTAAAATGAAGCTTTTTGGGAGGTTTTTGAAATTTCCATGTTTGAAACCCAAAACCACACTTCTCTGCTTCATGCTTGACTTCATATATAATTAAGACAAAGTTTAGGGTTAGGGGGTACATGATTTGTCTGGTTTGAATATGTCTAGACCTTGTTTATGAACTTTTGAATGCTTACTATATGACATAAGAAGAATATGTGCTTTGGTTTTTTATTTTATTTATTTTTTTTATTTTATGCCCATTTGAATATTGGTCAAATCCTAGGTTTGACCAAGATTTAAACAAGTTTAAAACATGAAAATGAAAAGGTAAGCCTGGATCCTTCTTAACTAGTCACTCTAAAACGAAGCTTTAATTTTGGGAGGTTTTTGAAATTTCCATGTTATTTGAAACCCAAAACCACTTCTCTTCATGCTTGACTTCATAAGACGAAGTTTAGGGTCGATAGGGGGTAGATACATGATTTGTCTGGTTTGAATATGTCTAGACCATGTTTATCAATTTGAATGCTTACTATATGACATAAGAAGGCTATGTGCTTTTGTTTTTCATTCTTTCGATTTTTTCTCGAATTGTTATGCCCATTTGAATCTTGGTCAAATCCTAGGTTCGACCAAGATTTAAACAAGTTTAAAACATGACAATGAAAAGGTAATTAATCATGGATCCTTCTTAATTAACCAGCCGGTCTAATTAAAATGAAGCTTTTTGGGAGGTTTTTGAAATTTCCATGTTTGAAACCCAAAACCACACTTCTCTCGCTTCATGCTTGACTTCATATATAATTAAGACAAAGTTTAGGGTTAGGGGTACATGATTTGTCTGGTTTGAATATGTCTAGACCTTGTTTATGAACTTTTGAATGCTTACTATATGACATAAGAAGAATATGTGCTTTGGTTTTTTATTTTATCTATTTTTTTATTTTATGCCCATTTGAATATTGGTCAAATCCTAGGTTTGACCAAGATTTAAACAAGTTTAAAATATGAAAATGAAAAGGTAAGCCTGGATCCTTCTTAACTAGTCACTCTAAAACGAAGCTTTAATTTTGGGAGGTTTTTGAAATTTCCATGTTATTTGAAACCCAAAACCACTTCTCTTCATGCTTGACTTCATAAGACGAAGTTTAGGGTCGATAGGGGGTAGATACATGATTTGTCTGGTTTGAATATGTCTAGACCATGTTTATCAAATCCTAGGTTTGACCAAGATTTAAACAAGTTTAAAACATGAAAATGAAAAGGGAAGCATGTATCCTTCTTAGTCACTCTAAAATGAAGTTTTTGGGCGGTTTTTGAAATTTTCATGTTTGAAACCCAAAACCACTTCTCTTCATGCTTGACTTCATAAGACATAGTTTAGGGGTTAGGGGTAGATACATGATTTGTATGGTTTGAATATGTCTAGACCATGTTTATCAACTTTAATGCTTACTATATAACATAAGAAGACTATGTGCTTTTGTTTTTCATTCTTTCGATTTTTTCTCGAATTGTTATGCCCATTTGAATCTTGGTCAAATCCTAGGTTCGACCAAGATTTAAACAAGTTTAAAACATGACAATGAAAAGGTAATTAATCATGGATCCTTCTTAATTAACCAGCCGGTCTAATTAAAATGAAGCTTTTTGGGAGGTTTTTGAAATTTCCATGTTTGAAACCCAAAACCACTTCTCTTCATGCTTGACTTCATATATAATTAAGACAAAGTTTAGGGTTAGGGGGTACATGATTTGTCTGGTTTGAATATGTCTAGACCTTGTTTATGAACTTTTGAATGCTTACTATATGACATAAGAAGAATATGTGCTTTGGTTTTTTATTTTATCTATTTTTTTATTTTATGCCCATTTGAATATTGGTCAAATCCTAGGTTTGACCAAGATTTAAACAAGTTTAAAACATGAAAATGAAAAGGTAAGCCTGGATCCTTCTTAACTAGTCACTCTAAAACGAAGCTTTCATTTTGGGAGGTTTTTGAAATTTCCATGTTTGAAACCAAAAACCACTTCTCTTCATGCTTGACTTCATAAGACAGAGTTATTTATGGTTTTGGAGGGGTAGATACATGATTTGTCTTATTTGAATATGTCTAGCTAGACCTTGTTTATCAACTTTTGAATGCTTACTATATATATGTATGTGACATAAGAAAACTATGTGCTTTGGTTTTTCATTTTTCTGATTTTTTTTGGAATTTTGATGCACATTTGAATCTTGGTCAAATCCTAGGTTTGACCAAGATTTAAACAAGTATAGATCATGAAAATGAAAATGGAAGCCTGTATCCTTCTTAGTCACCCTAAAATGAAGTTTTTGGGAGGTTTTTGAAATTTCCATGTTTGAAACCCAAAACCACTTATCTTCATGCTTGACTTCGTCATAAGACAGAGTTTAGGGGTTAGGGGGTAGATACATGATTTGTCTAGCTAGTTTGAATATGTCCAGACCTTGTTTATCAACTTTAATGCTTACTATATGACATATAAGAAGACTATGTGCGCTTTGGTTTTTCATTTTTCTGTTTTTTTTTTTTGAATTTTCTGCCAATTTTGTTTGACCAAGATTTAGACAAGTTTTACACGTGAAAACGAATAAGTAAGCCTGGATCCTTCTTAGTCACTCCAAAATGTACCAATTGATAGGTGCGTTAACTTTGCTTCATGGAAAAAATAATGTCATGTAAATGAGTTAACTTGGATTTCCTACCCTTGAATCCATAGGAAACTTTGTTCTAATGCACTATAATAATCAACCGAGTTTTTACACCAACAGGTCTGTCACTTACGTGTGGTGCCCATGCGTGAGGTCCCACACTTCAGTGAGCACAAGTCACGTGCAATAGGTACGCAAACTCCCAGACATTTTCTTTGTCAAGAGAAGACGCATCAGGATGCGTATTGGAAGTCTGTGGGTCCTTCTGGATCCTTCGGTCGTCCCTCTCAAAAAAAAAAAAAAAACAAATCTCTCTCATTCTCGGCCTCGCTCGACTCGCTCGCTCGCACCTCCTGCTCACTGACAAACCCTGCACAAAAGTCAACATCATCACCCGAAAAAGGGAAGACACCATAATTCTCTCCCTTCTTCTCTCCTTCCGAGTGATCCCTCTTCCTCCGAGTTTCACTCGACGGGCAAACACACATGTGCTGCATAGTAATAATAAAAAGGTAGAAAAATCGACCTACGAATCTATAATTAAATAGGTTAAACTAGGGCTTTGCCCAAGACTACAGATCAAGGTTCAAAATCCAACTACGGGGTTCGAACAACCCCATTTCTAATCCAAGATTTATTTCGACCTCATCCAATGGCCTCAAACTATAGGCCGGGTTAGCATCTAGTGCAGTATGTGTGAGAATGTATGCACTATGTGTGCTATAACTTGTGTGTCTTTCAAATTTGAATAAGTTTGAAATATTTGAAATGGGGCTTTTGGCTTAAACGTTTGAAACCCAAAACGACTTCTCCTCATGCTAGACTTCATAAGACCGAGTTTAGGGTTAGGGGGTAGATACATGATTTGTCTGGTTTGAATATGTCTAAACCTTGTTTATCAACTTGAATGCTTACTATATGACATAAGAAGACCATGTGCTTTTGTTTTTCATTTTTCTATTTTTTTAAGAATTTTATGCACATTTGATTCTGGTCAAATCCTAGGTTCAACCAAGATTTAAACAAGTTTCAAGCATGAAAATGAAAACGTAAGCCAAGATCCTTCTTAATTAGTCACTCTAAAATATATGAAGCTTTTGGGACGTACTTGAAATTTCCATGTTTGAAACCCAAAACCAATTCTCTTCATGATTGACTTCATAAGACAGAGTTTAGGGTTAGGGGTAGATATACACATGATTTTTCTGGTTTGAATATGTCTAGACCTAGCTTGTTTATCAACTTGAGTGTTTACTATATATGACATAATTAAGAAGGCTATGTGCTTTGGTTTTTCATTCTTTAGATTTTTTGTCTGAATTTTTATGCCCATTTGAATCTTGGTCAAATCCTAGCTAGGTTTGACCAAGATTTAAATAAGTTTAAAACATGGAAATGAAAAGGTAAGCATCGATCCTTCTTAGTCGCTCTAAAATGAAGCTGAATTTTGGGAGGTTTTTGAAATTTCCATGTTTGAAACCCAAAACCACTTCTCTTCATGCTTGACTTCATAAGACGAAGTTTAGGGTCGATACGTAGATACATGATTTGTCTTGTTTGAATATGTCTAGACACCTTGTTTATCAACTTGAATGCTTACTTTATGACTTATAAGAGGACTATGTGCATTGGTATTTCATTTTTTGATTTTTATGCCCATTTGAGAATCTTGGTAAAATCCTAGGTTTGTTGAGCAAGATTTAAACAAGTTTAACATGTGAAAATGATAAGGTAATTAAGTCTGGATCTTTCTCTTAGTAACTCTAAAATGAAGCTTTTGGGAGGTTCTTGAATTTACCATGTTTGAAACCCAAAACCACCGTACTTCTGTTCATGCTTGACTTCATAAGATAGAGTTTAGGGTTAGGGGTAGATACATGATTTTTCTGGTTTGAATATGTCTAGACCATGTTTATCAATTTGAATGCTTACTATATGACATAAGAAGGCTATGTGCTTTTGTTTTTCATTCTTTCGATTTTTTTCTGAATTGTTATGCCCATTTGAATCTTGGTCAAATCCTAGGTTCGACCAAGATTTAAACAAGTTTAAAACATGACAATGAAAAGGTAATTAATCATGGATCCTTCTTAATTAACCAGCCGGTCTAATTAAAATGAAGCTTTTTGGGAGGTTTTTGAAATTTCCATGTTTGAAACCCAAAACCACACTTCTCTGCTTCATGCTTGACTTCATATATAATTAAGACAAAGTTTAGGGTTAGGGGGTACATGATTTGTCTGGTTTGAATATGTCTAGACCTTGTTTATGAACTTTTGAATGCTTACTATATGACATAAGAAGAATATGTGCTTTGGTTTTTTATTTTATTTATTTTTTTTATTTTATGCCCATTTGAATATTGGTCAAATCCTAGGTTTGACCAAGATTTAAACAAGTTTAAAACATGAAAATGAAAAGGTAAGCCTGGATCCTTCTTAACTAGTCACTCTAAAACGAAGCTTTAATTTTGGGAGGTTTTTGAAATTTCCATGTTATTTGAAACCCAAAACCACTTCTCTTCATGCTTGACTTCATAAGACGAAGTTTAGGGTCGATAGGGGGTAGATACATGATTTGTCTGGTTTGAATATGTCTAGACCATGTTTATCAATTTGAATGCTTACTATATGACATAAGAAGGCTATGTGCTTTTGTTTTTCATTCTTTCGATTTTTTTCTGAATTGTTATGCCCATTTGAATCTTGGTCAAATCCTAGGTTCGACCAAGATTTAAACAAGTTTAAAACATGACAATGAAAAGGTAATTAATCATGGATCCTTCTTAATTAACCAGCCGGTCTAATTAAAATGAAGCTTTTTGGGAGGTTTTTGAAATTTCCATGTTTGAAGCCCAAAACCACACTTCTCTGCTTCATGCTTGACTTCATATATAATTAAGACAAAGTTTAGGGTTAGGGGGTACATGATTTGTCTGGTTTGAATATGTCTAGACCTTGTTTATGAACTTTTGAATGCTTACTATATGACATAAGAAGAATATGTGCTTTGGTTTTTTATTTTATCTATTTTTTTATTTTATGCCCATTTGAATATTGGTCAAATCCTAGGTTTGACCAAGATTTAAACAAGTTTAAAATATGAAAATGAAAAGGTAAGCCTGGATCCTTCTTAACTAGTCACTCTAAAACGAAGCTTTAATTTTGGGAGGTTTTTGAAATTTCCATGTTATTTGAAACCCAAAACCACTTCTCTTCATGCTTGACTTCATAAGACGAAGTTTAGGGTCGATAGGGGGTAGATACATGATTTGTCTGGTTTGAATATGTCTAGACCATGTTTATCAAATCCTAGGTTTGACCAAGATTTAAACAAGTTTAAAACATGAAAATGAAAAGGGAAGCATGTATCCTTCTTAGTCACTCTAAAATGAAGTTTTTGGGCGGTTTTTGAAATTTTCATGTTTGAAACCCAAAACCACTTCTCTTCATGCTTGACTTCATAAGACATAGTTTAGGGGTTAGGGGTAGATACATGATTTGTATGGTTTGAATATGTCTAGACCATGTTTATCAACTTTAATGCTTACTATATAACATAAGAAGACTATGTGCTTTTGTTTTTCATTCATGCGACATCTTTCTGCATTGTTATGCCCAAGAGAATCGTGGTCAAATCCTAGGTTCGACCAAGATTTAAACAAGTTTAAAACATGACAATGAAAAGGTAATTAATCATGGATCCTTCTTAATTAACCAGCCGGTCTAATTAAAATGAAGCTTTTTGGGAGGTTTTTGAAGTTTCCATGTTTGAAACCCAAAACCACACTTCTCTGCTTCATGCTTGACTTCATATATAATTAAGACAAAGTTTAGGGTTAGGGGGTACATGATTTGTCTGGTTTGAATATGTCTAGACCTTGTTTATGAACTTTTGAATGCTTACTATATGACATAAGAAGAATATGTGCTTTGGTTTTTTATTTTATCTATTTTTTTATTTTA
Source organism: Lolium perenne (assembly GCF_019359855.2). Taxonomy (NCBI): domain Eukaryota; kingdom Viridiplantae; phylum Streptophyta; class Magnoliopsida; order Poales; family Poaceae; genus Lolium; species Lolium perenne. Next base: position 141,307 of record NW_027249014.1, on the reverse strand, counting down.
TGCCCATTTGAATATTGGTCAAATCCTAGGTTTGACCAAGATTTAAACAAGTTTAAAACATGAAAATGAAAAGGTAAGCCTGGATCCTTCTTAACTAGTCACTCTAAAACGAAGCTTTAATTTTGGGAGGTTTTTGAAATTTCCATGTTTGAAACCAAAAACCACTTCTCTTCATGCTTGACTTCATAAGACAGAGTTATTTATGGTTTTGGAGGGGTAGATACATGATTTGTCTTATTTGAATATGTCTAGCTAGACCTTGTTTATCAACTTTTGAATGCTTACTATATATATGTATGTGACATAAGAAAACTATGTGCTTTGGTTTTTCATTTTTCTGATTTTTTTTGGAATTTTGATGCACATTTGAATCTTGGTCAAATCCTAGGTTTGACCAAGATTTAAACAAGTATAGATCATGAAAATGAAAATGGAAGCCTGTATCCTTCTTAGTCACCCTAAAATGAAGTTTTTGGGAGGTTTTTGAAATTTCCATGTTTGAAACCCAAAACCACTTATCTTCATGCTTGACTTCGTCATAAGACAGAGTTTAGGGGTTAGGGGGTAGATACATGATTTGTCTAGCTAGTTTGAATATGTCCAGACCTTGTTTATCAACTTTAATGCTTACTATATGACATATAAGAAAACTATGTGCGCTTTGGTTTTTCATTTTTCTGTTTTTTTTTTGAATTTTCTGCCAATTTTGTTTGACCAAGATTTAGACAAGTTTTACACGTGAAAACGAATAAGTAAGCCTGGATCCTTCTTAGTCACTCCAAAATGTACCAATTGATAGGTGCGTTAACTTTGCTTCATGGAAAAAATAATGTCATGTAAATGAGTTAACTTGGATTTCCTACCCTTGAATCCATAGGAAACTTTGTTCTAATGCACTATAATAATCAACCGAGTTTTTACACCAACAGGTCTGTCACTTACGTGTGGTGCCCATGCGTGAGGTCCCACACTTCAGTGAGCACAAGTCACGTGCAATAGGTACGCAAACTCCCAGACATTTTCTTTGTCAAGAGAAGACGCATCAGGATGCGTATTGGAAGTCTGTGGGTCCTTCTGGATCCTTCGGTCGTCCCTCTCAAAAAAAAAAAACAAATCTCTCTCATTCTCGGCCTCGCTCGACTCGCTCGCTCGCTCGCTCGCTCGCACCTCCTGCTCACTGACAAACCCTGCACAAAAGTCAACATCATCACCCGAAAAAGGGGAGACACCATAATTCTCTCCCTTCTTCTCTCCTTCCGAGTGATCCCTCTTCCTCCGAGTTTCACTCGACGGGCAAACACACATGTGCTGCATAGTAATAATAAAAAGGTAGAAAAATCGACCTACGAATCTATAATTAAATAGGTTAAACTAGGGCTTTGCCCAGTACTACAGATCAAGGTTCAAAAAATCCAACTACTCTTCATGCTTGACTTCATAAGACATAGTTTAGGGGTTAGGGGTAGATACATGAAAATGAAAATGGAAGCCTGTATCCTTCTTAGTCACCCTAAAATGAAGTTTTTGGGAGGTTTTTGAAATTTCCATGTTTGAAACCCAAAACCACTTCTCTTCATGCTTGACTTCATAAGACATAGTTTAGGGGTTAGGGGTAGATACATGATTTGTATGGTTTGAATATGTCTAGACCATGTTTATCAACTTTAATGCTTACTATATGACATAAGAAGACTATGTGCTTTGGTTTTTCATTTTTCTGATTTTTTTTAGAATTTTGATGCACATTTGAATCTTGGTCAAATCCTAGGTTTGACCAAGATTTAAACAAGTATATATAGAACATGAAAATGAAAAGGGAAGCCTGTATCCTTCTTAGTCACCCTAAAATGAAGTTTTTGGGAGGTTTTTGAAATTTCCATGTTTGAAACCCAAAACCACTTATCTTCATGCTTGAGCAAGATTTGACCAAGATTTAAACAAGTTTAAATCATGAAAATGGAAAAGGTAAGCCTCGATCCTTCTTAGTCGCTCTAAAATGAAGCTTTTGGGATGTTCTTGAAATTTCCATGTTTGAAACCCGGCCAAAACGACTTTTCTTCATGCTAGACTTCATAAGATCGACACGGGGTACATATATACATGATTTGTCTGGTTTGGATATATCTAGACCTTGTTTATCAACTTGAATGCTTACGATATGACATAAGAACACTATGTGCTTTTTGTTTTTTATTTTTTGTGCCTATTTGTATCTTGGTCAAATCCTAGGTTTGACCAAGATTTAAACAAGTTTAAAACATGAAAATGAAAAGGGAAACATGTATCCTTCTTAGTCACTCTAAAATGAAGTTTTTGGGAGGTTTTTGAAATTTCCATGTTTGAAACCTAAAACCACTTCTCTTCATGCTTGACTTCATAAGACAGAGTTTAGGGTTAGAGGGGTAGATACATGATTTGTCTTATTTGAATATGTCTAGCTAGACCTTGTTTATCAACTTTTGAATGCTTACTATATATATATGTGACATAAGAAGACTATGTGCTTTTGTTTTTCATTTTTCCGATTTTTTAATTTTATGCCCATTTAAATCTTGGTCAAATCCTAGGTTTGACAATGATTTAAACAAGTTTCAAATATGAAAATGAAAAGGCAAGCATGGATCCTTCTTAGTCACTCTAAAATGAAGCTTTTGATAGGTTTTTGAAATTTCCATATTTGAAACCCAAAACCACTTCTCTTCATGCTTGACTACATAAGACAAAGTTTAGGGTTAGGGGGTAGATACATGATTTTTCTTGTTTGAATATGTCTAGACCCTTGTTTATCAACTTTAATGCTTACTATATGACATAAGAAAACTATGTGCTTTGGTTTTTCATTTTTCTGATTTTTTTGGAATTTTGATGCACATTTGAATCTTGGTCAAATCCTAGGTTTGACCAAGATTTAAACAAGTATAGAACATGAAAATGAAAAGGGAAGCCTGTATCCTTCTTAGTCACCCTAAAATGAAGTTTTTGGGAGGTTTTCAAAATTTCCATGTTTGAAACCCAAAACCACTTAATCTTCATGCTTGACTTCGTCATAAGATAGAGTTTAGGGGTTAGGGGGTATATACATGATTTGTCTAGTTTGAATATGTCTAGACCTTGTTTACCAACTTTAATGCTTACTATATGACATATAAGAAGACTATGTGCGCTTTGGTTTTTCATTTTTTCATTTTTTTATTTTATGCCCATTTGAATCTTGGTTAAATCTAGGATTTGACCAAGATTTAAACAAGTTTAAAACATGAAAATGGAAAGGTAAGCCTGGATCCTTCTTAGTCGCTCTAAAATGAAGCTTTTGGGATGATTTTGAAATTTCCATGTTTGAAACCCAAAACCAATTCTCTTCATGCATGCTTGACTTCATAAGACAGAGTTTAGGGTTAGGGGGTTAGATACATTATTTGTCTAGTTTGAATATGTCTAGACTTTGTATATCAACTTGAATATATTATTGTACCATGTCTCCACACAGCCCAAAATGCACATATTTTCAAAAGTTTTCATGCATGAGTACTTGTAACTAGTAAAAATAGAAAGTAAAAATAGGAACCCCATGTATGAAGGATACTAAAAAGACTCTTTCACATTTTTTTGGTATAGATTATGAGTTTGCTTGGCTTCATACACAAGTGAGTACATGTCATGCAAAAATTAACACGAAATTTAGTTATCATGACCCATTTTTGGCAGGCATTGTGCATATCGCCTTGAGAAACATCTTTGCGAGCCAGTGTATTAAACGTTTATTCACATATAATGGATTTTTTTACTTTATTAGTGCACACAATGACAGAATCGGCCAAATGTGTATGATTTTTGTGAAGGTGCTAGAAAAACAAGATGCACTACGATGAAGCATGAAAGGAGGCAAGGGGAGGGATAGTGAAGAGGTGGGAGAGACCGAGAGATGAACCGCAAGGTAATTAAAAAATTGGGGCCAAAACGATTCCAACTTCCTAGGCATTGACCAACTTTGCCCCTCTTAACCCAACGTGGCAGTGAACCCGTATAAGCAACAACTTCCTCTTACTCCGCTTCTCCGAAATGGTAAGAGAACCTCTCTCCAGCTTAAGTGACCAATCGACATATCTATGGCCTTCCGACTTGGCTCTGGTCGCCGCGCGCGTAGTCCTACCACCGACGAGGAAGCGGAGCATCAGCGCCGCCTTCGCTTCGTCCATCGCGCACCAAGGCATAACCCGCCCGCTCTGCACTGGCCGGTTGTTCAGCCCGCGGCGGCGGCGCTGGCCGTGGAGCCCTCGCGCCCGCTTCCCGTGCGGGCCAATGGATGCAGAGGCAGGGATCTCCCACGCAACCCCGCATGCGACGCCCGCTCGGCCCTGGCCGGCTTTTCCGCCCGCGCATGCCGCATGGTTTTCTTTGCCAGCAGGTGAGATCCCCTTCCCGGCCGGCGCGAACGATGCGGAGGCAGGGAGCTCCCGTGGCCAGCCGCCTAATCCGACCGCACTTCAGGCGGTGCCGGCCGTGGAGCCAGGCCGTTCTTTCGAAGCGCATCACGGCGACGCCCTTTGCAGGAGCAACACCGCCAAGGAGCTCGTATATAACGTGATGTTCCCGGCACTCTATAGATGCCGGGATGCTCTGCAAGCTTTCGTGCAGGCTAAGAATGCGGCGGCTGCAAATCCCAGGGACGCGGCATTGCAGCCGCGCGCCGATGAGGCTAAGGTGGCGCACGCTTTCCACCGGCGTGCCTCGACGAAAGCTTAACATCCAGCACGGCTTCGTGCAACCGCCAAACGCCGCTCCAGCTAAGATCCAAAAATACTCCGGTGAGCATATCACTCCGGAGTAGAACAATCCAATTTCTAGTACTGTAGGAGTACTTTATTAGTGCACAAACCTGGCGAAATTAAAGGTGTGTTCTTTGTGTGTGATGTAAATCTAAAAATTTGAAGGTTCTAGCAAAAACATTTCTTCAGAAATATTCGATGTGTTTGCTTGGCCTTATCTATATATCCGGTGAGCATATATGGATGCCAAATCCTTTACAAACTTTATATTTTTTAAGTGATCGATGTGCATGCATCTATCTCGCCATGGTAAATTAATGAAACAAGTTGCATATTTGCCAGAATTCCAAACTTCGTGAGCAGTATAGAGATCGAGACCTTAATTAATTATTATGAGTAGGATGCATGCATGCATGTCCATTTTCTAGGGTTTTAAAGGATACTAGAGCTTTTCTAGGTTAATTTGCAACTATATGTATATTTGTTTTCTAGTTCTGGGCTGATCATTAAACTCGACGTTGAGTTGTAGATTATGTGAAATTAGTACATGCCATAAAATATAGTATAATTTTTTATGTACCCTACGAGGCAGTACGTGTGGTGTACCCTTAATTATTAATTGGTAGACATGTACCGTTGGCATGTTTGAAGAAAATTTGAATTTGGAAGAAGTTTTTAAAGTAAAATTAACGCAAGCACAAAATCATGTGTGATGGTGAAATTTCTTGAACAAATTAATACAAACCTAGTAATATGAGTTTGTTTGGCTTTCGCCCACAAGTGAGTATTGTGCGCATGTCCTTTGATGCAAAATCCCGCCATACAAAACTTTTTAGTTATCATATGACCTCAAGTTTGGAAGAGATCGTATTTTAAGCAACTTCACAAACAAGAGATTCTAACAATTATATGCATGCATGAAAGAATGATTTCCCTTTTTTATTACTGTACAAAAATGGCTAGATGTGTGTTAATTGTGAAGGAGGGCTACCAAATTTTAACAGTTGCACATTATTGTCATAATTCCACCTTTTGGAAGCAGTAGGGTAGACATGCTTTCCGCTTGGTAGGATGTGTTAGTGCCATCAATTTTGTAGATATAGGTTCAAGGATTTGTTCATCTTAATCTGGAACTATATATGGATTTTTAAGCTTTTGCCTAGTAATTAAACTCATAATTGAAATAATGTAGGTTATTTAACTACATACATGCCATAAATTACGACGGGAAATACTTGGACGTGCCTTGCGAGGGTGGTAACAAACAAGAACACAATGACCAAACTTCAAATGCCAATCCACCCACCAAGCTATACGATTGGCATGTACAATCGATCGACTCCTTCTAATCAAATTTGAATACAATAGAAGAAGTTTTAAAAAATTTCAAAATGAGATCAACTTGTGCATTGAGTCATCCTTTGTTATTTATTTGCTTGTAAAAATAGAAACATAGGCATATGAATGTATTCGAAACACTTCACTTTTCAACGGGGAAGGGACCCGAAGGTCCCAGAAAAACAAAAAAAAGATTACAATAGTAGTACTCCTTTGAGAAGGCAGTAGAAGAAGGATCCTCGAAGAGCCAAATGCTTTTATTATCCACAGCTGTTCGGCTCTTTTCCTTCTCGTGTAAGCTATCGCGCAATGATTATACTAGGCTGCTCGATTATACTAATGGTCGGATGGTAGTACAACCATTTTCGCAAACTTCTGCGCCCTTCGTCATGTCAGCATCGTATCCCAGTGTGCAAGCGATCTGCTCGAATGAAATACTCCTAAGTACGTACGGTATTCCCTCCAAAGACACACCACACGGTCTTCCCTCCAAAGACGCACCGTCGCCCCGATCTGCTCGAAGGAAATACTCCAAAATACTTCTGCGCCCTGCGTCCTGTCGGCATCGTATCCCAGTGTGCAAGCAGTCTCCTATGAAATGGAGACGACATTTTGTTGAAAAGTGTCGGTGCATGCTATATATACCACAGTAGTATGAGAGTTTTTACAGCATTATTCCGATTTCCACAGAATGCATTAAATTTGGAAGCGATGCCACACTGACAAGAGTGGTTTAAACAAGGCCATTATTTTTATTATGTTATATTACTACAATACTCCAAGGTAGCACTAGTAGCCTTCGGTTGTACTCTGCCGGTCGCGCTGCCTCATTCGACCAGACTTTATTCTTCTTCTCATATATATATACAAAATACTGTCGCCGAGGTTCGATGACCGCACCGTCGCCCCTCTCTCCGCGCCGCCGTCTTGGGCCGCGCCACCATTCTCCCCGCCGAGTTCTCCCCCGTCCCCGACGCACCACCGTCAAGCACCACCGGACCGATCTTCGCAGGTATGTACATCTCCAACCTCCGGCGAGTACAGAGGTTCATCGGTCATTGTGTTCGATATAACCTTAATTTGGGGATTGCAATGTGAGTAACTTACTGGGTTTTCTAGGAAATGAAAACGGCGTCGCTCGATGCCTACACTGCGTCGGCGGATACATGGAAAGCGGAGACGGATGCTCTGCATGCATCGGCGGAGACATGTAAAGCGGATGCGGAGGCAAAGGCGAAGGCGGTGGCTAGGACGGGCCCGGGCGCTGTGGCGCTGGCAAATGCTCGTATCGAAGCTGCATTTTGTTGGAAAGTCTTGGCGCGTGCTTCGAGAGTTTTGGCGGCGCAGCCGGAGAACCGTCGGAGGCTTCGAAGCTGGCTGCTTTGAACGCGTCGAGAGCTTGGATGGTGACTTCATCTAAGGCGGCGCTTGTTGCATATGATCGTGACTCGTCAACCCCTTTGTAAGTTCTACCTTCCCCAACTGCAATGAGGTTAGATCTGGTGGATTGGGGTTTTTTGCCCAAACCAGACGTGATGATGCATTGAGATGTTTTTGTATTTTTGATGATGCATTCTGCTTCTTTTGTAATTTGGGTGATTCATTATGCTTTTTAGGTAGTAATTTTTCTGATGCACTCACCTCTTCAGGAATTTTTCATGGTTTTTTTTTGTTTTTGTTTTTCTGTCAACCTAGCTAATGCTCTCTGCTGTTTAGCCAAAAGTTGGATGATGCATTGTACTGTTTACATATATTTTACTCTGATGATGCATTTTGCTCTTTTAGCCTTTTAGGTAATTTTTCTGATTCCTTGAACAGTGTGGGAAATTTCGATGAAGAATTTTGCTGTCAACTTAGATGATGTATTGTCTGTTTACATTTTATTACCTATATCAAAGCTAACCCCATCCGATGTTACCACAGCGTTTTGGGTCCTGTAGAGGTCTCTTTTTCCTCCAATCGTGTTGACACGTTAGCAATTATTACTGTATATGCGAGATTGCCTTCCGTTGGTGCGTCCTATTTTTGTGGTTTTTTTTTTGCAAATTAAGGGCTTCATTGATTATGCAACAGGATTACAATTGCATTGTCCTGTTTACAATATTTTGATTTTGCTGATGCATTGTGCTGTTCACATTATTTTGATTTTGCTGATGCATTGTCCTGTTTACATTATTTTGATTTTGCTGATGCATTGTGCTGTTTACACTATTTTGATTTTGCTGATGCACCATGCAGTTTAGGAAACTTTGATGATGAATTAGATGATGCATTTTGCTGCTTAGTCAAATTAGATGTTGCATTTTGTTTTAAAAAATAGATGATGCAGTGTGCTGTTTACATAATTTTGACGATGCATCGTGCGATTTGCATAATCCTACCAGCTTCGGGCCGAAGGACACCCACAACAATCAACGATCTCGCTGGAGATGTAGTCTCTCGTATTCTTGTCAGCTTCCTCCCCATCCAACCTGCTTACTAGCTGCATCGTGCACCAAGAAAGCATGGAGGCAATGTATGGGAAGCAATTATTTCAGAAAGCTAACTGTGTCACACAACGGAGGAAACCCGTTGCTAGGGTTTTTCACCAACAACTCCGAGGACAATCGATTCATCACAGAGCATGATCTTCACCCGGCCATCTTGAAGATGCTGGCAATCCCGTCTCAAGTGAACGGTCCCAAAATCTATGTCCTGGGATGCCGCGATGGTATGGTGCTACTCCATTCTAATGTATCCAGAGGGTATATATCAGTCTGGGATCCAATTAGGCAAGTTCTCACAACGATACCAGAACCACCATTGTGGCGCAATCACACAATTGAAAGCAGCGGCTCAATTCTCTGTTCGAGAAACAACTCTGAACCGTTTACACATTGTGGCAAGTTCTCGGTTGTTTGGATAACAACTAAACGTTACGATGCACAGGCTCATATCTACTCACCAGATTCAAAAGAATGGGAGTTTCTAGCTCGATCAACTCCGATGCTGTCAGAGATTGACCGTAGACCGGCAACTCTCATAGGGGGTATTTTGTACTGGCCAACGAAGTCTAGATATATCATTGAGCTTGACCATGCAAAGAAGACTCTGAAATATATTCAGTGCCCTCATGAGACGCATGATATATTCATGCTTAACATTCACATCTTCAAGGGACATAATGGAGATGTTGCCCTTGCTGTTATAAGAGACTTCACCCTACAAACATGGACCAGTACAAGATCATCAACAGGCGATCACGAGTCATGGACATGTCATATAAATTTTGAATTGGATACTTTTTTTGGCCTTGACACATCATTTCCATACAATTGGAAACATCCAGTAAGGTTACTCTGCGTATTTGAGGACAAAAATGAGCTGGTTGTACGGGCAAAGGAGGGAGTATTCCAATTAGATATGAGCAACTGGCAGTGGAGAAAGTACAATTCTGCTAGACGTTGGTGCACTTTACATCCCTACTCAGTTAGACCGGGTTAGTCATTCATATGTAACCTTTGCATTCATTTACATATGACTTTTGCTGATCAATTTGTTCATTTCCTGACAGTAACCGACCTGATCCCCAGTGCAACATCAAGGACACGAAAAAGAACGCGCTGTCAGGAACCCATCTAATTCAAAGTTCAACATCCATAAGAGAAAAGGAAGTCGCATATGAAGGAGCAAGGCTTGTTTGGGCAAGAAGTGATAGCCCAGCTTTTGTTTGGTCTGATGTCTTTTAGTTTTCGTTCTGGTGGAAATGTCGCTGCACCATTTGTTTGTACTGCAGCTCCATAGTGCTAGCTGCTAGTACGTTGGCGCTGTCCTACGTCTGCTTGTTTTGGGGGCATAAATATGCCACGAAACCTTTGTTTTATGTGATCAAACGGTCATTTATTGATGTATATTTTCGGGTTACGATGAAACTTTTTTTGTGATCTGTACATATATTTGAGTCAGTCTGTGTTTTGTTTTATGATGGGCAGGAGTATTTGTTTTACTACACCATTGTTTATCCGAATTGTATTACTCACTCTATTCAAAAAGTTAGCGGCTCACCTTTTTCCTTCAAGATACGGATGTATCTACACACTAAAAACATATATAGATGAAACATCTTCAGACAAAGTTTAGTCACTTATGTATGGACGGGGGTAGTATTATTTATGTTGTGCTCCCAAACAAGCAGACATCGGACAGCGCCTGTTTAAAGTTCATATGTGTAATCTTATTCCCTTTGGAAGTTAAGCATTAAACTCTACTAGTACAACCGTGGTGGTCTTGTGATGTAGTACTCTTTTGATGCATTTGTGATGTAGTAGTACAGTACTTTTTTTTGAACTGGTATAGTACTATCTAAGAAGAGTACTCCCTCCGATTCACATTCATTTTACACCAATAAATATGGATCGGAGCGAGGGAGTAAATTAAACATGGCATCTCGTGCATGAAGCTTGACAGATCGATCAGGTTGGCTAGAATGGCAATACAATGCTCCTCATTAGGCAAATGCATGCCATGTACGATAGTATACATCCAGTAAAGAAGTCTATACTGACATAAAAAAGACTACATTGGGGATGAGAGTCAATTGGGGAATCTACAATACATAAAATCTTGCTCGTAGCTGATTTTGGCTAAGAGGGTTTTACTCACATTACACGTGCCACTTTCCTTGTCTGCAAAACAAGTTCCAATAAAGGAAGAGGAAAGAAGAGGACATTGTGGGCGAGATTGAACACCTTTTTATGTGTTAAGCTGAGGCCTTGTTTAGCTGAGGATTTCGACTTAGGCCTAACAGCTCAGCACACCCAGAAATAAATTTCCTTGCGCGCACCACTCTCAGCAAAAATAACAAAATTGGCACGCAAGATTAAGAACGAAGTGAATTTAAGTAACTTGGTTAGCTTTTCAAGCAATATATTCAGAGAAAGAGCACACATGTCCGGCAAATAATCGTAAGAGAAGAACAATAAATCTAAGGCATTCCACTTCATATGCAGAAGGGACGCGACAGCGCATGGATTCATACCTTGAGTCGACTCTGGCTCGTAGAAGGGCGGTCGCGCCTCGAGGATGCCGGCGACGTCTCCACGTAGATCTCACATATGACTGCTTCTCGGTGGGCGGTGCGCCACGCCATGTAGAAGATCTATCAAAAGAGGAGAGCCCGATGACGCTACCGACGCCTCAACCTTGATAGCACCGGCTTGTTGCTCCGCACCGAGATGCGCCACGTGCAAGATTTAGCGGATGCGCCAATTTTAGAGATATGTCATGATCGTTGTAACAAATTTCAACATGATGATGATTTGATCCTGCACTCGGCCTTGAACATAAGTACTAGTACAGTCTCACAATTTTTTTATCATTATACTTTGCGAGATTTAGCGGATGCGCCAAATTCAGAGATAGATCATGATCATGGTAACACAATTTTCAATGTAATGATGATTTGATGTTGCACTAGACCTTGAACATAAGTACTAGTACGGTCTCACAATTTTGTATCATTATACTTTGCAAGTTTTAGCGGATGCGCCTATCTTCAGAGGATCATGGTAACAAATTTTCAACGTGATGATGATTTGATGTTGCACTCGACCTTGAACAGAAGTACTACTACTGTCTTACAATTTCTTTATCATTATACTTTGCAAGATTTAGCAGATGCGCCAAATTCAGAGACAGATCATGATCATGGTAACAAATTTTCAACGTGATGATGATTTGATGTTGCACTCGAACTTGAATAGAAGTACTAGTACAATCTCACAATTTTTTTATCATTATACTTTGCGAGATTTAGCGGATGCGCCAAATTCAGAGATAGATCGTGATCATGGTAACACACTTTTCAATGTAATGATGATTTGATGTTGCACTCGACCTTGAACATAAGTACTAGTACGGTCTCACAATTTTGTATCATTATACTTTGCAAGTTTTAGCGGATGCGCCCATTTTCAGAGGTAGATCATGATCATGGTAACAAATTTTCAACGTGATGATGATTTAATGTTGCACTCGAACTTGAACAGAAGTACTAGTATGGTCTCACAATTTTTATTACTCGTATAATTATACTTTGAAAGATATAGCGGATGCGCCAATTTCAGAGATAGATCATGATCATGGTAACAAATTTTTAACGTGATGATGATTTGATGTTGCACTCGGCCTAGAATAGAAGTACTAGTACGGTCTCACAATTTTTTTTATCATTATACTTTGATATAGCGGATACGCTAATTTCAGAGATAGATCATGACCATGGTAGTGACCAATATTCAAGATGATGATGATTTGATTTTGCACTCGGCCTTGAACAGAGGTACTAGTACGGTCTCACAATTTTTTATCATTATACTTGGACCTTAGCGAAATTCAAAATCTCATAGCGGCAAAACTTCCCGCCTACAAAATACAAAAATTTCGTACGCTTCCAAATTCCCATTCTACCCCGTGGAGATGACCAGCAAAGTCGGTTGGTGGGGGGTCTGCCCGTCATTTTTTGGATCACCACCTCCCTAGCCCGGAAACCCTCCCAAAAAAAATTCATTTCCCTCAGACCACCCACCGGAACTTCCCAAGTCCCTCTCTCCCACCTCCACGACCACCGCACCGGAACATCCCCGCCGGACTTCCCTGGCCTACCCGAGCCCTCGCGATCCTCGTCATCCGGCTGCTGCCGGAGCCGCTTCATCGACGCCGTCATCAACCGGACCGGATCATCCCCGCCGAACCTCGAAACCATATGCTCATCCGGCGAGTCTACCGCGATCGCTTCAGCTGCGGTTGCGTCCACCCCACCGGAGCCGCTTCGCGGGATCCGTCGTCCACCGCAGCGTATCTTGGTCGCCGACACCGCTGGGCGTGAACCGGAGGTGGTTCGGCGGCGCCGTGCATGTTCTCAACTCTTCTACTGTCGTTTTTCTATTGCGTGCCAGCAAGTTCTTGTTTAATCTTGGGGGAACCTGTTTGTGCTAACGATTGCAGATGAGATGAGTAACCATGAAGTGTAATGGCCGTCTCTCCAACCCCAAGTAGCACATGTAGCGTACTTCATCACCGGATCTATCAACCCCAGGAAGATCTGCTGTGACTCCCACAGAGTGCTTCTCCTAATGTAAGTCCCTTGTTTTAGCGCCATGTTCTGGGGTTCGATGCTTGTTTGTCAGAAGCTCTTTTAGTTCATTCCTAGCTATGACCGTAACACGTTGCTATTTTCTACTTCATTGCTAACTTTAAGCGATTGAACATTTTGGTTTGCATTCCCTGCTCTGTAGATGTAGCCATCATAACTTCTATCTTGCTCAGTCGTTGTTACAAAAATTATACTGTAGGTATTATAGTAACATCCTGCTATTATTTAGTTCATGGCCAATTTTAAGTAATTGCACATGTTGGTTCGCATTCCCTGCTCTATAGCTTTTGGCATCGTAACTTCTATATTTGGTTTACATTCCACTGCTCGTAGATCTAGCCATCATAACTTTATCTTGCTCGATCGTTGTTACAAAAATTATGGCTGCTACTATGTTGTTTGTGCCAATTTTTTACTCCATGAACATGTTGGCTTGCATTCCCTGTACTACAGGTGATGCCATTGTTTTGTATCTAGTTCATTGTAAGCTAACAAAGTAAGGACTTAGTTTGGCATGCTATCACTCTGCTATCTAGCCTGTAGTACAAATAAACTTGTCATACTACTAGATAATAATTTTGCGTGCCATCTTGTTCTTCAAAAGCTGCATTATTGACTTGTTTCTCTGACTTGGCATGACGCTCACATATGGAAAGCTGAACATATTGGTTTGCATTCCCTCTTATACAAGTTCACAGGTGATCCCACTATATTCTGTATCTGGTCCATCCTAAGCTCTAGCATTAACTATCCTCCATGTGTTGCTCATTACAAGTTTATATCCCGAAACATCTTGATTTGCATCCCCTTCACTATAAGTTCAGGAGTATTATTTAGTTCACGGCCAAAATGAAGTAATTGCACTTGGCACATGTTGGTTCACATTCCCTCCTCTTTAGCTTTTGCCATCGTAACTTCTATTTTTGGTTTACATTCCCTCGCTCGTAGATGTAGCCATCATAACTTCATCTTGCTCGATCGTTGTTACAAAATTTATAGCCTGCTACTATGTTGTTCATGCCAATTTTGTACTCCCCGAACATGTTGGTTTGCATGGGACTCGACAAGTAGTAAGTCTCATTGTTTCATTCTAACATGCTCTGTTATATTGGCTGTTGGTATGCGGCATGCACTCTTTGTTTGCTTATTGTGCGCATTACAATGATCTTGTTATAATGACGAAATGATGAGTTCCAAATTCTTTGCCAAACAATATTGTAGTGTCTTTGCCTTTCCATTGTTGCTGTCTTAACTTGTAATGTCTTTGTTTCAGATATAGGTGCTGCATGGACAACTTAAAAGATTGCCGGATCGCTTCATTGTATTGCTAGGTTTAATTACCATTCAATTTCTTTGGGTTCTGTAATATTTTTTTCAATGCCTTGCAGCTGATGTAATATTTAGTTAGTTTTTATAGTTCTTTCGCGCATTTTTTCTTTGGTGCTTGTGGTAAGTGAGGCTATCCGACAGAAATCAATGCTGCGTAAATATTCTCAGTATCTAAATCACGAATTCCCATCCCTTAAACGGCCCTATTAAGCGAAATCACATATGTGCCTGCCCGCAAAATCCTAAAGCGCATATTATGCCGGCATATAAACAGCAACTAAACGGGCTGGCCCACTTACTTCTTGGGCCAGCCCATTTGATTTACGGTGGACCCCACACTAATTGGGCTGGCCCACTTGCTTTAAGGTGGACCCCACCAACTACTGGGCCGGCCCACTAATTAGTTGGGCCAGCCCATTTGCTTTTTGGTGGACCCCACAAAATAAATGGGCCGGCGCTTTAAGAGGAAAGTGGGACCCACCTGTGTTTTTGGCCCGGCCCACTATCTTGTTGGGCCGGCCCACTTGCTATATGGTGGACCCCACATACTAGTTGGGCCGGCCCTTTAACAGGAAAGTGGGACCCACATGTGTTTTTGGCCCGGCCCACTATCGTGTTGGGCCGGCCCACTTGCTATATGGTGGTCCCACATACTAAATGGGCCGGCCCTTTAAGAGGAAAGTGGGACCCACCTCTGTTTTTGGCCCGGCCCACTGTCTTGTTGGGCCGGCCCACCTGCTATATGGTGGACCCCACATACTAATTGGGCCGGCCCTTTAGCAGGAAAGTGGGACCCACCTGTGTTTTTGGCCCGGCCCACTATCTTCATGGGCCGGCCCACTTGCTATATGGTGGACCCCACATTGTAAATGGGCCGGCCCATTAACAGAAAGTGGGACCCACATGTTTTTGGCCCGGCCCACTATTTTGTTGGGCCGGCCCACTTGCTGTATGGTGGACCCCACAAACGAAATGGGCCGACCCTTTACCTGGAAAGTGGGACCCACCTGTGTTTTTGGCCCGGCCCACTTGCTCTACGGTGGACCCCACACACTAAATGGGCCGGCCCTTTAACAGGAAAGTGGGACCCACCTGTGTTTTTGGCCCGGTCCACTTGCTTCTTGGGCCGGCCCAGTTGCTGTAAGGTGGACCCCACATGTTAAATGGGCCGGCCCATTTAAGTTTTGACCAGTCAACATTAGAGGTTAGGCCCGGCCCACGTAACTAATGGACCAGCCCAGCTATATAGTTGACCGGTCAAACTATGTCATCTGGCCCGGCCCGCTTAAGACGTGGCAGGCCTCGTGTGGGCCTACCATCTACCACGGGGTTTCAGCCGGTTAACGCCGTTAACTGGCAGTTAACGGCGTCTGCCACGTGTCAGTTTGCATGACGTCAGCAGTCAACGGGCTCCCGAAAACACTTCCGCAACGGTCCGATTTTCCGTGGCGGAAGGGCGCCCAAGCGCGACGGACCGAAAAAATCGTCGTTGGACTTTGCCTGACGCAGTTTCCACAACGGAACCCATATCGTCGGGTTAGGCCCATAGGCGACGAAAAATACCCCTTAGCGGACGATTTTGAGACGTTGTCTATCAGAACTTTTCTTGTAGTGACTATTTCGCAACAATTGGTCGTATGACATTTGGGAGGGTCCAAACCATAATTTTCTACGACCATTCTAGTGAGTAAGGTCATAACGCAGTCACACGAATTGGTCATAATGTAGATGGCATGGTCCACGACCTTAATTATAGCCGAATGCGACGAATAAAAATGGTCATGGCCCCCGCTTCATAATGCCTTAAATTGATTGGTAGGACACCTTAGCCATTTTGCCTATGTGTCATATCCATGTGTCAACTTTCGCTTACATGTCTTCACAACACTAGGTTTAAATCTACAACTAACAAGTGGAACCACATGTTAAGAGCATGTACAATGGTAGGAAAGTCATGCCTTCTCTTAATAGTCCACGCCATCTTGGAAAAAGACGGTAAATATAGGGTACAATGCATTATTTTTTTAATTTTCATTCCTAGCAATAAATGAAAATTAATTATTTTTAGTAGGAAATTATGTGGCTAAGAGAAGATAAATGGTACAATGGAGAAAACATCATTCTCTTATTCATAAGAGATCATTACTTAGCTAAATAAAGACAACCTTCTCTTTCTTCTTTCCCTCTTTTCGAACTCAGCAAAAAATCAACGTAAGAGAAGGCTGATATAATCCCATTGTACATGCCCTAACATATTGACCAAGAGGTCAAACTTAACAGCTTAACAAAATCTCAAAAAATTAAACTGTGTAACCAATAATAAGTGGGACCTAACACCAAGTGAGGCCTTTTCTTGCCGAAAATTTTGGTGGCCCGGCAAATCCTACCAGCCTAGAGCGGTAGAGCCTCTTTTCCCCGCGGATCCTATTCATCGCTCATTGCGGCGCCTATCTGGGGCGCCGCACAGGGGAGGGATTCGCTGGGCCGGCCCATCACCAGCGATATGGGCGTTTTCCGGTTTTTGTGAATTCTGATCGTGTGTGTTTTCTTGGTTCTTTTCTGGTTTTCCTTTTTCTCTTTGGTTTTCTTCTCGGTTTATTTTCTTTTTTCTTCTGTTTTCCACTTTTCTGTGAACCGTTTCAAAATGTTAACAAATTTTGAAATTAAAAAAATGAAATCAAACATGTTCAAAATTAGAACGTTTTTTTAGAACTGAACAATTTTCAAGTTTGAACTTTTTCAAAACCTAAATATTTTAAAAAACTGAACAGTTTTCTAGGTTAAACATTTTTCAGATGTGAACTATTTTCTAGTTTGAACTCTTATTTTTGAAGTTTGAACTTTTCAAAATCAGCACAATTTTATATATTTGAATAGTTTTCAAAATTAAACATGTTTATGTATTCTAGTTTCTTCCTTCTCTTTATTTTTATTTTCTCTTTTACGTTTATTAATTATTAAAAAATAGTTCACATTGTTCTAATAAAATTCATAGATTAAAAATATATGTTCGCTTGTTTGAAAAAAATGTTCACATATTCAGAAAAACATAGGTTCAAAGTAATTTGCCGTTCCAAAAATTGCTCAACGGGTTAAACATGTTCACGTGGTTTAAAATAATTTGCCGATCAAAAAATTGTTCATCAAATTAAAAAAAAATCAAATGGTTCAAAATAAGATCCAAAAAAAATTCATCGACATAAAAACTGTTCACGTGGTTCAAAATAATTCGCCGACCAAAATTGCTCATCGACTTAAAAAATGTTCACGTGTTCACCGATCGAAAAATTGTTCGTCGGATTAAAAATATGTTCAAATGGTTCAACATAATTTGCTTATCCAATAAGTGTTCACTGGCATAAAAACTGTTCACATGGTTTAAAATAATTCGCCTACCAAAAATTGCTCGTCGGCTTAAAAATGTTCATGTGGTTTAAAATAATCCACCGATCGAAAAGTTGTTCATCAGATTAAAAGAATGTTCAAATGGTTCAAAATAATTTGCCAATCTAAAAAAAATGTTCATCAACATAAAAGTTGTTCACGTGGTTCAACATAATTCACTGGCCAAAAGTTGCTCACCGGGTTAAAAACATATTCACGTGGTTTAAAATAATTCGCCGATCGTAAAATTGTTCAGGAGATTAAAAAATGTTCAAATGATTCAATATAATTTTCCAATCCAAAAATTGCTCCTCGGGCTTAAAAAATGTTCACGTTCTTTGAAATGTTCATGTTTTAAAAAATCATATAAAAAGTTCATCTATAAAAATATTCTTGTTGAAAAAATGTACACAATTTTTTTTAAAAAATAATAGTTTCATACGAAAACGTGAACATGTTTAAAAAATATACACATTTTTCTACTCCGTACTTGTAAAGCGGAGGGATAGAACATACGAAAACATCAAAAAGAAACTGGCCGAGTGGTCCGTGCGTGCGTGGGCCGCAGCCCAGCCGAAGGCAGCGTGCTGATCGTCTGTGCGGCGCCTCTGTTCGAGGCCGCTTAAGGCGGTGTAAAGGAGCTCCCTCTTTTCCCTCCACTCCTTAGCGAATTTTTTTGCTAGCCTGCTCAAATCGCGCGCCTATTTTCCTCAAATTTCGTGTGCATCCAACTATACTGCTAGAAAGGTACCCTACGGCCCCACCCGATAGCCAGAAGACCAAAGCCAATCCAGATCGAGCTCTCCAGATCCCGACCCTCTCCACACCAAACCCTACCTCGCCGCCACCAACCTCCGCCGTCCTCCACCTCACCCACTTCTTCAAGGTCGGCGATCCCGTCTGCCGTCTTTATCCACGCACAGGAGCGGTGCCCCGTTGCCTCGCCCGCTCCCTCAAAGGTTCTCAACCCCGGCTCCCTACTCCTCCAGCGTTTGCAAGGCGTGGAGCCATCTCATCCTCGGCGTCCATGTCTTCCCAGCACGCAGACGCGGTGACCGCCGCCGTCCGCCACTCCCGCTTGCTCACGGTCCCCAACCCCGGCGAGGAGTAGGGCGCCAGCGAGGATGAACTGGCTCCACGATGCACCAGCGACCATCGTGTCCCCGCCTCGACGACGGCTTCTGAGCTCCCGGCTCGACCATGGAGAGTGTCGGCCGACGAGGAGTTCACCTACAACTGCGAGGGCCACATCTTCGACTACCTCGTCAACAAGGATTCAGTGAGTTCTCCCCCCTGCTCCCGTCTGTTCCTGCTTTCGTTCGTTGTGGATTTAATCACATATTTTTTGATCTGGTATTGTTCTGCTCGATTTGTGCAGGCTAGGCGTGGATCTGTTTGTGCTTGCTCGGTGTAGATCTATTTGCAGGCTTTCTTTGATCTGGACAATGCAACCCATGTCGTGGAGGAGGTAGCTGCCAGTAGCTAGCTTTCAGATTTTGTTTGTGCACTTCGTTTGTGTTTCCATTGTATATCATGATCACCATGTTGTTCGGCTAATCAACTGTGTCATGATGTGAGTTGTTCATCTAGTCTAGATATGGGGGATTTTACTATTTGCCACATTTTAGTTAGCATCTTTATAATTTACCACACATTAGTCTTTCATTATTTGCTACACACTGGTTCAAAAATGGGCAAATCAGAAAGGAACCAAAGCGGAGGAGCATGAGATGTTCACCAGTTACTTCAGCCTTGTCCGCATGGTAGGCTCCAGCGAGCTAACCTTGCCCCTGGCTTCTCATTTCCTTAAAATAGATGAATAAAATGTAAACCAATGGTGATTTGTTTGCAAAAACTCATCATCATGACTTGTATGAATATGTTCCAGAACTAAACTCCACATTTTTTCTGTAGGAATTCATTGACAGTTTACTAAAAGCTTCATGGTTGATTTCCTACAGGTGTAGGAGCAGTAGATAGGTTCAGTATGGAGTTCGTCATTCTGAGCGCAATAGTAGTAGTGTTATTTGATAGGTTATTCATCCAGCGAGCTAATTTAGCCCCTGGGTTCTCATTTCCTCAAGACATTCTCATATTCTTGGTTATATACTTTGGAGATTTATATCCAGCAAGTGGAGTGATTAAACAATCAAGCAACAAATTTTAGTCGTCTGCAATTGCATGTGTTCTTTTGAAAAGTTGTGATAAATAACTTTAGTTCCAGGGTCATTCTGCTGCGGCATTTGAACTGCCACTGCTGCTGTACCTCGTAGCAGCTTATGCAAATAAATACGTGTTTGTTTATTGTTGATCTGTGGCACATAGTAGTGACATACGACAGTTGTAAGTGTGATTCTATTTGCTAGCAAGGTTGCTAATGTCTTGTGAATTAATGGTTTACCTAGCAATATATAGTAACGTGGAGTTCATATATGGTGGTGTGTTAGTCCATTTTTTTTTGCCTTAGTTTAGTTCACTTCTTATTTCTACCATAGTAACTTCTGTCTGTGTATATGAGCCAAGCTGCACCTAGCTTCCCTTGTAATTACTTCATGTTTTACTTTTGTTGGCGATATTGGTTTCTTAGTGAATGTTTTCTGATGTTGCAGCTGTGTCTTACAGAGGTTTGCTGTGAGGACCAATAGGACTTTTGAGAATCTTCCGTCTAAAGGTATCATCTGTGCACTGTGATGTCATATGATGTGCATACTGTCTATTTAATTATTCACCAATTTCAGTTGAAATTTTGTTCGAGAATTACTGGTGCAACAGTGCTTATATGACTCCACCATATTTTCAGTAGTATTTAATACATCCAAATTATGCCTGCACAGTAAACGTCATTGTAAATAGCTAGAACATATTTGATTTAGCGATACAGGTGATATTAGAATAGTTACTGTTGTTTCAATTGGTCCTTATACTTTAGCTGAACTTAGATCTGCTATAACATTGAATTATGTTTTTTTAAAACCTTGTAGTGTATGCAAACAATGCAAAGAAGACAAGTTTAGTCTTGCCATCGACATAGTATTAACTTGCTGCTAGGATCATCTCTAATCCAGCGTGACTTTTCACAATGTTTTTATTTTAAAAATACTGGAATGCCTTTTCTAATCTAGTGTGACTTTTCACCTTTTCCGCCTCCTGCACAATGAAAGGCAACTTCTCCCTCCCCCTTTGATCTATATCTGTATTGTATATAGAAAACTCATTGATCATGCAAATGTCATTTGAATTATATCTGCCCCATACTTGTGTTTTACATTTGCATACTAGGAATTTAAGTGTACAGTTGCTATTTAGGTGTCATCTTGAACATCGGAAGTTGGGAACGTGGTAGTAAATAACCAGGAAATATCAGTGGAAAAAGTAGGAGCAGGACAAAGGCCAACAACGCTTCAACCTGTGATCTTACAATATCATGTAGACTGAATGAACTCCCTTGCAGAAAAGGAAGAAAATATGACAATCTAGGGCTGCTGTAATTTGTTATGGAAATTCAGTTTGTAGGTGTATTATCTTTCAGCTTGGTATAGCTCTTTCTACGTTCTGCAACCTGTGTATAGCTCTCTCTACGTTCTGCAACCTGAAGTGTATAGCCCTCTGTAAAGTGTATAGCCCTCTGTACTTTCTGCAACCTGTAACTCATGCTAACATCTTGGTTATACTGTATTAAAACGTTGCATTTGATTCTTCAGAGATGCAGAAGCTGTTACACAATGCTCTCTCCAGGACAAGCTGACATTATCCTCTCTTTTACAAGAGCTCCAGCGGAAGATCAAAGAGCGCATACTGTTCAACTCTCAAAGAATGGTGCCTTCACAAGGCCTGCTGGAAGTTCTTCTATCTTTTCAAATGCAGCAGGTAATTATTTGAGTGCTTTCTTTGGCATCCCAGCTCCTTGAGCACTTATTCTGATTACATGAGGAGTGATCTGACTGTTATTGCAAACCCCTGGGTTTCTCAATTACACTTTTAACTGCTTCATTGTTAATTCTGGCGAAATCTTTGATTATATTGCTTATTGGGGAAACATGCAATGTGTGATACACTAACTTCCACCTGCCAATGTTAGCTGAACAAACTGATGAATGACCTGTGATCAATGGAATGAAATCGTGTCTGTAACTGTCGTAGAACTTTCATGATGTCTTTCAGCGTCATCCCCGCCCATTAATATGGTATGGTATAGTAGTTTATCTATAGCCAACTGACTATGTTGATGTTTAACTGTGCGAGCTTTTGGAGTCGCTGATTTAGTTTCTGTAATAGCCCTCAATGAACACCTTGTTATGGGTGGAATGTTCTGCCTCTATAAAACCAATGTAGTGTTTGAAGTGATTTCTTCTCCAGTGTAGTTTTAAATCTGCCCAGCATGCTTTTCTCCTTTTCTTGAATTTTTTAATGCAATTCGTCTGTCTACTATATAGCAGTGCTTGTACTCCCTCTGATCCATGCTAAGTGTCAAATTAAAACCATGGCACTTCTATGGATCAGAGGGAACTATAACATATTAAGTTATCTTACGTGAACACTTGCTGATAGCACTTGCCCATGTTGCAGCACAACAAACACATTTTGTAGGATTGAGTACCAGTAACACAAGCGCAACAAAGGGTACCTTCTGCTGCCCAAGAAGGTTGAAGATGGATTCTAGGTTTCCTCAGTTGATTGAAAAAGCTTGCAGGTAAAGGTTTAGGAAACTTGTGGCTGGGAGGCGGTAGATACTTCTTTTTGCTCATCTGATGGAGACAATTGTTTGCTGGGAGATACTTGTATGTAACGCAATCACGTGTGAACCTGGCTGTCATGTCATGGTGTTACGTAATGCTGAAGTGAGATGATAAGTTGTTCAAATGTTATGTGCCGTTTCATGTGTGTATTTATTGGAAATGAGTAATCCTGTACACTACAGTTGTTTATACATGGGCTGCTCGTATTTTATTGTGTTGCACAGTACTGAACATAAAGAAGCCAGAGTTCTAACACTATCGGACTACAAAAAAGGCCACTATCAAATTATACTGGGCCAGATAATAGTTCTGTAAAATGGGCTTGGCCCATACAGTTTTGCATTGGATATGAATCTCACGAGAAATTAGTGAGCTGAATATAAAAATAAAAGGCCAAGGCCCAGAAAAGTGAAAGGTTGGGATTCTGGGCTCAGCCCATGTAGACGCTACAACTAGGTTGGGCTGATTTTGATGCACGACCATTTATTTTGGTTATAGATTTGCCACGTAGGATTCGCCACATCAGATCTGACGTGGATAGGCTAGATTGTGAGCGACCAAAATGTTGGTCATAGAATCCATGACCATCAATTTTAGTCATAATCGTATATGACCTTTCAAAAAAGAAGGTCGTTGTGAGCCGTTAGTGACGCTCAACTGACGACCAACCGTTTTTGGTCACATCAAGGTCATAGATGTCAGACAATGACCTTCCAGCGACCAATATGGAGGGTCGCAAGTCAACAAATTTCTTGTAGTGGAAACTCGGATTGTGGGAATGACCCCAAAAATCGTGTGTGTCCACATGGTGTGTACATTATCATGGTGGGGTGTTCTTTGAACCAATTTTGTTCCCCCGGGTGCGTCCAGCTACACGCACATGCGCTGACGGCAATTTGACAATGGATTAGGGTTTCCCTGAAAAGTGTGCCTCGGAAGGTGGGAATGACCCAAAAAATTGTGTGTCCACATGGTGTGTACACTATCATGGTGGGGTGTTGTTTGAACCAATTTTGTACGCCCGGGTGCGTCCGGCTACACGCACATGCGTTGACGGCAATTTGTCAATGGATTAGGGTTTCCCTGGAAAGCGAGCCTCGGAGGGTGGGAATGACCCAAAAAATTGTGTGTGTCCACATGCTGTGTACACTATCATGGTGGGGTGTTGTTTGAACCAATTTTGTACCCCCGGGTGCGTCCGGCTACATGCACATGCGCTGACGACAATTAGTCAATGTTGTAGACAACACGGTCAATGGATTAGGGTTTCCCTGGAAAGCGAACCTCGGATTGTGGGAATGACCCCAAAAATCGTGTGTGTCCACATGGTGTGTACATTATCATGGTGGGGTGTTGTTTGAACCAATTTTGTACCCCCGGGTGCGTCCGGCTACACGCACATGCGCTGACGGCAATTTGTCAATGGATTAGGGTTTCCCTGAAAAGCGTGCCTCGGAAGGTGGGAATGACCCAAAAAATTGTGTGTGTCCACATGGTGTGTACACTATCATGGTGGGGTGTTGTTTGAACCAATTTTGTACCCCGGGTGCGTCCAGCTACACGCACATGCGCTGATGGCAATTAGTCAATGTTGTAGACAGCACGGTCAGTGGATTAGGGTTTCCCTGGAAAGCGAGCCTCGGATTGTGGGAATGCCCCAAAAATCGTGTGTGTCCACATAATGTGTACACTATCATGGTGGGGTGTTGTTTGAACCAATTTTGTACCCCCGGGTGCGTCCGGCTACACGCACATGCGCTGACGGCAATTTGTCAATGGATTAGGGTTTCCCTGAAAAGCGTGCCTCTTAAGGTGGGAATGCCCCAAAAATCGTGTGTGTCCACATGGTGTGTACACTATCATGGTGGGGTGTTGTTTGAACCAATTTTGTACCCCCGGGTGCGTCCAGCTACACGCACATGCGCTGATGGCAATTAGTCAATGTTGTAGACAGCACGGTCAATGGATTAGGGTTTCCCTGGAAAGCGAGCCTCGGATTGTGGGAATGACCCCAAAATCGTGTGTGTCCACATAATGTGTACACTATCATGGTGGGGTGTTGTTTGAACCAATTTTGTACCCCCGGGTGCGTCCGGCTACACGCACATGCGCTGACGGCAATTTGTCAATGGATTAGGGTTTCCCTGGAAAGTGAGCCTCGGAGGGTGGGAATGACCCAAAAAATTGTGTGTGTCCACATGCTGTGTACACTATCATGGTGGGGTGTTGTTTGAACCAATTTTGTACCCCCGGGTGCGTCCGGCTACATGCACATGCGCTGACGGCAATTAGTCAATGTTGTAGACATCACGGTCAATGGATTAGGGTTTCCCTGGAAAGCGAACCTCGGATTGTGGGAATGACCCCAAAAATCGTGTGTGTCCACATGGTGTGTACATTATCATGGTGGGGTGTTGTTTGAACCAATTTTGTACCACCGGGTGCGTCCGGCTACACGCACATGCGCTGACGGCAATTTGTCAATGGATTAGGGTTTCCCTGAAAAGCGTGCCTCGGAAGTTGGGAATGACCCAAAAAATTGTGCGTGTCCACATGGTGTGTACACTATCATGGTGGGGTGTTGTTTGAACCAATTTTGTACCCCCGGGTGCGTCCGGCTACACGCACATGCGCTGATGGCAATTAGTCAATGTTGTAGACAGCACGGTCAAAGGATTAGGGTTTCCCTGGAAAGCGAGCCTCGGATTGTGGGAATGACCCCAAAAATCGTGTGTGTCCACATAATGTGTACACTATCATGGTGGGGTGTTGTTTGAACCAATTTTGTACCCCCGGGTGCGTCCGGCTACACGCACATGCACTGACGGCAATTTGTCAATGGATTAGGGTTTCCCTGGAAAGCGAGCCTCGGAGGGTGGGAATGACCCAAAAATTGTGTGTGTCCACATGCTGTGTACACTATCATGGTGGGGTGTTGTTTGAACCAATTTTGTACCCCCGGGTGCGTCCGGCTACATGCACATGCGCTGACGGAAATTAGTCAATGTTGTAGACAGGACGGTCAATGGATTAGGGTTTCCCTGGAAAGCGAAACTCGGATTGTGGGAATGACCCCAAAAATCGTGTGTGTCCACATGGTGTGTACATTATCATGGTGGGGTGTTCTTTGAACAAATTTTGTTCCCCCGGGTGCGTCCAGCTACACGCACATGCGCTGACGGCAATTTGACAATGGATTAGGGTTTCCCTGAAAAGCGTGCCTCGGAAGGTGGGAATGACCCAAAAAATTGTGTGTGTCCACATGGTGTGTACACTATCATGGTGGGGTGTTGTTTGAACCAATTTTGTACGCCCGGGTGCGTCCGGCTACACGCACATGC
This sequence comes from Lolium perenne, assembly GCF_019359855.2. NCBI lineage: Eukaryota > Viridiplantae > Streptophyta > Magnoliopsida > Poales > Poaceae > Lolium > Lolium perenne. The sequence goes on along the minus strand of NW_027249014.1, from coordinate 115,281 downwards.
GTTGACGGCAATTTGTCAATGGATTAGGGTTTCCCTGGAAAGCGAGCCTCGGAGGGTGGGAATGACCCAAAAAATTGTGTGTGTCCACATGCTGTGTACACTATCATGGTGGGGTGTTGTTTGAACCAATTTTGTACCCTCGGGTGCGTCCGGCTACATGCACATGCGCTGACGGCAATTAGTCAATGTTGTAGACAACACGGTCAATGGATTAGGGTTTCCCTGGAAAGCGAACCTCTGATTGTGGGAATGACCCCAAAAATCGTGTGTGTCCACATGGTGTGTACATTATCATGGTGGGGTGTTGTTTGAACCAATTTTGTACCCCCGGGTGCGTCCGGCTACACGCACATGCGTTGACGGCAATTTGTCAATGGATTAGGGTTTCCGTGAAAAGCGTGCCTCGGAAGTTGGGAATGACCCAAAAAATTGTGTGTGTCCACATGGTGTGTACACTATCATGGTGGGGTGTTGTTTGAACCAATTTTGTACCCCCGGGTGCGTCCAGCTACACGCACATGCGCTGAAGGCAATTAGTCAATGTAGTAGACATAACGGTCAATGGATTAGGGTTTCCCTGGAAAGCGAGCCTCGGATTGTGGGAATGACCCCAAAAATCGTGTGTGTCCACATAATGTGTACACTATCATGGTGGGGTGTTGTTTGAACCAATTTTGTACCCCCGGGTGCGTCCGGCTACATGCACATGCGCTGACGGCAATTTGTCAATGGATTAGGGTTTCCCTGGAAAGCGAGCCTCGGAGGGTGGGAATGACCCAAAAAATTGTGTGTGTCCACATGCTGTGTACACTATCATGGTGGGGTGTTGTTTGAACCAATTTTGTACCCCCGGTGGTGCGTCCGGCTACATGCACATGCGCTGACGGAAATTAGTCAATGTTGTAGACAGGACGGTCAATGGATTAGGGTTTCCCTGGAAAGCGAAACTCGGATTGTGGGAATGACCCCAAAAATCGTGTGTGTCCACATGGTGTGTACATTATCATGGTGGGGTGTTCTTTGAACCAATTTTGTTCCCCCGGGTGCGTCCAGCTACACGCACATGCGCTGACGGCAATTTGACAATGGATTAGGGTTTCCCTGAAAAGCGTGCCTCGGAAGGTGGGAATGACCCAAAAAATTGTGTGTGTCCACATGGTGTGTACACTATCATGGTGTGGTGTTGTTTGAACCAATTTTGTACCCCCAGGTGCGTCCAGCTACACGCACATGCGCTGATGGCAATTAGTCAATGTTGTAGACAGAACGGTCAATGGATTAGGGTTTCCCTGGAAAGCGAGCCTCGGATTGTGGGAATGACCCCAAAAATCGTGTGTGTCAACATAATGTGTACACTATCATGGTGGGGTGTTTTTTGAACCAATTTTGTACCCCCCGGGTGCGTCCGGCTATACGCACATGCGCTGACGGCAATTTGTCAATGGATTAGGGTTTCCCTGGAAAGCGAGCCTCGGAGGGTGGGAATGACCCAAAAATTGTGTGTGTCCACATGGTGTGTACACTATCATGGTGGGGTGTTGTTTGAACCAATTTTGTACCCCCGGGTGCGTCCGGCTACATGCACATGCGCTGACGGCAATTAGTCAATGTTGTAGACACGACTGTGAATGGATTAGGGTTTCCCTGGAAAGCGAACCTCGGATTGTGGGAATGACCCCAAAAATCGTGTGTGTCCACATGGTGTGTACATTATCATGGTGGGGTGTTGTTTGAACCAATTTTGTACCCCCGGGTGCGTCCGGCTACACGCACATGCGCTGACGGCAATTTGTCAATGGATTAGGGTTTCCCTAAAAAGCGTGCCTCGGAAGGTGGGAATGACCCAAAAAATTGTGTGTGTCCACATGGTGTGTACACTATCATGGTGGGGTGTTGTTTGAACCAATTTTGTACCCCCGGGTGCGTCCGGCTACATGCACATGCGCTGACGGCAATTAGTCAATGTTGTAGGCATCACGGTCAAAGGCGTACGGGGTCACTGGAAAGCGAACCTCGGATTGTGGGAAAGACCCCAAAATCGTGTGTGTCCACATGGTGTGTACATTATCATGGTGGGGTGTTGTTTGAACCAATTTTGTACCCCCGGGTGCGTCCGGCTACACGCACATGCGCTGACGGCAATTTGTCAATGGATTAGGGTTTTCCCTGAAAAGCGTGCCTCGGAAGGTGGGAATGACCCAAAAAATTGTGTGTGTCTATATGTTGTGTACACTATCATGGTGGGGTGTTGTTTGAACCAATTTTGTACCCCCGGGTGCGTCCGGCTACATGCACATGCGCTGACGGCAATTAGTCAATGTTGTAGACAGCACGGTCAATGGATTAGGGTTTCCCTGGAAAGCGAACCTCGGATTGTGGGAATGACCCCAAAAATCGTGTGTGTCCACATGGTGTGTACATTATCATGGTGGGGTGTTGTTTGAACCAATTTTGTACCCCCGGGTGCGTCCGGCTACACGCACATGCGTTGACGGCAATTTGTCAATGGATTAGGGTTTCCCTGAAAAGCGTGCCTCGGAAGGTGGGAATGACCCAAAAAATTGTATGTGTCCACATGGTGTGTACACTATCATGGTGGGGTGTTGTTTGAACCAATTTTGTACCCCCGGGTGCGTCCAGCTACACGCACATGCGCTGATGGCAATTAGTCAATGTTGTAGACAGCACGGTCACTGGATTAGGGTTTCCCTGGAAAGCGAGCCTCGGATTGTGGGAATGCCCCAAAAATCGTGTGTGTCCACATAATGTGTACACTATCATGGTGGGGTGTTGTTTGAACCAATTTTGTACCCCCGGGTGCGTCCGGCTACACGCACATGCGCTGACGGCAATTTGTCAATGGATTAGGGTTTCCCTGAAAAGCGTGCCTCGGAAGGTGGGAATGACCCAAAAAATTGTGTGTGTCCACATGGTGTGTACACTATCATGGTGGGGTGTTGTTTGAACCAATTTTGTGTTGGAGATATGCCCAAGAGGCAATAATAAAAGTGGTTATTATATATCTTTATGTTTATGATAAAAGTTTATATACCATGCTATAATTGTATTAACTGAAACATTGATACATGTGTGATATGTAAACAAACAAAGAGTCCCTAGTAAGCCTCTTAACTAGCTTGTTGATTAATAGATGATTAGTTTCATAATCATGAACATTGGATGTTATTAATAACAAGGTTATATCATTGTATGAATGATATAATGGACACACCCAATTAAGCGTAGCATAAGATCACGTCATTAAGTTATTTGCTATAAGCTTTCAATACATAGTTACCTAGTCCTTATGACCATGAGATCATGTAAATCACTTATACCGGAAAGGTACTTTGATTACATCAAACGCCACTGCGTAAATGGGTGGTTATAAAGGTGGGATTAAGTATCCGGAAAGTATGAGTTGAGGCATATGGATCAATAGTGGGATTTGTCCATCCCGATGACGGATAGATATACTCTGGGCCCTCTCGGTGGAATGTCGTCTAAATGTCTTGCAAGCATATGAATAAGTTCATAAGAGACCACATACCACGGTACGAGTAAAGAGTACTTGTCAAGAGACGAGGTTGAACAAGGTATAGTGTGATACCGATGATCAAACCTCGGACAAGTAAAATATCGCGTGACAAAGGGAATTGGTATCGTATGTGAATGGTTCATTCGATCACTAAAGTCATCGTTGAATATGTGGGAGCCATTATGGATCTCCAGATCCCGCTATTGGTTATTGGTCGGAGTGAGTACTCAACCATGTCCGCATAGTTCGCGAACCGTAGGGTGACACACTTAAAGTTGGATGTTGTAATGGTAGAACTTGAATATGGAATGGAGTTCGAATATTTGTTCGGAGTCCCGGATGTGATCCCGGACATCACGAGGAGTTCCGGAATGGTCCGGAGAATAAGATTCATATATAGGATGTCATTTTATGTGAATTAAAATGATGCGGAAGGTTCTATGGAAGGTTCTAGAAGGTTCTAGAAAAGTCCGGAAGAAACCACCAAGGAAGGTGGAGTCCACATGGGACTCCACCTCCATGGCCGGCCAACCCTAGTGGGGGAGGAGTCCCAAGTGGACTCCCCCTTAGGGGGCCGGCCACCCCCCCTTATGGAAGGTGGAATTCCCACCTCTAGTGGGAATCCTAGCTTGGGAAGGTTTCCCACCATATGGAAGGTTTTGGGTTCGGGTCTTATTCGAAGACTTGTAGTCCAACACTTGGGGCTTCCACCTATATATAGAGGGCCAAGGGGAGGGGGCCGGCCACACACAAAAGCCTCAAGCTTGGCCGCCCCCTATAGTGGCCGGCCACCCCCTCTCCCGAAACCCTAGCGCCCCGCTCCTCCACCATATCCCGCACGTTTAGCGAAGCTCCGCCGGATTTCTCCACCGCCACCGACACCACGCCGTCGTGCTATCGGATTCAAGAGGAGCTACTACTTCCGCTGCCCGCTGGAACGGGGAGGTGGACGTCGTCTTCATCAACAACCGAACGTGTGACCGAGTACGGAGGTGCTGCCCGTTCGTGGCGCCGGAACCGATCGTGATCAAGATCTTCTACGCGCTTTTGCAAGCGGCAAGTGAACGTCTACCGCAGCAACAAGAGCCTCCTCTTGTAGGCTTTGGAATCTCTTCAAGGGTGAGTCTCGATAATCCCCTCGTTGCTACCGTCTTCTAGATTGCATCTTGGCTTGGATTGCGTGTTCGCCGTAGGAAAATTTTTGTTTTCTATGCTACGTTATCCTACAGTGGTATCAGAGCCGTGTCTATGCATAGATGGTTGCACGAGTAGAACACAATGGTTTGTGGGCGTTGATGCTCTTGTTATCTTTAGTTGAGTACTTTGCATCTTTGTGGCATAGTGGGATGAAGCGGCTCGGGCTAACTTTACATGACCGCGTTCATGAGATTTGCTCCACGCTTGACATGCAACTTGTATTGCATAAGTGGCTTTGCGGGTGTCTGTCTCTCCTACTATAGTGAAGATTCAATTTACTCTTCTATTGACAACACTAGTATCACCGTTGTGGTTCATGTTCGTAGGTAGATTGGATCTTGCTCGAAAACCCTAAACCACGTAAAATATGCAAACCAAATTAGAGAACGTCTAACTTGTTTTTGCAGGGTTTGGTGATGTGATATGGCCATAATGTGATGATGAATATGTATGAGATGATCATTATTGTATTGTGGCAACCGGCAGGAGCCTTATGGTTGTCTTTAAATTTCATGTTGAGTAGTATTTCAAAGTAGTTGTAATAGTTGCTACATGGAGGACGATCATGAAGACGGCGCCATTGACCTTGGTGCTTCGCCGACGATGATGGAGATCATGCCCGTTGATGATGGAGATCATGTCCGTGCTTTGGAGATGAAGATCAAAGGCGCAAAGACAAAAGGGCCATATCATATCACATATGAACTGCATGAGATGTTAATCCTTTTATGCATCTTATTTTGCTTAGATCGCGACGGTAGCATTATAAGATGATCCCTCTCACTAAAATCTCAAGATAATAAAGTGTTCATCCTTAGTAGCACCGTTATCAAGTCTTATCGTTTCGAAGCATCTCGTGATGATCGGGTGTGATAGATTCGATAAGTACATATAACGGGTGCAAGACAGTTTTGCACATGCGGATACTAAGGTGGCCTTGACGAGCCTAGCATGTACAGACATGGTCTCGGAACACGTGATACCGAAAGGTAGAGCATGAATCATATGATTGATATGATGAACACTTTGAGTGTTCGCCATTGAAATTACATCTTGTCTCGTGATGATCGGGCATAGGTGTGATGGATTTGGTTCGTGTGATCACTAAGACAATGCGAGGGATATTGTTTTGAGTGGGAGTTCACCTAGATTTTTAATTATGTAGAATTAAAATTTGAACTCAAATTGTCATAAACTTAGTCTAAACTATTGCAAATATGTTGTAGATATGGCGTCCCCAATCAATTTTAACCAGTTCCTAGAGAAAGAAAAGCTTAAGAGCAACGGTAGCAACTTCACCGACTGGTTCCGTCATGTGAGGATCTTCCTCAATGGCGGAAATCTGCAATATGTGCTTGATGCACCGCTAGGTGACCCTCCTGCAAACTGAAACCGATGAAGTAAAGAATGTTTACGCGACTCGGAAAACTTCGGTACTCTCAAGTTCGGTGTGCCATCTTATGCGATCTGGAATCCGATCTTCAAAAACGTTTTGAGCACCACGATCCTCATGAGTTGATGAAAGAGTTGAAGACTATTTTTGAGACTCATGCGGCCGTGGAATGCTATGAAGCATCGAAACACTTTTTCAGCTGTATGATGGAAGAAGGCAGCTCCATTAGTGAGCACATGCTCGTTATGACCGGGCATGCGAAGAAACTCAGTGACTTGGGAATAGTGATTCCTAACAGATCGGGGATTAATCGTGTCCTTCAATCAACTGCCACCAAGTTACAAGAACTTTGTGATGAACTACAATATGCGAGAACATGAACAAGGAGTTTCTGAACTCTTTGGCATGCTAAAAGTCGCTGAGATTGAGATCAAGAAAGAGCACCAAGTGTTGATGGTCAACAAGACCACCAGTTTCAAGAAACAGGGCAAGTATAAGGGAAAATTCAAGAATGGTGGAAAGAAAGCTGCCACGCCTCCTATGAAACGTAAGAAAGGACCTAAGCACGATCTTGAGTGCTATTATCGCAAGGAGAAGGGACACCGGAAGCGTAATTGCTCCAAGTATTTGGCGAGATACGAAGAGCGGCCTTGTCAAGAAGAAGAAAGAAGGTATATCGATATACATGTTATAGATGTTTATCTCACTAGTTCTCGTTCTAGTACACAGGTATTTGATACTGGTTCGGTTGCTCATATTTGTAACTCGAAAGCAGGAACTAAAGAATAAACGACAAGCTTTGAAAGATGAAGTAACGATGCGCGTTGGAAACGGATCCAAGGTCAATGTGATCGCAGTCGGGACACTTCCTCTACATCTACCTTCGGGATTAGTTTTAAGCCTAAATAATTGTTATTATGTACCTGCGTTAAGCATGAACATTATATCTGGATCTTGTTTAATGCAAGACGGTTATTCATTCAAGTCTGAGAATAATGGTTGTTCTATTTTTATGAATAATATCTTTTATGGTCGAGCACCACAAAAGAATGGCTTATTTCTGTTAGATCTCGATAGTAGTAATACGCATATACATAACATTGATGCTAAGCGAATTAAATTGAATGATAATTCTACTTATATGTGGCACTGTCGTCTTGGTCATATTGGAGTGAAACGCATGAAGAAACTCCATACTGATGGATTACTTGAATCACTTGACTTTGAGTCACTTGATAGATGCGAAGCATGTCTGATGGGAAAAATGACTAAGACTCCATTCTCGGGTATGATGGAGCGAGCTACTGACTTATTGGAAATCATACATACAGATGTGTGTGGACCAATGAGTGTAGCATCGCGCGGTGGTTATCGTTATGTTCTAACCTTCACAGATGATTTAAGTAGATATGGGTATATCTATTTAATGAAACATAAATCCGAAACTTTCGAGAAGTTTAAGGAATTCCAAAGTGAAGTAGAAAATCAACGTAACAAGAAGATTAAATTTCTACGATCTGATCGCGGAGGTGAATATCTGAGTTATGAGTTTGGCATGCATTTAAAGAAATGCGGAATACTTTCACAATTGACACCGCCGGGAACACCACAACGAAACGGTGTGTCGAACGTCGTAATCGAACTCTCTTAGATATGGTTCGTTCTATGATGTCTCTTATCGATTTGCCGTTATCATTTTGGAGTTATGCATTAGAGACAGCCGCATTCACTTTAAATAGAGCACCATCAAAATCCGTTGAAACGACGCCGTATGAATTATGGTTTAATAAGAAACCTAAGCTGTCGTTCCTAAAAGTTTGGGGTTGCGAAGCCTATGTAAAAAAAGTTACAACCGGACAAGCTAGAACCCAAAGCGGAGAAATGCGTCTTCATAGGATACCCTAAGGAAACTATAGGGTACACTTTCTATCACAGATCCGAAGGCAAGATCTTTGTTGCTAAGAACGGAACCTTTCTTGAGAAAGAATTTCTCACTAAAGAAGTGACTGGAAGAAAAGTAGAACTCGATGAGATTGAAGAATCTCTACTCGTTGATCAGAGTAGCGCGATGCTGGGAAAATGTTCTGTACTACCTACACCGGCAACAGAGGAAGCTAATGATAATGATCATGAAACTTCAAATGAGACAGCTACTGAACCTCGCAGATCGACAAGGGATCGTGCCACTCCAGATTGGTATGATCCTTGTCTAAATGTCATGATTGTGGATAACAATGATGAAGACCCTGCGACGTATGAAGAAGCGATGATGAGCCCAGATTCCAACAAATGGCAAGAAGCCATGAAATCCGAAATGGGATCCATGTATGATAACAAAGTATGGACTTTGGTAGACTTACCTGATAGCCGAAAGGCTGTCGAGAATAAATGGATCTTCAAGAGAAAAACAGAATCTGATGGTAATATTATCGTCTATAAAGCTCGACTTGTCGCAAAGGGTTTCCGACAAATTCAAGGTGTTGACTACGATGAGACTTTCTCACCAGTAGCGAAGCTAAAATCTGTGAGGATTTTGTTAGCAATAGCTGCATTTTTCGATTATGAGATTTGGCAGATGGATGTCAAAACGGCGTTCCTTAATGGAGACATTGAGGAAGAGTTATATATGGTACAACCCAAAGGTTTTGTCGATCATAAAAATGCTGACAAAGTATGCAAACTTCAGCGTTCAATCTATGGACTGAAGCAAGCATCGAGAAGTTGGAACCGACGTTTTGATAAGGTGATCAAAGACTTCGGGTTTATACAGTGTCATGGAGAGGCCTGTATTTACAAGAAAGTGAGTGGGAGCTCTGTAGCATTCCTGATATTATATGTAGATGACATATTATTGATTGGGAATGATATAGAACTATTAAACGATGTAAAGGGTTATTTGAATAATAGTTTTTCAATGAAAGACCTTGGTGAAGCATCATACATATTAGGCATCAAGATTTATAGAGATAGATCAAGACGTCTAATAGGGCTATCACAGAGTACATACCTGGACAAGATTCTGAAAAAGTTTAGAATGGACGAAAGTAAGAAAGGATTCTTACCTATGTTACCAGGCAAGGTCTTGAGTAAGACTCAAGGACCGGCTACGGCAGAAGAAAGAGAAAGGATGAGTCAGATCCCCTATGCCTCGGCAGTAGGCTCTATCATGTATGCCATGCTATGTACAAGACCGGATATAGCACATCTTTGTTAGTTTGACTAGCAGATATCAAAGTGATCCAGGGAATAGAACATCGGACAGCGGTCAAGAATATCCTGAAGTACTTGAAAAGAACTAAGGATATGTTTCTTTGTTATGGAGGTGACCAAGAGCTCGTTGTAACAAGTTACACCGATGCAAGTTGGAACAACGATCCCGATGACTCTAAGTCACAATGCAGGTACGTGTTTATATTGAATGGTCGGCGATGGTGGGCAAGCTCGAAGCGGTGCACGGTGGCGAAATCCTCAACAGAATCGGAGTACATAGCGGCTTCGGAGGCTTCATCGAGAAGCGGTATGGATGAAGAGGTTCATTGTAGAGCTCGGTGTGGTTCCTAGTGCATTGTTCACACTAGTCATCTAATGTGACAACATGGGTTCCATCGCCAATGCACAAGAACCAAGGTCACACAAGAGGCTGAAGCATATCAAGCTGCGTTATCACTCGATTCGCGAGTACATCGAAGATGGAGAAGTAAAGATTTGCAAAGTACACACTGATCTGAATGTAGCAGATCCGTTGACTAAAGCTCTCCCTAGGGCAAAGCATGACCAACACCAGAATGCCATGGGTGTTAGGTACCTTACAATGTAATCTAGATTATTGACTCTAGTGCAAGTGGGAGACTGTTGGAGATATGCCCAAGAGGCAATAATAAAAGTGGTTATTATATATCTTTATGTTTATGATAAAAGTTTATATACCATGCTATAATTGTATTAAGCTGAAACATTGATACATGTGTGATATGTAAACAAACAAAGAGTCCCTAGTAAGCCTCTTAACTAGCTTGTTGATTAATAGATGATTAGTTTCATAATCATGAACATTGGATGTTATTAATAACAAGGTTATATCATTGTATGAATGATATAATGGACACACCCAATTAAGCGTAGCATAAGATCACGTCATTAAGTTATTTGCTATAAGCTTTCAATACATAGTTACCTAGTCCTTATGACCATGAGATCATGTAAATCACTTATACCGGAAAGGTACTTTGATTACATCAAACGCCACTGCGTAAATGGGTGGTTATAAAGATGGGATTAAGTATCGGAAAGTATGAGTTGAGGCATATGGATCAATAGTGGGATTTGTCCATCCCGATGACGGATAGATATACTCTGGGCCCTCTCGGTGGAATGTCGTCTAAATGTCTTGCAAGCATATGAATAAGTTCATAAGAGACCACATACCACGGTACGAGTAAAGAGTACTTGTCAAGAGACGAGGTTGAACAAGGTATAGTGTGATACCGATGATCAAACCTCGGACAAGTAAAATATCGCGTGACAAAGGGAATTGGTATCGTATGTGAATGGTTCATTCGATCACTAAAGTCATCGTTGAATATGTGGGAGCCATTATGGATCTCCAGATCCCGCTATTGGTTATTGGTCGGAGTGAGTACTCAACCATGTCCGCATAGTTCGCGAACCGTAGGGTGACACACTTAAAGTTGGATGTTGTAATGGTAGAACTTGAATATGGAATGGAGTTCGAATATTTGTTCGGAGTCCCGGATGTGATCCCGGACATCACGAGGAGTTTCGGAATGGTCCGGAGAATAAGATTCATATATAGGATGTCATTTTATGTGAATTAAAATGATGCGGAAGGTTCTATGGAAGGTTCTAGAAGGTTCTAGAAAAGTCCGGAAGAAACCACCAAGGAAGGTGGAGTCCACATGGGACTCCACCTCCATGGCCGGCCAACCCTAGTGGGGGAGGAGTCCCAAGTGGACTCCCCCTTAGGGGGCCGGCCACCCCCCCCTTATGGAAGGTGGAATTCCCACCTCTAGTGGGAATCCTAGCTTGGGAAGGTTTCCCACCATATGGAAGGTTTTGGGTTCGGGTCTTATTCGAAGACTTGTAGTCCAACACTTGGGGCTTCCACCTATATATAGAGGGCCAAGGGGAGGGGGCCGGCCACACACAAAAGCCTCAAGCTTGGCCGCCCCCTATAGTGGCCGGCCACCCCCTCTCCCCAAACCCTAGCGCCCCGCTCCTCCACCATATCCCGCACGCTTAGCGAAGCTCCGCCGGATTTCTCCACCGCCACCGACACCACGCCGTCGTGCTGTCGGATTCAAGAGGAGCTACTACTTCCGCTGCCCGCTGGAACGGGGAGGTGGACGTCGTCTTCATCAACAACCGAACGTGTGACCGAGTACGGAGGTGCTGCCCGTTCGTGGCGCCGGAACCGATCGTGATCAAGATCTTCTACGCGCTTTTGCAAGCGGCAAGTGAACGTCTACCGCAGCAACAAGAGCCTCCTCTTGTAGGCTTTGGAATCTCTTCAAGGGTGAGTCTCGATAATCCCCTCGTTGCTACCGTCTTCTAGATTGCATCTTGGCTTGGATTGCGTGTTCGCCGTAGGAAATTTTTTGTTTTCTATGCTACGTTATCCTACATTTTGTACCCCCGGGTGCGTCCAGCTACACGCACATGCGCTGATGGCAATTAGTCAATGTTGTAGACAGCACGGTCAATGGATTAGGGTTTCCCTGGAAAGCGAGCCTCGGATTGTGGGAATGACCCCAAAAATCGTGTGTGTCCACATAATGTGTACACTATCATGGTGGGGTGTTGTTTGAACCAATTTTGTACGCCCGGGTGCGTCCGGCTACACGCACATGCGCTGACGGCAATTTGTCAATGGATTAGGGTTTCCCTGGAAAGCGAGCCTCGGAGGGTGGGAATGACCCAAAAAATTGTGTGTGTCCACATGCTGTGTACACTATCATGGTGGGGTGTTGTTTGAACCAATTTTGTACCCCCGGGTGCGTCCGGCTACATGCACATGCGCTGACGGCAATTAGTCAATGTTGTAGACAGCAAGGTCAATGGATTAGGGTTTCCCTGGAAAGCGAACCTCGGATTGTGGGAATGACCCCAAAAATCGTGTGTGTCCACATGGTGTGTACATTATCATGGTGGGGTGTTGTTTGAACCAATTTTGTACCACCGGGTGCGTCCGGCTACACGCACATGCGCTGACGGCAATTTGTCAATGGATTAGGGTTTCCCTGAAAAGCGTGCCTCGGAAGTTGGGAATGACCCAAAAAATTGTGCGTGTCCACATGGTGTGTACACTATCATGGTGGGGTGTTGTTTGAACCAATTTTGTACCCCCGGGTGCGTCCAGCTACACGCACATGCGCTGATGGCAATTAGTCAATGTTGTAGACAGCACGGTCAAAGGATTAGGGTTTCCCTGGAAAGCGAGCCTCGGATTGTGGGAATGACCCCAAAAATCGTGTGTGTCCACATAATGTGTACACTATCATGGTGGGGTGTTGTTTGAACCAATTTTGTAACCCCGGGTGCGTCCGGCTACACGCACATGCGCTGACGGCAATTTGTCAATGGATTAGGGTTTCCCTGGAAAGCGAGCCTCGGAGGGTGGGAATGACCCAAAAAATTGTGTGTGTCCACATGCTGTGTACACTATCATGGTGGGGTGTTGTTTGAACCAATTTTGTACCCCCGGGTGCGTCCGGCTACATGCACATGCGCTGACGGAAATTAGTCAATGTTGTAGACAGCACGGTCAATGGATTAGGGTTTCCCTGGAAAGCGAAACTCGGATTGTGGGAATGACCCCAAAAATCGTGTGTGTCCACATGGTGTGTACATTATCATGGTGGGGTGTTCTTTGAACAAATTTTGTTCCCCCGGGTGCGTCCAGCTACACGCACATGCGCTGACGGCAATTTGACAATGGATTAGGGTTTCCCTGAAAAGCGTGCCTCGGAAGGTGGGAATGACCCAAAAAATTGTGTGTGTCCACATGGTGTGTACACTATCATGGTGGGGTGTTGTTTGAACCAATTTTGTACGCCCGGGTGCGTCCGGCTACACGCACATGCGTTGACGGCAATTTGTCAATGGATTAGGGTTTCCCTGGAAAGCGAGCCTCGGAGGGTGGGAATGACCCAAAAAATTGTGTGTGTCCACATGCTGTGTACACTATCATGGTGGGGTGTTGTTTGAACCAATTTTGTACCCTCGGGTGCGTCCGGCTACATGCACATGCGCTGACGGCAATTAGTCAATGTTGTAGACAACACGGTCAATGGATTAGGGTTTCCCTGGAAAGCGAACCTCGGATTGTGGGAATGACCCCAAAAATTGTGTGTGTCCACATGGTGTGTACATTATCATGGTGGGGTGTTGTTTGAACCAATTTTGTACCCCCGGGTGCGTCCGGCTACACGCACATGCGTTGACGGCAATTTGTCAATGGATTAGGGTTTCCCTGAAAAGCGTGCCTCGGAAGTTGGGAATGACCCAAAAAATTGTGTGTGTCCACATGGTGTGTACACTATCATGGTGGGGTGTTGTTTGAACCAATTTTGTACCCCCGGGTGCGTCCAGCTACACGCACATGCGCTGATGGCAATTAGTCAATGTTGTAGACAACACGGTCAATGGATTAGGGTTTCCCTGGAAAGCGAGCCTCGGATTGTGGGAATGACCCCAAAAATCGTGTGTGTCCACATAATGTGTACACTATCATGGTGGGGTGTTGTTTGAACCAATTTTGTACCCCCGGGTGCGTCCGGCTACATGCACATGCGCTGACGGCAATTTGTTAATGGATTAGGGTTTCCCTGGAAAGCGAGCCTCGGAGGGTGGGAATGACCCAAAAAATTGTGTGTGTCCACATGCTGTGTACACTATCATGGTGGGGTGTTGTTTGAACCAATTTTGTACCCCCGGGTGCGTCCGGCTACATGCACATGCGCTGACGGAAATTAGTCAATGTTGTAGACAGCACGGTCAATGGATTAGGGTTTCCCTGGAAAGCGAAACTCGGATTGTGGGAATGACCCCAAAAATCGTGTGTGTCCACATGGTGTGTACATTATCATGGTGGGGTGTTCTTTGAACCAATTTTGTTCCCCCGGGTGCATCCAGCTACACGCACATGCGCTGACGGCAATTTGACAATGGATTAGGGTTTCCCTGAAAAGCGTGCCTCGGAAGGTGGGAATGACCCAAAAAATTGTGTGTGTCCACATGGTGTGTACACTATCATGGTGTGGTGTTGTTTGAACCAATTTTGTACCCCCAGGTGCGTCCGGCTACACGCACATGCGCTGATGGCAATTAGTCAATGTTGTAGACAGCACGGTCAATGGATTAGGGTTTCCCTGGAAAGCGAGCCTCGGATTGTGGGAATGACCCCAAAAATCGTGTGTGTCAACATAATGTGTACACTATCATGGTGGGGTGTTTTTTGAACCAATTTTTTACCCCCCGGGTGCGTCCGGCTATACGCACATGCGCTGACGGCAATTTGTCAATGGATTAGGGTTTCCCTGGAAAGCGAGCCTCGGAGGGTGGGAATGACCCAAAAATTGTGTGTGTCCACATGGTGTGTACACTATCATGGTGGGGTGTTGTTTGAACCAATTTTGTACCCCCGGGTGCGTCCGGCTACATGCACATGCGCTGACGGCAATTAGTCAATGTTGTAGACAGCACGGTCAATGGATTAGGGTTTCCCTGGAAAGCGAACCTCGGATTGTGGGAATGACCCCAAAAATCGTGTGTGTCCACATGGTGTGTACATTATCATGGTGGGGTGTTGTTTGAACCAATTTTGTACCCCCGGGTGCGTCCGGCTAAACGCACATGCGCTGACGGCAATTTGTCAATGGATTAGGGTTTCCCTTTAAAGCGTGCCTCGGAAGGTGGGAATGACCCAAAAAATTGTGTGTGTCCACATGGTGTGTACACTATCATGGTGGGGTGTTGTTTGAACCAATTTTGTACCCCCGGGTGCGTCCGGCTACATGCACATGCGCTGACGGCAATTAGTCAATGTTGTAGACAACACGGTCAATGGATTAGGGTTTCCCTGGAAAGCGAACCTCGGATTGTGGGAATGACCCCAAAAATCGTGTGTGTCCACATGGTGTGTACATTATCATGGTGGGGTGTTGTTTGAACCAATTTTGTACCCCCGGGTGCGTCCGGCTACACGCACATGCGCTGACGGCAATTTGTCAATGGATTAGGGTTTTCCCTGAAAAGCGTGCCTCGGAAGGTGGGAATGACCCAAAAAATTGTGTGTGTCTATATGTTGTGTACACTATCATGGTGGGGTGTTGTTTGAACCAATTTTGTACCCCCGGGTGCGTCCGGCTACATGCACATGCGCTGACGGCAATTAGTCAATGTTGTAGACAGCACGGTCAATGGATTAGGGTTTCCCTGGAAAGCGAACCTCGGATTGTGGGAATGACCCCAAAAATCGTGTGTGTCCACATGGTGTGTACATTATCATGGTGGGGTGTTGTTTGAACCAATTTTGTACCCCCGGGTGCGTCCGGCTACACGCACATGCGCTGACGGCAATTTGTCAATGGATTAGGGTTTCCCTGAAAAGCGTGCCTCGGAAGGTGGGAATGACCCAAAAAATTGTGTGTGTCCACATGGTGTGTACACTATCATGGTGGGGTGTTGTTTGAACCAATTTTTTACCCCCGGGTGCGTCCAGCTATACGCACATGCGCTGATGGCAATTAGTCAATGTTGTAGACAGCACGGTCAGTGGATTAGGGTTTCCCTGGAAAGCGAGCCTCGGATTGTGGGAATGACCCCAAAAATCGTGTGTGTCCACATAATGTGTACACTATCATGGTGGGGTGTTGTTTGAACCAATTTTGTACCCCCGGGTGCGTCCGGCTACACGCACATGCGCTGACGGCAATTTGTCAATGGATTAGGGTTTTCCCTGAAAAGCGTGCCTCGGAAGGTGGGAATGACCCAAAAAATTGTGTGTGTCCACATGGTGTGTACACTATCATGGTGGGGTGTTGTTTGAACCAATTTTGTCCCCGCGGGTGCGTCCAGGTACACGCACCTGGGCGGTGGCAATTAGTCAATGTTGTAGACAGCACGGTCAATGGATTAGGGTTTCCCTGTTAAGCGAGCCTCGGATTGTGGGAATGACCCCAAAAATCGTGTGTGTCCACATAATGTGTACACTATCATGGTGGGGTGTTGTTTGAACCAATTTTGTACGCCCGGGTGCATCCGGCTACACGCACATGCGCTGACGACAATTTGTCAATGGATTAGGGTTTCCCTGGAAAGCGAGCCTCGGAGGGTGGGAATGACCCAAAAAATTGTGTGTGTCCACATGGTGTGTACACTATCATGGTGGGGTGTTGTTTGAACCAATTTTGTACCCCCGGGTGCGTCCAGCTACACGCACATGCGCTGATGGCAATTAGTCAATGTTGTAGACAGCACGGTCAATGGATTAGGGTTTCCCTGGAAAGCGAGCCTCGGATTGTGGGAATGACCCCAAAAATCGTGTGTGTCCACATAATGTGTACACTATCATGGTGGGGTGTTGTTTGAACCAATTTTGTACGCCCGGTGCGTCCGGCTACACGCACATGCGCTGACGGCAATTTGTCAATGGATTAGGGTCTCCCTGGAAAGCGAGCCTCGGAGGGCGGGAATGACCCAAAAAATTGTGTGTGTCCACATGATGTGTACACTATCATGGTGGGGTGTTGTTTGAACCAATTTTGTACCCCCGGGTGCGTCCGGCTACATGCACATGCGCTGACGGCAATTAGTCAATGTTGTAGACAGCACGGTCAATGGATTAGGGTTTCCCTGGAAAGCGAACCTCGGATTGTGGGAATGACCCCAAAAATCGTGTGTGTCCACATGGTGTGTACATTATCATGGTGGGGTGTTGTTTGAACCAATTTTGTACCCCCGGGTGCGTCCGGCTACACGCACATGCGCTGACGGCAATTTATCAATGGATTAGGGTTTCCCTGAAAAGCGTGCCTCGGAAGTTGGGAATGACCCAAAAAATTGTGTGTGTCCACATGGTGTGTACACTATCATGGTGGGGTGTTGTTTGAACCAATTTTGTACCCCCGGGTGCGTCCGGCTACACGCACATTCGGCGATGGCAATTAGTCAATGTTGTAGACAGCACGGTCAATGGATTAGGGTTTCCCTGGAAAGCGAGCCTCGGATTGTGGGAATGACCCCAAAAATCGTGTGTGTCCACATAATGTGTACACTATCATGGTGGGGTGTTGTTTGAACCAATTTTGTACTCCCGGGTGCGTCCGGCTACACGCACATGCGCTGACGGCAATTTGTCAATGGATTAGGGTTTCCCTGGAAAGCGAGCCTCGGAGGGTGGGAATGACCCAAAAAATTGTGTGTGTCCACATGGTGTGTACACTATCATGGTGGGGTGTTGTTTGAACCAATTTTGTACCCCCGGGTGCGTCCAGCTACACGCACATGCGCTGATGGCAATTAGTCAATGTTGTAGACAGCACGGTCAATGGATTAGGGTTTCCCTGGAAAGCGAGCCTCGGATTGTGGGAATGACCCCAAAAATCGTGTGTGTCCACATTATGTGTACACTATCATGGTGGGGTGTTGTTTGAACCAATTTTGTACGCCCGGGTGCGTCCGGCTACACGCACATGTGCTGACGGCAATTTGTGAATGGATTAGGGTTTCCCTGGAAAGCGAGCCTCGGAGGGTGGGAATGGCCCAAAAAATTGTGTGTGTCCACATGCTGTGTACACTATCATGGTGGGGTGTTGTTTGAACCAATTTTGTACCCCCGGGTGCGTCCGGATACATGCACATGCGCTGACGGCAATTAGTCAATGTTGTAGACAGCACGGTCAATGGATTAGGGTTTCCCTGGAAAGCGAACCTCGGATTGTGGGAATGACCCCAAAAATCGTGTGTGTCCACATGGTGTGTACATTATCATGGTGGGGTGTTGTTTGAACCAATTTTGTACCCCGGGTGCGTCCGGCTACACGCACATGCGCTGACGGCAATTTGTCAATGGATTAGGGTTTCCCTTGAAAGCGTGCCTCGGATGGTGGGAATGACCCAAAAAATTGTGTGTGTCCACATGGTGTGTACACTATCATGGTGGGGTGTTGTTTGAACCAATTTTGTACCCCCGGGTGCGTCCGGCTACATGCACATGCGCTGACGGCAATTAGTCAATGTTGTAGACAGCACGGTCAATGGATTAGGGTTTCCACTGGAAAGCGAACCTCGGATTGTGGGAATGACCCCAAAAATCGTGTGTGTCCACATGGTGTGTACATTATCATGGTGGGGTGTTGTTTGAACCAATTTTGTATGCCCGGGTGCGTCGGCTAAAAGCACATGAGATGACGTCAATTTGTCAATGGATTAGGGTTTCCCTGAAAAGCGTGCCTCGGAAGGTGGGAATGACCCAAAAAATTGTGTGTGTCCACATGGTGTGTACACTATCATGGTGGGGTGTTGTTTGAACCAATTTTGTACCCCCCGGGTGCGTCCGGCTATACGCACATGCGCTGACGGCAATTAGTCAATGTTGTAGACAACACGGTCAATGGATTAGGGTTTCCCTGGAAAGCGAGCCTCGGATTGTGGGAATGACCCCAAAAATCGTGTGTGTCCACATAATGTGTACACTATCATGGTGGGGTGTTGTTTGAACCAATTTTGTACCCCCGGGTGCGTCCGGCTACACGCACATGCGCTGACGGCAATTTGTCAATGGATTAGGGTTTCCCTGAAAAGCGTGCCTCGGAAGGTGGGAATGACCCAAAAAATTGTGTGTGTCCACATGGTGTGTACACTATCATGGTGGGGTGTTGTTTGAACCAATTTTGTACCCCCCGGGTGCGTCCGGCTATACGCACATGCGGCGATGGCAATTAGTCAATGTTGTAGACGACACGGTCAATGGATTAGGGTTTCCCTGGAAGCGAGCCTCGGATTGTGGGAATGACCCCAAAAATCGTGTGTGTCCACATAATGTGTACACTATCATGGTGGGGTGTTGTTTGAACCAATTTTGTACGCCGGGTGCGTCCGGCTACACGCTCAGGCGGCGACGACAATTTGTCAATGGATTAGGGTTTCCCTGGAAAGCGAGCCTCGGAGGGTGGGAATGACCCAAAAAATTGTGTGTGTCCACATGGTGTGTACACTATCATGGTGGGGTGTTGTTTGAACCAATTTTGTACCCCCGGGTGCGTCCAGCTACACGCACATGCGGTGATGGCAATTAGTCAATGTTGTAGACAGCACGGTCAATGGATTAGGGTTTCCCTGGAAAGCGAGCCTCGGATTGTGGGAATGACCCCAAAAATCGTGTGTGTCCACATAATGTGTACACTATCATGGTGGGGTGTTGTTTGAACCAATTTTGTACGCCCGGGTGCGTCCGGCTACACGCACATGCGCTGACGGCAATTTGTCAATGGATTAGGGTTTCCCTGGAAAGCGAGCCTCGGAGGGTGGGAATGACCCAAAAAATTGTGTGTGTCCACATAATGTGTACACTATCATGGTGGGGTGTTGTTTGAACCAATTTTGTACCCCCGGGTGCGTCCGGCTACATGCACATGCGCTGACGGCAATTAGTCAATGTTGTAGACAGCACGGTCAATGGATTAGGGTTTCCCTGGAAAGCGAACCTCGGATTGTGGGAATGACCCCAAAAATCGTGTGTGTCCACATGGTGTGTACATTATCATGGTGGGGTGTTGTTTGAACCAATTTTGTACCCCCGGGTGCGTCCGGCTACACGCACATGCGCTGACGGCAATTTATCAATGGATTAGGGTTTCCCTGAAAAGCGTGCCTCGGAAGTTGGGAATGACCCAAAAAATTGTGTGTGTCCACATGGTGTGTACACTATCATGGTGGGGTGTTGTTTGAACCAATTTTGTACCCCCGGGTGCGTCCGGCTACACGCACATGCGCTGATGGCAATTAGTCAATGTTGTAGACAGCACGGTCAATGGATTAGGGTTTCCCTGGAAAGCGAGCCTCGGATTGTGGGAATGACCCCAAAAATCGTGTGTGTCCACATAATGTGTACACTATCATGGTGGGGTGTTGTTTGAACCAATTTTGTACTCCCGGGTGCGTCCGGCTACACGCACATGCGCTGACGGCAATTTGTCAATGGATTAGGGTTTCCCTGCAAAGCGAGCCTCGGAGGGTGGGAATGACCCAAAAAATTGTGTGTGTCCACATGGTGTGTACACTATCATGGTGGGGTGTTGTTTGAACCAATTTTGTACCCCCGGGTGCGTCCGGCTACACGCACATGCGCTGATGGCAATTAGTCAATGTTGTAGACAGCACGGTCAATGGATTAGGGTTTCCCTGGAAAGCGAGCCTCGGATTGTGGGAATGACCCCAAAAATCGTGTGTGTCCACATTATGTGTACACTATCATGGTGGGGTGTTGTTTGAACCAATTTTGTACGCCCGGGTGCGTCCGGCTACACGCACATGTGCTGACGGCAATTTGTCAATGGATTAGGGTTTCCCTGGAAAGCGAGCCTCGGAGGGTGGGAATGACCCAAAAAATTGTGTGTGTCCACATGCTGTGTACACTATCATGGTGGGGTGTTGTTTGAACCAATTTTGTACCCCCGGGTGCGTCCGGATACATGCACATGCGCTGACGGCAATTAGTCAATGTTGTAGATAGCACGGTCAATGGATTAGGGTTTCCCTGGAAAGCGAACCTCGGATTGTGGGAATGACCCCAAAAATCGTGTGTGTCCACATGGTGTGTACATTATCATGGTGGGGTGTTGTTTGAACCAATTTTGTACCCCCGGGTGCGTCCGGCTACACGCACATGCGCTGACGGCAATTTGTCAATGGATTAGGGTTTCCCTGAAAAGCGTGCCTCGGAAGGTGGGAATGACCCAAAAAATTGTGTGTGTCCACATGGTGTGTACACTATCATGGTGTGGTGTTGTTTGAACCAATTTTGTACCCCCAGGTGCGTCCGGCTACACGCACATGCGCTGATGGCAATTAGTCAATGTTGTAGACAGCACGGTCAATGGATTAGGGTTTCCCTGGAAAGCGAGCCTCGGATTGTGGGAATGACCCCAAAAATCGTGTGTGTCAACATAATGTGTACACTATCATGGTGGGGTGTTGTTTGAACCAATTTTGTACCCCCCCGGTGCGTCCGGCTACACGCACATGCGCTGACGGCAATTTGTCAATGGATTAGGGTTTCCCTGGAAAGCGAGCCTCGGAGGGTGGGAATGACCCAAAAAATTGTGTGTGTCCACATGGTGTGTACACTATCATGGTGGGGTGTTGTTTGAACCAATTTTGTACCCCCGGGTGCGTCCGGCTACATGCACATGCGCTGACGGCAATTAGTCAATGTTGTAGACAGCACGGTCAATGGATTAGGGTTTCCCTGGAAAGCGAACCTCGGATTGTGGGAATGACCCCAAAAATCGTGTGTGTCCACATGGTGTGTACATTATCATGGTGGGGTGTTGTTTGAACCAATTTTGTACCCCGGGTGCGTCCGGCTACACGCACATGCGCTGACGGCAATTTGTCAATGGATTAGGGTTTCCCTAAAAGCGTGCCTCGGAAGGTGGGAATGACCCAAAAAATTGTGTGTGTCCACATGGTGTGTACACTATCATGGTGGGGTGTTGTTTGAACCAATTTTGTACCCCGGGTGCGTCCAGCTACACGCACATGCGCTGATGGCAATTAGTCAATGTTGTAGACAGCACGGTCAATGGATTAGGGTTTCCCTGGAAAGCGAGCCTCGGATTGTGGGAATGACCCCAAAAATCGTGTGTGTCCACATGGTGTGTACATTATCATGGTGGGGTGTTGTTTGAACCAATTTTGTACCCCCGGGTGCGTCCGGCTACACGCACATGCGCTGACGGCAATTTGTCAATGGATTAGGGTTTCCCTGGAAAGCGTGCCTCGGAAGGTGGGAATGACCCAAAAAATTGTGTGTGTCCACATGTTGTGTACACTATCATGGTGGGGTGTTGTTTGAACCAATTTTGTACCCCCGGGTGCGTCCGGCTACATGCACATGCGCTGACGGCAATTAGTCAATGTTGTAGACAGCACGGTCAATGGATTAGGGTTTCCCTGGAAAGCGAACCTCGGATTGTGGGAATGACCCCAAAAATCGTGTGTGTCCACATGGTGTGTACATTATCATGGTGGGGTGTTGTTTGAACCAATTTTGTACCCCCGGGTGCGTCCGGCTACACGCACATGCGCTGACGGCAATTTGTCAATGGATTAGGGTTTCCTGAAAAGCGTGCCTCGGAAGGTGGGAATGACCCAAAAAATTGTGTGTGTCCACATGGTGTGTACACTATCATGGTGGGGTGTTGTTTGAACCAATTTTGTACCCCCGGGTGCGTCCAGCTACACGCACATGCGCTGATGGCAATTAGTCAATGTTGTAGACAGCACGGTCAATGGATTAGGGTTTCCCTGGAAAGCGAGCCTCGGATTGTGGGAATGACCCCAAAAATCGTGTGTGTCCACATAATGTGTACACTATCATGGTGGGGTGTTGTTTGAACCAATTTTGTACCCCGGGTGCGTCCGGCTACACGCACATGCGCTGACGGCAATTTGTCAATGGATTAGGGTTTCCCTGAAAAGCGTGCCTCGGAAGGTGGGAATGACCCAAAAAATTGTGTGTGTCCACATGGTGTGTACACTATCATGGTGGGGTGTTGTTTGAACCAATTTTGTACCCCGGGTGCGTCCAGCTACACGCACATGCGCTGATGGCAATTAGTCAATGTTGTAGACAACACGGTCAATGGATTAGGGTTTCCCTGGAAAGCGAGCCTCGGATTGTGGGAATGACCCCAAAAATCGTGTGTGTCCACATAATGTGTACACTATCATGGTGGGGTGTTGTTTGAACCAATTTTGTACGCCCGGGTGCGTCCGGCTACACGCACATGCGCTGACGGCAATTTGTCAATGGATTAGGGTTTCCCTGGAAAGCGAGCCTCGGAGGGTGGGAATGACCCAAAAAATTGTGTGTGTCCACATGGTGTGTACACTATCATGGTGGGGTGTTGTTTGAACCAATTTTGTACCCCCGGGTGCGTCCGGCTACACGCACATGCGGTGATGGCAATTAGTCAATGTTGTAGACAGCACGGTCAATGGATTAGGGTTTCCCTGGAAAGCGAGCCTCGGATTGTGGGAATGACCCCAAAAATCGTGTGTGTCCACATAATGTGTACACTATCATGGTGGGGTGTTGTTTGAACCAATTTTGTACGCCCGGGTGCGTCCGGCTACACGCACATGCGCTGACGGCAATTTGTCAATGGATTAGGGTTTCCCTGGAAAGCGAGCCTCGGAGGGTGGGAATGACCCAAAAAATTGTGTGTGTCCACATGCTGTGTACACTATCATGGTGGGGTGTTGTTTGAACCAATTTTGTACCCCCGGGTGCGTCCGGCTACATGCACATGCGCTGACGGCAATTAGTCAATGTTGTAGACAACACGGTCAATGGATTAGGGTTTCCCTGGAAAGCGAACCTCGGATTGTGGGAATGACCCCAAAAATCGTGTGTGTCCACATGGTGTGTACATTATCATGGTGGGGTGTTGTTTGAACCAATTTTGTACCCCCGGGTGCGTCCGGCTACACGCACATGCGCTGACGGCAATTTGTCAATGGATTAGGGTTTCCCTGAAAAGCGTGCCTCGGAAGTTGGGAATGACCCAAAAAATTGTGTGTGTCCACATGGTGTGTACACTATCATGGTGGGGTGTTGTTTGAACCAATTTTGTACCCCCGGGTGCGTCCGGCTACACGCACATGCGCTGATGGCAATTAGTCAATGTTGTAGACAGCACGGTCAATGGATTAGGGTTTCCCTGGAAAGCGAGCCTCGGATTGTGGGAATGACCCCAAAAATCGTGTGTGTCCACATAATGTGTACACTATCATGGTGGGGTGTTGTTTGAACCAATTTTGTACTCCGGGTGCGTCCGGCTACACGCACATGCGCTGACGGCAATTTGTCAATGGATTAGGGTTTCCCTGGAAAGCGAGCCTCGGAGGGTGGGAATGACCCAAAAAATTGTGTGTGTCCACATGGTGTGTACACTATCATGGTGGGGTGTTGTTTGAACCAATTTTGTACCCCCGGGTGCGTCCGGCTACATGCACATGCGCTGAGGGCACTTAGTCAATGTTGTAGACAGCACGGTCAATGGATTAGGGTTTCCTGGAAAGCGAACCTCGGATTGTGGGAATGACCCCAAAAATCGTGTGTGTCCACATGGTGTGTACATTATCATGGTGGGGTGTTGTTTGAACCAATTTTGTACCCCCGGGTGCGTCCGGCTACACGCACATGCGCAGACGGCAATAAGTCCAAGCATTAGGCTATCCCTGAAAAGCGTGCCTCGGAAGGTGGGAATGACCCAAAAAATTGTGTGTGTCCACATGGTGTGTACACTATCATGGTGGGGTGTTGTTTGAACCAATTTTGTACCCCCGGGTGCGTCCAGCTACACGCACATGCGCTGATGGCAATTAGTCAATGTTGTAGACAGCACGGTCAATGGATTAGGGTTTCCCTGGAAAGCGAGCCTCGGATTGTGGGAATGACCCCAAAAATCGTGTGTGTCCACATAATGTGTACACTATCATGGTGGGGTGTTGTTTGAACCAATTTTGTAACCCCGGGTGCGTCCGGCTACACGCACATGCGCTGACGGCAATTTGTCAATGGATTAGGGTTTCCCTGGAAAGCGAGCCTCGGAGGGTGGGAATGACCCAAAAAATTGTGTG
Organism: Lolium perenne; assembly: GCF_019359855.2. NCBI lineage: Eukaryota > Viridiplantae > Streptophyta > Magnoliopsida > Poales > Poaceae > Lolium > Lolium perenne. The sequence goes on along the minus strand of NW_027249014.1, from coordinate 90,265 downwards.
TGTCCACATGGTGTGTACACTATCATGGTGGGGTGTTGTTTGAACCAATTTTGTACCCCCGGGTGCGTCCGGCTACACGCACATGCGCTGACGGCAATTAGTCAATGTTGTAGACAGCACGGTCAATGGATTAGGGTTTCCCTGGAAAGCGAAACTCGGATTGTGGGAATGACCCCAAAAATCGTGTGTGTCCACATGGTGTGTACATTATCATGGTGGGGTGTTCTTTGAACAAATTTTGTTCCCCCGGGTGCGTCCAGCTACACGCACATGCGCTGACGGCAATTTGACAATGGATTAGGGTTTCCCTGAAAAGCGTGCCTCGGAAGGTGGGAATGACCCAAAAAATTGTGTGTGTCCACATGGTGTGTACACTATCATGGTGGGGTGTTGTTTGAACCAATTTTGTACGCCCGGGTGCGTCCGGCTACACGCACATGCGCTGACGGCAATTTGTCAATGGATTAGGGTTTCCCTGGAAAGCGAGCCTCGGAGGGTGGGAATGACCCAAAAAATTGTGTGTGTCCACATGCTGTGTACACTATCATGGTGGGGTGTTGTTTGAACCAATTTTGTACCCCCGGGTGCGTCCGGCTACATGCACATGCGCTGACGGCAATTAGTCAATGTTGTAGACAACACGGTCAATGGATTAGGGTTTCCCTGGAAAGCGAACCTCGGATTGTGGGAATGACCCCAAAAATCGTGTGTGTCCACATGGTGTGTACATTATCATGGTGGGGTGTTGTTTGAACCAATTTTGTACCCCCGGGTGCGTCCGGCTACACGCACATGCGTTGACGGCAATTTGTCAATGGATTAGGGTTTCCCTGAAAAGCGTGCCTCGGAAGTTGGGAATGACCCAAAAAATTGTGTGTGTCCACATGGTGTGTACACTATCATGGTGGGGTGTTGTTTGAACCAATTTTGTACCCCGGGTGCGTCCAGCTACACGCACATGCGCTGATGGCAATTAGTCAATGTTGTAGACAGCACGGTCAATGGATTAGGGTTTCCCTGGAAAGCGAGCCTCGGATTGTGGGAATGACCCCAAAAATCGTGTGTGTCCACATAATGTGTACACTATCATGGTGGGGTGTTGTTTGAACCAATTTTGTACCCCCGGGTGCGTCCGGCTACATGCACATGCGCTGACGGCAATTTGTCAATGGATTAGGGTTTCCCTGGAAAGCGAGCCTCGGAGGGTGGGAATGACCCAAAAAATTGTGTGTGTCCACATGCTGTGTACACTATCATGGTGGGGTGTTGTTTGAACCAATTTTGTACCCCCGGGTGCGTCCGGCTACATGCACATGCGCTGACGGAAATTAGTCAATGTTGTAGACAGCACGGTCAATGGATTAGGGTTTCCCTGGAAAGCGAAACTCGGATTGTGGGAATGACCCCAAAAATCGTGTGTGTCCACATGGTGTGTACATTATCATGGTGGGGTGTTCTTTGAACCAATTTTGTTCCCCCGGGTGCGTCCAGCTACACGCACATGCGCTGACGGCAATTTGACAATGGATTAGGGTTTCCCTGAAAAGCGTGCCTCGGAAGGTGGGAATGACCCAAAAAATTGTGTGTGTCCACATGGTGTGTACACTATCATGGTGTGGTGTTGTTTGAACCAATTTTGTACCCCCGGGTGCGTCCAGCTACACGCACATGCGCTGATGGCAATTAGTCAATGTTGTAGACAGCACGGTCAATGGATTAGGGTTTCCCTGGAAAGCGAGCCTCGGATTGTGGGAATGACCCCAAAAATCGTGTGTGTCAACATAATGTGTACACTATCATGGTGGGGTGTTTTTTGAACCAATTTTGTACCCCCCGGGTGCGTCCGGCTATACGCACATGCGCTGACGGCAATTTGTCAATGGATTAGGGTTTCCCTGGAAAGCGAGCCTCGGAGGGTGGGAATGACCCAAAAATTGTGTGTGTCCACATGGTGTGTACACTATCATGGTGGGGTGTTGTTTGAACCAATTTTGTACCCCCGGGTGCGTCCGGCTACATGCACATGCGCTGACGGCAATTAGTCAATGTTGTAGACAGCACGGTCAATGGATTAGGGTTTCCCTGGAAAGCGAACCTCGGATTGTGGGAATGACCCCAAAAATCGTGTGTGTCCACATGGTGTGTACATTATCATGGTGGGGTGTTGTTTGAACCAATTTTGTACCCCCGGGTGCGTCCGGCTACACGCACATGCGCTGACGGCAATTTGTCAATGGATTAGGGTTTCCCTGAAGCGTGCCTCGAAAGGTGGGAATGACCCAAAAAATTGTGTGTGTCCACATGGTGTGTACACTATCATGGTGGGGTGTTGTTTGAACCAATTTTGTACCCCCGGGTGCGTCCGGCTACATGCACATGCGGCGACGGCAATTAGTCAATGCTGTTGACTGCACGGTCAATGGATTATGGTTTCCCTTGTAAGCGAACCTCGGATTGTGGGAATGACCCCAAAAATCGTGTGTGTCCACATGGTGTGTACATTATCATGGTGGGGTGTTGTTTGAACCAATTTTGTACCCCCGGGTGCGTCCGGCTACACGCACATGCGCTGACGGCAATTTGTCAATGGATTAGGGTTTTCCCTGAAAAGCGTGCCTCGGAAGGTGGGAATGACCCAAAAAATTGTGTGTGTCCACATGTTGTGTACACTATCATGGTGGGGTGTTGTTTGAACCAATTTTGTACGCCCGGGTGCGTCCGGCTACACGCACATGCGCCGACGGCAATTAGTCAATGTTGTAGACAGCACGGTCAATGGATTAGGGTTTCACTGGAAAGCGAACCTCGGATTGTGGGAATGACCCCAAAAATCGTGTGTGTCCACATGGTGTGTACATTATCATGGTGGGGTGTTGTTTGAACCAATTTTGTACCCCGGGTGGGTTCCGGCTACACGCACAGGGGGGGAGGGCAATTTGTCAATGGATTAGGGTTTCCCTGAAAAGCGTGCCTCGGAAGGTGGGAATGACCCAAAAAATTGTGTGTGTCCACATGGTGTGTACACTATCATGGTGGGGTGTTGTTTGAACCAATTTTGTACCCCGGGTGCGTCCAGCTACACGCACATGCGCTGATGGCAATTAGTCAATGTTGTAGACAGCACGGTCAATGGATTAGGGTTTCCCTGGAAAGCGAGCCTCGGATTGTGGGAATGACCCCAAAAATCGTGTGTGTCCACATAATGTGTACACTATCATGGTGGGGTGTTGTTTGAACCAATTTTGTACCCCGGGTGCGTCGGCTACACGCACATGCGCTGACGGCAATTTGTCAATGGATTAGGGTTTCCCTGAAAAGCGTGCCTCGGAAGGTGGGAATGACCCAAAAAATTGTGTGTGTCCACATGGTGTGTACACTATCATGGTGGGGTGTTGTTTGAACCAATTTTGTACCCCGGGTGCGTCCGGCTACACGCACATGCGGCGATGGCAATTAGTCAATGTTGTAGACAGCACGGTCAATGGATTAGGGTTTCCCTGGAAAGCGAGCCTCGGATTGTGGGAATGACCCCAAAAATCGTGTGTGTCCACATAATGTGTACACTATCATGGTGGGGTGTTGTTTGAACCAATTTTGTACGCCCGGGTGCGTCCGGCTACACGCACATGCGCTGACGACAATTTGTCAATGGATTAGGGTTTCCCTGGAAAGCGAGCCTCGGAGGGTGGGAATGACCCAAAAAATTGTGTGTGTCCACATGGTGTGTACACTATCATGGTGGGGTGTTGTTTGAACCAATTTTGTACGCCCGGGTGCGTCCGGCTACACGCACATGCGCCGATGGCAATTAGTCAATGTTGTAGACAGCACGGTCAATGGATTAGGGTTTCCCTGGAAAGCGAGCCTCGGATTGTGGGAATGACCCCAAAAATCGTGTGTGTCCACATAATGTGTACACTATCATGGTGGGGTGTTGTTTGAACCAATTTTGTACGCCCGGGTGCGTCCGGCTACACGCACATGCGTCGACGGCAATTTGTCAATGGATTAGGGTTTCCCTGGAAAGCGAGCCTCGGAGGGTGGGAATGACCCAAAAAATTGTGTGTGTCCACATGGTGTGTACACTATCATGGTGGGGTGTTGTTTGAACCAATTTTGTACCCCGGGTGCGTCCGGCTACATGCACATGCGCTGACGGCAATTAGTCAATGTTGTAGACAGCACGGTCAATGGATTAGGGTTTCCCTGGAAAGCGAACCTCGGATTGTGGGAATGACCCCAAAAATCGTGTGTGTCCACATGGTGTGTACATTATCATGGTGGGGTGTTGTTTGAACCAATTTTGTACCCCGGGTGCGTCCGGCTACACGCACATGTTGACGGCAATTTATCAATGGATTAGGGTTTCACTGAAAAGCGTGCCTCGGAAGGTGGGAATGACCCAAAAAATTGTGTGTGTCCACATGGTGTGTACACTATCATGGTGGGGTGTTGTTTGAACCAATTTTGTACCCCGGGTGCGTCCAGCTACACGCACATGCGCTGATGGCAATTAGTCAATGTTGTAGACAGCACGGTCAATGGATTAGGGTTTCCCTGGAAAGCGAGCCTCGGATTGTGGGAATGACCCCAAAAATCGTGTGTGTCCACATAATGTGTACACTATCATGGTGGGGTGTTGTTTGAACCAATTTTGTACTCCCGGGTGCGTCCGGCTACACGCACATGCGCTGACGGCAATTTGTCAATGGATTAGGGTTTCACTGGAAAGCGAGCCTCGGAGGGTGGGAATGACCCAAAAAATTGTGTGTGTCCACATGGTGTGTACACTATCATGGTGGGGTGTTGTTTGAACCAATTTTGTACCCCCGGGTGCGTCCGGCTACACGCACATGCGGTGATGGCAATTAGTCAATGTTGTAGACAGCACGGTCAATGGATTAGGGTTTCCCTGGAAAGCGAGCCTCGGATTGTGGGAATGACCCCAAAAATCGTGTGTGTCCACATAATGTGTACACTATCATGGTGGGGTGTTGTTTGAACCAATTTTGTACGCCCCGGGTGCGTACGGCTACACGCACATGCGATGACGGCAATTTGTCAATGGATTAGGGTTTCCCTGGAAAGCGAGCCTCGGAGGGTGGGAATGACCCAAAAAATTGTGTGTGTCCACATGGTGTGTACACTATCATGGTGGGGTGTTGTTTGAACCAATTTTGTACTCCCGGGTGCGTCCGGCTACATGCACATGCGCTGACGGCAATTAGTCAATGTTGTAGATAGCACGGTCAATGGATTAGGGTTTCCCTGGAAAGCGAACCTCGGATTGTGGGAATGACCCCAAAAATCGTGTGTGTCCACATGGTGTGTACATTATCATGGTGGGGTGTTGTTTGAACCAATTTTGTACCCCCGGGTGCGTTCGGCTACACGCACATGCGCTGACGGCAATTTGTCAATGGATTAGGGTTTCCCTGAAAAGCGTGCCTCGGAAGGTGGGAATGACCCAAAAAATTGTGTGTGTCCACATGGTGTGTACACTATCATGGTGGGGTGTTGTTTGAACCAATTTTGTACCCCCGGTGCGACCGGCTAAACCACCATGCGGTGATGGCAATTAGTCAATGTTGTAGACAGCACGGTCAATGGATTAGGGTTTCCCTGGAAAGCGAGCCTCGGATTGTGGGAATGACCCCAAAAATCGTGTGTGTCCACATAATGTGTACACTATCATGGTGGGGTGTTGTTTGAACCAATTTTGTACCCCGGGTGCGTCCGGCTACACGCACATGCGCCGACGGCAATTTGTCAATGGATTAGGGTTTCCCTGGAAAGCGAGCCTCGGAGGGTGGGAATGACCCAAAAAATTGTGTGTGTCCACATGGTGTGTACACTATCATGGTGGGGTGTTGTTTGAACCAATTTTGTACCCCCGGGTGCGTCCGGCTACATGCACATGCGCTGACGGCAATTAGTCAATGTTGTAGACAGCACGGTCAATGGATTAGGGTTTCCCTGGAAAGCGAACCTCGGATTGTGGGAATGACCCCAAAAATCGTGTGTGTCCACATGGTGTGTACATTATCATGGTGGGGTGTTGTTTGAACCAATTTTGTACCCCCGGGTGCTTCGGGCTACACACACATTAGCAGACGGCAATTTGTCAATGGATTAGGGTTCCCTGAAAAGCGTGCCTCGGAAGGTGGGAATGACCCAAAAAATTGTGTGTGTCCACATGGTGTGTACACTATCATGGTGGGGTGTTGTTTGAACCAATTTTGTACCCTCGGGTGCGTCCGGCTACATGCACATGCGCTGATGGCAATTAGTCAATGTTGTAGACAGCACGGTCAATGGATTAGGGTTTCCCTGGAAAGCGAGCCTCGGATTGTGGGAATGACCCCAAAAATCGTGTGTGTCCACATAATGTGTACACTATCATGGTGGGGTGTTGTTTGAACCAATTTTGTACCCCGGGTGCGTCCGGCTACACGCACATGCGCTGACGGCAATTTGTCAATGGATTAGGGTTTCCCTGAAAAGCGAGCCTCGGAAGGTGGGAATGACCCAAAAAATTGTGTGTGTCCACATGGTGTGTACACTATCATGGTGGGGTGTTGTTTGAACCAATTTTGTACCCCCGGGTGCGTCCGGCTACATGCACATGCGCTGACGGCAATTAGTCAATGTTGTAGACAGCACGGTCAATGGATTAGGGTTTCCATGGAAAGCGAACCTCGGATTGTGGGAATGACCCCAAAAATCGTGTGTGTCCACATGGTGTGTACATTATCATGGTGGGGTGTTGTTTGAACCAATTTTGTACCCCCGGTTCCTACGGCAACACGCACATGCGCCGACGGCAATTTGTCAATGGATTAGGGTTTCCCTGAAAAGCGTGCCTCGGAAGGTGGGAATGACCCAAAAAATTGTGTGTGTCCACATGGTGTGTACACTATCATGGTGGGGTGTTGTTTGAACCAATTTTGTACCCCGGGTGCGTCCAGCTACACGCACATGCGCTGATGGCAATTAGTCAATGTTGTAGACAGCACGGTCAATGGATTAGGGTTTCCCTGGAAAGCGAGCCTCGGATTGTGGGAATGACCCCAAAAATCGTGTGTGTCCACATAATGTGTACACTATCATGGTGGGGTGTTGTTTGAACCAATTTTGTACCCCCGGGTGCGTCCGGCTACACGCACATGCGCTGACGGCAATTTGTCAATGGATTAGGGTTTCCCTGAAAAGCGTGCCTCGGAAGGTGGGAATGACCCAAAAAATTGTGTGTGTCCACATGGTGTGTACACTATCATGGTGGGGTGTTGTTTGAACCAATTTTGTACCCCGGGTGCGTCCGGCTACACGCACATGCGCTGATGGCAATTAGTCAATGTTGTAGACTACACGGTCAATGGATTAGGGTTTCCCTGGAAAGCGAGCCTCGGATTGTGGGAATGACCCCAAAAATCGTGTGTGTCCACATAATGTGTACACTATCATGGTGGGGTGTTGTTTGAACCAATTTTGTACCCCCGGGTGCGTCCGGCTACACGCACATGCGGTGACGGCAATTTGTCAATGGATTAGGGTTTCCCTGGAAAGCGAGCCTCGGAGGGTGGGAATGACCCAAAAAATTGTGTGTGTCCACATGGTGTGTACACTATCATGGTGGGGTGTTGTTTGAACCAATTTTGTACCCCCGGGTGCGTCCGGCTACACGCACATGCGCTGATGGCAATTAGTCAATGTTGTAGACAACACGGTCAATGGATTAGGGTTTCCCTGGAAAGCGAGCCTCGGATTGTGGGAATGACCCCAAAAATCGTGTGTGTCCACATAATGTGTACACTATCATGGTGGGGTGTTGTTTGAACCAATTTTGTACCCCGGGTGCGTCCGGCTACACGCACATGCGGTGACGGCAATTTGTCAATGGATTAGGGTTTCCCTGGAAAGCGAGCCTCGGAGGGTGGGAATGACCCAAAAAATTGTGTGTGTCCACATGGTGTGTACACTATCATGGTGGGGTGTTGTTTGAACCAATTTTGTACCCCCGGGTGCGTCCGGCTACATGCACATGCGGCGACGGCAATTAGTCAATGTTGTAGACAGCACGGTCAATGGATTAGGGGTTCCCTGGAAAGCGAACCTCGGATTGTGGGAATGACCCCAAAAATCGTGTGTGTCCACATGGTGTGTACATTATCATGGTGGGGTGTTGTTTGAACCAATTTTGTACCCCGGGTGCGTGCGGCTACACGCACATGCGGGGGAGGCAATTTGTCAATGGATTAGGGTTTCCACTGAAAAGCGTGCCTCGGAAGGTGGGAATGACCCAAAAAATTGTGTGTGTCCACATGGTGTGTACACTATCATGGTGGGGTGTTGTTTGAACCAATTTTGTACCCCCGGGTGCGTCCAGCTACACGCACATGCGCTGATGGCAATTAGTCAATGTTGTAGACAGCACGGTCAATGGATTAGGGTTTCCCTGGAAAGCGAGCCTCGGATTGTGGGAATGACCCCAAAAATCGTGTGTGTCCACATAATGTGTACACTATCATGGTGGGGTGTTGTTTGAACCAATTTTGTACCCCGGGTGCGTCGGCTATACGCACATGCGGCGACGGCAATTTGTCAATGGATTAGGGTTTCCCTGGAAAGCGAGCCTCGGAGGGTGGGAATGACCCAAAAAATTGTGTGTGTCCACATGGTGTGTACACTATCATGGTGGGGTGTTGTTTGAACCAATTTTGTACCCCGGGTGCGTCCGGCTACATGCACATGCGCTGACGGCAATTAGTCAATGTTGTAGACGGCACGGTCAATGGATTAGGGTTTCCCTGGAAAGCGAACCTCGGATTGTGGGAATGACCCCAAAAATCGTGTGTGTCCACATGGTGTGTACATTATCATGGTGGGGTGTTGTTTGAACCAATTTTGTACCCCGGGTGCGTCCGGCTACACGCACATGCGCTGACGGCAATTTGTCAATGGATTAGGGTTTCCCTAAAAAGCGTGCCTCGGAAGGTGGGAATGACCCAAAAAATTGTGTGTGTCCACATGGTGTGTACACTATCATGGTGGGGTGTTGTTTGAACCAATTTTGTACCCCCGGGTGCGTCCGGCTACATGCACATGCGCTGATGGCAATTAGTCAATGTTGTAGACAGCACGGTCAATGGATTAGGGTTTTCCTGGAAAGCGAGCCTCGGATTGTGGGAATGACCCCAAAAATCGTGTGTGTCCACATGGTGTGTACATTATCATGGTGGGGTGTTGTTTGAACCAATTTTGTACCCCCGGGTGCGTCCGGCTACACGCACATGCGCTGACGGCAATTTGTCAATGGATTAGGGTTTTCCCTGAAAAGCGTGCCTCGGAAGGTGGGAATGACCCAAAAAATTGTGTGTGTCCACATGGTGTGTACACTATCATGGTGGGGTGTTGTTTGAACCAATTTTGTACCCCGGGTGCGTCCGGCTACATGCACATGCGCTGACGGCAATTAGTCAATGTTGTAGACAGCACGGTCAATGGATTAGGGTTTCCCTGGAAAGCGAACCTCGGATTGTGGGAATGACCCCAAAAATCGTGTGTGTCCACATGGTGTGTACATTATCATGGTGGGGTGTTGTTTGAACCAATTTTGTACCCCCGGGTGCGTCCGGCTACACGCACATGCGCTGACGGCAATTTGTCAATGGATTAGGGTTTCCCTGAAAAGCGTGCCTCGGAAGGTGGGAATGACCCAAAAAATTGTGTGTGTCCACATGGTGTGTACACTATCATGGTGGGGTGTTGTTTGAACCAATTTTGTACCCCGGGTGCGTCCAGCTACACGCACATGCGCTGATGGCAATTAGTCAATGTTGTAGACAGCACGGTCAATGGATTAGGGTTTCAATAGAAAGCGAGCCTCGGATTGTGGGAATGACCCCAAAAATCGTGTGTGTCCACATAATGTGTACACTATCATGGTGGGGTGTTGTTTGAACCAATTTTGTACGCCCGGGTGCGTCGGGCTACACGCACATGCGCTGACGGCAATTTGTCAATGGATTAGGGTTTCCCTGAAAAGCGTGCCTCGGAAGGTGGGAATGACCCAAAAAATTGTGTGTGTCCACATGGTGTGTACACTATCATGGTGGGGTGTTGTTTGAACCAATTTTGTACCCCCGGGTGCGTCCGGCTACACGCACATGCGCTGATGGCAATTAGTCAATGTTGTAGACAGCACGGTCAATGGATTAGGGTTTCCCTGGAAAGCGAGCCTCGGATTGTGGGAATGACCCCAAAAATCGTGTGTGTCCACATAATGTGTACACTATCATGGTGGGGTGTTGTTTGAACCAATTTTGTACGCCCGGGTGCGTCCGGCTACACGCACATGCGCTGACGGCAATTTGTCAATGGATTAGGGTTTCCCTGGAAAGCGAGCCTCGGAGGGTGGGAATGACCCAAAAAATTGTGTGTGTCCACATGGTGTGTACACTATCATGGTGGGGTGTTGTTTGAACCAATTTTGTACCCCCGGGTGCGTCCAGCTACACGCACATGCGCTGATGGCAATTAGTCAATGTTGTAGACAGCACGGTCAATGGATTAGGGTTTCCCTGGAAAGCGAGCCTCGGATTGTGGGAATGACCCCAAAAATCGTGTGTGTCCACATAATGTGTACACTATCATGGTGGGGTGTTGTTTGAACCAATTTTGTACCCCGGGTGCGTCCGGCTACACGCACATGCGGTGACGGCAATTTGTCAATGGATTAGGGTTTCCCTGGAAAGCGAGCCTCGGAGGGTGGGAATGACCCAAAAAATTGTGTGTGTCCACATGGTGTGTACACTATCATGGTGGGGTGTTGTTTGAACCAATTTTGTACGCCCGGGTGCGTCCGGCTACATGCACATGCGCTGACGGCAATTAGTCAATGTTGTAGACAACACGGTCAATGGATTAGGGTTTCCCTGGAAAGCGAACCTCGGATTGTGGGAATGACCCCAAAAATCGTGTGTGTCCACATGGTGTGTACATTATCATGGTGGGGTGTTGTTTGAACCAATTTTGTACCCCGGGTGCGTCGGCTACACGCACATGCGCTGACGGCAATTTGTCAATGGATTAGGGTTTCCCTGAAAAGCGTGCCTCGGAAGGTGGGAATGACCCAAAAAATTGTGTGTGTCCACATGGTGTGTACACTATCATGGTGGGGTGTTGTTTGAACCAATTTTGTACCCCCGGGTGCGTCCGGCTACACGCACATGCGCTGATGGCAATTAGTCAATGTTGTAGACAACACGGTCAATGGATTAGGGTTTCCCTGGAAAGCGAGCCTCGGATTGTGGGAATGACCCCAAAAATCGTGTGTGTCCACATAATGTGTACACTATCATGGTGGGGTGTTGTTTGAACCAATTTTGTACCCCGGGTGCGTCCGGCTACACGCACATGCGCTGACGGCAATTTGTCAATGGATTAGGGTTTCCCTGGAAAGCGAGCCTCGGAGGGTGGGAATGACCCAAAAAATTGTGTGTGTCCACATGGTGTGTACACTATCATGGTGGGGTGTTGTTTGAACCAATTTTGTACCCCTGGGTGCGTCCGGCTACACGCACATGCGCTGATGGCAATTAGTCAATGTTGTAGACAGCACGGTCAATGGATTAGGGTTTCCCTGGAAAGCGAGCCTCGGATTGTGGGAATGACCCCAAAAATCGTGTGTGTCCACATAATGTGTACACTATCATGGTGGGGTGTTGTTTGAACCAATTTTGTACGCCCGGGTGCGTCCGGCTACACGCACATGCGCCGACGGCAATTTGTCAATGGATTAGGGTTTCCCTGGAAAGCGAGCCTCGGAGGGTGGGAATGACCCAAAAAATTGTGTGTGTCCACATGGTGTGTACACTATCATGGTGGGGTGTTGTTTGAACCAATTTTGTACCCCCGGGTGCGTCCGGCTACATGCACATGAGATCAAGGCAATTAGTCAATGTTGTAGACAGCACGGTCAATGGATTAGGGTTTCCCTGGAAAGCGAACCTCGGATTGTGGGAATGACCCCAAAAATCGTGTGTGTCCACATGGTGTGTACATTATCATGGTGGGGTGTTGTTTGAACCAATTTTGTACCCCCGGGTGCGTCCGGCTACACGCACATGCGTCGACGGCAATTTGTCAATGGATTAGGGTTTCCCTGGAAAGCGTGCCTCGGAAGGTGGGAATGACCCAAAAAATTGTGTGTGTCCACATGGTGTGTACACTATCATGGTGGGGTGTTGTTTGAACCAATTTTGTACCCCTGGGTGCGTCCAGCTACACGCACATGCGCCGATGGCAATTAGTCAATGTTGTAGACAGCACGGTCAATGGATTAGGGTTTCCCTGGAAAGCGAGCCTCGGATTGTGGGAATGACCCCAAAAATCGTGTGTGTCCACATAATGTGTACACTATCATGGTGGGGTGTTGTTTGAACCAATTTTGTACCCCCCGGTCCGACCGGCTACACGCACAAGCGCAGACGGCAATTTGTCAATGGATTAGGGTTTCCCTGAAAAGCGTGCCTCGGAAGGTGGGAATGACCCAAAAAATTGTGTGTGTCCACATGGTGTGTACACTATCATGGTGGGGTGTTGTTTGAACCAATTTTGTACCCCCGGGTGCGTCCGGCTACACGCACATGCGCTGACGGCAATTAGTCAATGTATTAGACATAACGGTCAATGGATTAGGGTTTCCCTGGAAAGCGAGCCTCGGATTGTGGGAATGACCCCAAAAATCGTGTGTGTCCACATAATGTGTACACTATCATGGTGGGGTGTTGTTTGAACCAATTTTGTACGCCCGGGTGCGTCCGGCTACACGCACATCGTCGACGGCAATTTGTCAATGGATTAGGGTTTCCCTGGAAAGCGAGCCTCGGAGGGTGGGAATGACCCAAAAAATTGTGTGTGTCCACATGGTGTGTACACTATCATGGTGGGGTGTTGTTTGAACCAATTTTGTACCCCGGGTGCGTCCGGCTACACGCACATGCGCTGATGGCAATTAGTCAATGTTGTAGACAGCACGGTCAATGGATTAGGGTTTCCCTGGAAAGCGAGCCTCGGATTGTGGGAATGACCCCAAAAATCGTGTGTGTCCACATAATGTGTACACTATCATGGTGGGGTGTTGTTTGAACCAATTTTGTACGCCCGGGTGCGTCCGGCTACACGCACATGCGCTGACGGCAATTTGTCAATGGATTAGGGTTTCCCTGGAAAGCGAGCCTCGGAGGGTGGGAATGACCCAAAAAATTGTGTGTGTCCACATGCTGTGTACACTATCATGGTGGGGTGTTGTTTGAACCAATTTTGTACCCCCGGGTGCGTCCGGCTACATGCACATGCGCTGACGGCAATTAGTCAATGTTGTAGACAGCACGGTCAATGGATTAGGGTTTCCCTGGAAAGCGAACCTCGGATTGTGGGAATGACCCCAAAAATCGTGTGTGTCCACATGGTGTGTACATTATCATGGTGGGGTGTTGTTTGAACCAATTTTGTACCCCGGGTGCGTCCGGCTACACGCACATGCGCTGACGGCAATTTGTCAATGGATTAGGGTTTCCCTGAAAAGCGTGCCTCGGAAGGTGGGAATGACCCAAAAAATTGTGTGTGTCCACATGGTGTGTACACTATCATGGTGGGGTGTTGTTTGAACCAATTTTGTACCCCCGGGTGCGTCCGGCTACACGCACATGCGCTGATGGCAATTAGTCAATGTTGTAGACAGCACGGTCAATGGATTAGGGTTTCCCTGGAAAGCGAGCCTCGGATTGTGGGAATGACCCCAAAAATCGTGTGTGTCCACATAATGTGTACACTATCATGGTGGGGTGTTGTTTGAACCAATTTTGTACACCCGGGTGCGTCAGGCTACACGCACATGCGGTGACGGCAATTTGTCAATGGATTAGGGTTTCCCTGGAAAGCGAGCCTCGGAGGGTGGGAATGACCCAAAAAATTGTGTGTGTCCACATGGTGTGTACACTATCATGGTGGGGTGTTGTTTGAACCAATTTTGTACCCTCGGGTGCGTCCGGCTACATGCACATGCGCTGACGGCAATTAGTCAATGTTGTAGACAGCACGGTCAATGGATTAGGGTTTCCCTGGAAAGCGAAACTCGGATTGTGGGAATGACCCCAAAAATCGTGTGTGTCCACATGGTGTGTACATTATCATGGTGGGGTGTTGTTTGAACCAATTTTGTACCCCCGGGTGCGTCCGGCTACACGCACATGCGCTGACGGCAATTTGACAATGGATTAGGGTTTCCCTGAAAAGCGTGCCTCGGAAGGTGGGAATGACCCAAAAAATTGTGTGTGTCCACATGGTGTGTACACTATCATGGTGTGGTGTTGTTTGAACCAATTTTGTACCCCCGGGTGCGTCCGGCTACACGCACATGCGCTGATGGCAATTAGTCAATGTTGTAGACAGCACGGTCAATGGATTAGGGTTTCCCTGGAAAGCGAGCCTCGGATTGTGGGAATGACCCCAAAAATCGTGTGTGTCCACATAATGTGTACACTATCATGGTGGGGTGTTGTTTGAACCAATTTTGTAACCCCGGGTGCGTCCGGCTACACGCACATGCGCTGACGGCAATTTGTCAATGGATTAGGGTTTCCCTGGAAAGCGAGCCTCGGAGGGTGGGAATGACCCAAAAAATTGTGTGTGTCCACATGGTGTGTACACTATCATGGTGGGGTGTTGTTTGAACCAATTTTGTACACCCGGGTGCGTCCGGCTACATGCACATGCGCTGACAATGGATTAGGAATTAGTCAATGTTGTGGGAATGACAAAGATCGCAATGGATTAGGGTGTTCCCGGAAAGCGAAACAATGGATGTGCCTGTGGGAATGACCCCAAAAAATTGTGTGTGTCCACATGGTGTGTACATTATCATGGTGGGGTGTTGTTTGAACCAATTTTGTACCCCGGGTGCGTCCGGCTACACGCACATGCGGCGATGCAATTAGTCAATGTTGTAGACGGACGGTCAATGGATTAGGGTTTCCCTGGAAAGCGAGCCTCGGATTGTGGGAATGACCCCAAAAATCGTGTGTGTCCACATAATGTGTACACTATCATGGTGGGGTGTTGTTTGAACCAATTTTGTACGCCCGGGTGCGTCCGGCTACACGCACATGCGTTGACGGCAATTTGTCAATGGATTAGGGTTTCCCTGGAAAGCGAGCCTCGGAGGGTGGGAATGACCCAAAAAATTGTGTGTGTCCACATGGTGTGTACACTATCATGGTGGGGTGTTGTTTGAACCAATTTTGTACCCCCGGTGCGTCCGGCTACATGCACATGCGCTGACGGCAATTAGTCAATGTTGTAGACAACACGGTCAATGGATTAGGGTTTCCCTGGAAAGCGAACCTCGGATTGTGGGAATGACCCCAAAAATCGTGTGTGTCCACATGGTGTGTACATTATCATGGTGGGGTGTTGTTTGAACCAATTTTGTACCCCGGGTGCGTCCGGCTACACGCACATGCGCTGACGGCAATTTGTCAATGGATTAGGGTTTCCCTGAAAAGCGTGCCTCGGAAGGTGGGAATGACCCAAAAAATTGTGTGTGTCCACATGGTGTGTACACTATCATGGTGGGGTGTTGTTTGAACCAATTTTGTACCCCGGGGTGCGTCCGGCTACACGCACATGCGCTGATGGCAATTAGTCAATGTTGTAGACAACACGGTCAATGGATTAGGGTTTCCCTGGAAAGCGAGCCTCGGATTGTGGGAATGACCCCAAAAATCGTGTGTGTCCACATAATGTGTACACTATCATGGTGGGGTGTTGTTTGAACCAATTTTGTACCCCCGGGTGCGTCAGGCTACACGCACCCGGGCTTACGGCAATTTGTCAATGGATTAGGGTTCCCTGAAAAGCGTGCCTCGGAAGGTGGGAATGACCCAAAAAATTGTGTGTGTCCACATGGTGTGTACACTATCATGGTGGGGTGTTGTTTGAACCAATTTTGTACCCCCGGTGCGTACCGCTACATGCACATTGGCTGATGGCAATTAGTCAATGTTGTAGACAGCACGGTCAATGGATTAGGGTTTCCCTGGAAAGCGAGCCTCGGATTGTGGGAATGACCCCAAAAATCGTGTGTGTCCACATAATGTGTACACTATCATGGTGGGGTGTTGTTTGAACCAATTTTGTACCCCTGGGTGCGTCCGGCTACACGCACATGCGCTGACGGCAATTTGTCAAAGGATTAGGGTTTCCACTGCAAAGCGAGCCTCGGAAGGTGGGAATGACCCAAAAAATTGTGTGTGTCCACATGGTGTGTACACTATCATGGTGGGGTGTTGTTTGAACCAATTTTGTACCCCGGGGTGCGTCCAGCTACACGCACATGCGGTGATGGCAATTAGTCAATGTTGTAGACAGCACGGTCAATGGATTAGGGTTTCCCTGGAAAGCGAGCCTCGGATTGTGGGAATGACCCCAAAAATCGTGTGTGTCCACATAATGTGTACACTATCATGGTGGGGTGTTGTTTGAACCAATTTTGTACGCCCGGGTGCGTCCGGCTACACGCACATGCGCTGACGGCAATTTGTCAATGGATTAGGGTTTCCCTGGAAAGCGAGCCTCGGAGGGTGGGAATGACCCAAAAAATTGTGTGTGTCCACATGGTGTGTACACTATCATGGTGGGGTGTTGTTTGAACCAATTTTGTACCCCGGGTGCGTCGGCTACATGCACATGCGGTGAGGGCAATTAGTCAATGTTGTAGACAGCACGGTCAATGGATTAGGGTTTCCCTGGAAAGCGAACCTCGGATTGTGGGAATGACCCCAAAAATCGTGTGTGTCCACATGGTGTGTACATTATCATGGTGGGGTGTTGTTTGAACCAATTTTGTACCCCGGGTGCGTCGGCTACACGCACATGCGCTGACGGCAATTTGTCAATGGATTAGGGTTTCCCTGAAAAGCGTGCCTCGGAAGGTGGGAATGACCCAAAAAATTGTGTGTGTCCACATGGTGTGTACACTATCATGGTGGGGTGTTGTTTGAACCAATTTTGTACCCCCGGGTGCGTCCGGCTACACGCACATGCGCTGGTGGCAATTAGTCAATGTTGTAGACAACACGATCAGTGGATTAGGGTTTCCCTGGAAAGCGAGCCTCGGATTGTGGGAATGACCCCAAAAATCGTGTGTGTCCACATAATGTGTACACTATCATGGTGGGGTGTTGTTTGAACCAATTTTGGACCCCGGGGCGCTATGGGCTACACGCACATGCGCTGACGGCAATTTGTCAATGGATTAGGGTTTCCCTGAAAAGCGTGCCTCGGAAGGTGGGAATGACCCAAAAAATTGTGTGTGTCCACATGGTGTGTACACTATCATGGTGGGGTGTTGTTTGAACCAATTTTGTACCCCGGGTGCGTCCGGCTACACGCACATGCGCCGATGGCAATTAGTCAATGTTGTAGACAGCACGGTCAATGGATTAGGGTTTCCCTGGAAAGCGAGCCTCGGATTGTGGGAATGACCCCAAAAATCGTGTGTGTCCACATAATGTGTACACTATCATGGTGGGGTGTTGTTTGAACCAATTTTGTACGCACGGGTGCGTCCGGCTACACGCACATGCGCTGACGGCAATTTGTCAATGGATTAGGGTTTCCCTGGAAAGCGAGCCTCGGAGGGTGGGAATGACCCAAAAAATTGTGTGTGTCCACATGGTGTGTACACTATCATGGTGGGGTGTTGTTTGAACCAATTTTGTACCCCCGGGTGCGTCCGGCTACACGCACATGCGCTGATGGCAATTAGTCAATGTTGTAGACAGCACGGTCAATGGATTAGGGTTTCCCTGGAAAGCGAGCCTCGGATTGTGGGAATGACCCCAAAAATCGTGTGTGTCCACATAATGTGTACACTATCATGGTGGGGTGTTGTTTGAACCAATTTTGTACGCCCGGGTGCGTCCGGCTACACGCACATGAGCGGTGTGCAATTTGTCAATGGATTAGGGTTTCCCTGGAAAGCGAGCCTCGGAGGGTGGGAATGACCCAAAAAATTGTGTGTGTCCACATGCTGTGTACACTATCATGGTGGGGTGTTGTTTGAACCAATTTTGTACCCCGGGTGCGTCCGGCTACATGCACATGCGCTGACGGCAATTAGTCAATGTTGTAGACAGCACGGTCAATGGATTAGGGTTTCCCTGGAAAGCGAACCTCGGATTGTGGGAATGACCCCAAAAATCGTGTGTGTCCACATGGTGTGTACATTATCATGGTGGGGTGTTGTTTGAACCAATTTTGTACCCCCGGGTGCGTCCGGCTACACGCACATGCGCTGACGGCAATTTGTCAATGGATTAGGGTTTCCCTGAAAAGCGTGCCTCGGAAGTTGGGAATGACCCAAAAAATTGTGTGTGTCCACATGGTGTGTACACTATCATGGTGGGGTGTTGTTTGAACCAATTTTGTACCCCGGGTGCGTCCAGCTACACGCACATGCGCTGATGGCAATTAGTCAATGTTGTAGACAGCACGGTCAATGGATTAGGGTTTCCCTGGAAAGCGAGCCTCGGATTGTGGGAATGACCCCAAAAATCGTGTGTGTCCACATAATGTGTACACTATCATGGTGGGGTGTTGTTTGAACCAATTTTGTACCACCGGGTGCGTCGGGCTACACGCTCATGCGCTGACGGCAATTTGTCAATGGATTAGGGTTTCCCTGGAAAGCGAGCCTCGGAGGGTGGGAATGACCCAAAAAATTGTGTGTGTCCACATGGTGTGTACACTATCATGGTGGGGTGTTGTTTGAACCAATTTTGTACGCCCGGGTGCGTCCGGCTACACGCACATGCGCTGACGGCAATTAGTCAATGTTGTAGACAGCACGGTCAATGGATTAGGGTTTCCCTGGAAAGCGAAACTCGGATTGTGGGAATGACCCCAAAAATCGTGTGTGTCCACATGGTGTGTACATTATCATGGTGGGGTGTTGTTTGAACCAATTTGGTTCCCCCGGGTGCGTCCAGCTACACGCACATGCGCTGACGGCAATTTGACAATGGATTAGGGTTTCCCTGAAAAGCGTGCCTCGGAAGGTGGGAATGACCCAAAAAATTGTGTGTGTCCACATGGTGTGTACACTATCATGGTGTGGTGTTGTTTGAACCAATTTTGTACCCCCAGGTGCGTCCAGCTACACGCACATGCGCTGATGGCAATTAGTCAATGTTGTAGACAGCACGGTCAATGGATTAGGGTTTCCCTGGAAAGCGAGCCTCGGATTGTGGGAATGACCCCAAAAATCGTGTGTGTCCACATAATGTGTACACTATCATGGTGGGGTGTTGTTTGAACCAATTTTGTACCCCCGGGTGCGTCCGGCTACATGCACATGCGGTGACGGCAATTTGTCAATGGATTAGGGTTTCCCTGGAAAGCGAGCCTCGGAGGGTGGGAATGACCCAAAAATTGTGTGTGTCCACATGGTGTGTACACTATCATGGTGGGGTGTTGTTTGAACCAATTTTGTACCCCCGGGTGCGTCCGGCTACATGCACATGCGCTGACGGCAATTAGTCAATGTTGTAGACAGCACGGTCAATGGATTAGGGTTTCCCTGGAAAGCGAACCTCGGATTGTGGGAATGACCCCAAAAATCGTGTGTGTCCACATGGTGTGTACATTATCATGGTGGGGTGTTGTTTGAACCAATTTTGTACCCCCGGGTGCGTCCGGCTACACGCACATGCGCTGACGGCAATTTGTCAATGGATTAGGGTTTCCCTGAAAAGCGTGCCTCGGAAGGTGGGAATGACCCAAAAAATTGTGTGTGTCCACATGGTGTGTACACTATCATGGTGGGGTGTTGTTTGAACCAATTTTGTACGCCCGGGTGCGTCCGGCTACACGCACATGCGCTGACGGCAATTTGTCAATGGATTAGGGTTTCCCTGGAAAGCGAGCCTCGGAGGGTGGGAATGACCCAAAAAATTGTGTGTGTCCACATGCTGTGTACACTATCATGGTGGGGTGTTGTTTGAACCAATTTTGTACCCTCGGGTGCGTCCGGCTACATGCACATGCGCTGACGGCAATTAGTCAATGTTGTAGACAACACGGTCAATGGATTAGGGTTTCCCTGGAAAGCGAACCTCGGATTGTGGGAATGACCCCAAAAATCGTGTGTGTCCACATGGTGTGTACATTATCATGGTGGGGTGTTGTTTGAACCAATTTTGTACCCCCGGGTGCGTCCGGCTACACGCACATGCGTTGACGGCAATTTGTCAATGGATTAGGGTTTCCCTGAAAAGCGTGCCTCGGAAGGTGGGAATGACCCAAAAAATTGTGTGTGTCCACATGGTG
Source organism: Lolium perenne (assembly GCF_019359855.2). Classification (NCBI taxonomy): domain Eukaryota; kingdom Viridiplantae; phylum Streptophyta; class Magnoliopsida; order Poales; family Poaceae; genus Lolium; species Lolium perenne. The sequence continues at coordinate 69,874 of NW_027249014.1, read as the reverse complement.
TGTACACTATCATGGTGGGGTGTTGTTTGAACCAATTTTGTACCCCCGGATGCGTCCAGCTACACGCACATGCGTTGATGGCAATTAGTCAATGTTGTAGACAGCACGGTCAATGGATTAGGGTTTCCCTGGAAAGCGAGCCTCGGATTGTGGGAATGACCCCAAAAATCGTGTGTGTCCACATAATGTGTACACTATCATGGTGGGGTGTTGTTTGAACCAATTTTGTACCCCCGGTGCGTCGGCTACATGCACATGCGGCGACGGCAATTTGTCAATGGATTAGGGTTTCCCTGAAAGCGAGCCTCGGAGGGTGGGAATGACCCAAAAAATTGTGTGTGTCCACATGGTGTGTACACTATCATGGTGGGGTGTTGTTTGAACCAATTTTGTACCCCGGGTGCGTCCGGCTACATGCACATGCGGCGATGGCAATTAGTCAATGTTGTAGACGACACGGTCAATGGATTAGGTTTCCCTGGAAAGCGAGCCTCGGATTGTGGGAATGACCCCAAAAATCGTGTGTGTCCACATAATGTGTACACTATCATGGTGGGGTGTTGTTTGAACCAATTTTGTAACCCCGGGTGCGTCCGGCTACACGCACATGCGCTGACGGCAATTTGTCAATGGATTAGGGTTTCCCTGGAAAGCGAGCCTCGGAGGGTGGGAATGACCCAAAAAATTGTGTGTGTCCACATGGTGTGTACACTATCATGGTGGGGTGTTGTTTGAACCAATTTTGTACCCACGTGTGCGTCCTGCTACACGCACATGCGCTGATGGCAATTAGTCAATGTTGTAGACAGCACGGTCAATGGATTAGGGTTTCCCTGGAAAGCGAGCCTCGGATTGTGGGAATGACCCCAAAAATCGTGTGTGTCCACATGGTGTGTACATTATCATGGTGGGGTGTTGTTTGAACCAATTTTGTACCCCCGGGTGCGTCGGCTACACGCACATGCGGCGACGGCAATTTGTCAATGGATTAGGGTTTGCCGTAAAAGCGTGCCTCGGAAGGTGGGAATGACCCAAAAAATTGTGTGTGTCCACATGGTGTGTACACTATCATGGTGGGGTGTTGTTTGAACCAATTTTGTACCCGCGGGTGCGTCCGGCTACATGCACATGCGCTGACGGCAATTAGTCAATGTTGTAGACATCACGGTCAATGGATTAGGGGTTAACTGGAAAGCGAACCTCGGATTGTGGGAATGACCCCAAAAATCGTGTGTGTCCACATGGTGTGTACATTATCATGGTGGGGTGTTGTTTGAACCAATTTTGTACCCCCGGGTGCGTCCGGCTACACGCACATGCGCTGACGGCAATTTGTCAATGGATTAGGGTTTTCCCTGAAAAGCGTGCCTCGGAAGGTGGGAATGACCCAAAAAATTGTGTGTGTCCACATGGTGTGTACACTATCATGGTGGGGTGTTGTTTGAACCAATTTTGTACCCTCGGGTGCGTCCGGCTACATGCACATGCGCTGACGGCAATTAGTCAATGTTGTAGACAACACGGTCAATGGATTAGGGTTTCCCTGGAAAGCGAACCTCGGATTGTGGGAATGACCCCAAAAATCGTGTGTGTCCACATGGTGTGTACATTATCATGGTGGGGTGTTGTTTGAACCAATTTTGTACCCCGGGTGCGTCCGGCTACACGCACATGCGCTGACGGCAATTTGTCAATGGATTAGGGTTTCCCTGAAAAGCGTGCCTCGGAAGGTGGGAATGACCCAAAAAATTGTGTGTGTCCACATGGTGTGTACACTATCATGGTGGGGTGTTGTTTGAACCAATTTTGTACCCCCGGGTGCGTCCAGCTACACGCACATGCGGTGATGGCAATTAGTCAATGTTGTAGACATCACGGTCAATGGATTAGGGTTTCCCTGGAAAGCGAGCCTCGGATTGTGGGAATGACCCCAAAAATCGTGTGTGTCCACATAATGTGTACACTATCATGGTGGGGTGTTGTTTGAACCAATTTTGTACCCCAGGGTGCGTCCGGCTACACGCACATGCGCTGACGGCAATTTGTCAATGGATTAGGGTTTCCCTTTAAAGCGTGCCTCGGAAGGTGGGAATGACCCAAAAAATTGTGTGTGTCCACATGGTGTGTACACTATCATGGTGGGGTGTTGTTTGAACCAATTTTGTACCCCCGGGTGCGTCCAGCTACACGCACATGCGCTGATGGCAATTAGTCAATGTTGTAGACAGCACGGTCAATGGATTAGGGTTTCCTGGAAAGCGAGCCTCGGATTGTGGGAATGACCCCAAAAATCGTGTGTGTCCACATAATGTGTACACTATCATGGTGGGGTGTTGTTTGAACCAATTTTGTACGCCCGGGTGCGTCCGGCTACACGCACATGCGGTGACGGCAATTTGTCAATGGATTAGGGTTTCCCTGGAAAGCGAGCCTCGGAGGGTGGGAATGACCCAAAAAATTGTGTGTGTCCACATGGTGTGTACACTATCATGGTGGGGTGTTGTTTGAACCAATTTTGTACCCCTGGGTGCGTCCAGCTACACGCACATGCGTTGATGGCAATTAGTCAATGTTGTAGACAGCACGGTCAATGGATTAGGGTTTCCCTGGAAAGCGAGCCTCGGATTGTGGGAATGACCCCAAAAATCGTGTGTGTCCACATAATGTGTACACTATCATGGTGGGGTGTTGTTTGAACCAATTTTGTACGCCCGGGTGCGTCCGGCTACACGCACATGCGCTGACGGCAATTAGTCAATGGATTAGGGTTTCCCTGGAAAGCGAGCCTCGGAGGGTGGGAATGACCCAAAAAATTGTGTGTGTCCACATGTTGTGTACACTATCATGGTGGGGTGTTGTTTGAACCAATTTTGTACCCCGGGTGCGTCCGGCTACATGCACATGCGCTGACGGCAATCAGTCAATGTTGTAGACAGCTGGGTCAATGGATTAGGGTTTCCCTGGAAAGCGAACCTCGGATTGTGGGAATGACCCCAAAAATCGTGTGTGTCCACATGGTGTGTACATTATCATGGTGGGGTGTTGTTTGAACCAATTTTGTACCCCGGGTGCGTCCGGCTACACGCACATGCGCTGACGGCAATTTGTCAATGGATTAGGGTTTCCCTGAAAAGCGTGCCTCGGAAGGTGGGAATGACCCAAAAAATTGTGTGTGTCCACATGGTGTGTACACTATCATGGTGGGGTGTTGTTTGAACCAATTTTGTACCCCCGGGTGCGTCCGGCTACACGCACATGCGCTGATGGCAATTAGTCAATGTTGTAGACAGCACGGTCAATGGATTAGGGTTTCCCTGGAAAGCGAGCCTCGGATTGTGGGAATGACCCCAAAAATCGTGTGTGTCCACATAATGTGTACACTATCATGGTGGGGTGTTGTTTGAACCAATTTTGTACTCCGGGTGCGTCCGGCTACACGCACATGCGCTGACGGCAATTTGTCAATGGATTAGGGTTTCCCTGGAAAGCGAGCCTCGGAGGGTGGGAATGACCCAAAAAATTGTGTGTGTCCACATGGTGTGTACACTATCATGGTGGGGTGTTGTTTGAACCAATTTTGTACCCCGGGTGCGTCCAGCTACACGCACATGCGCTGATGGCAATTAGTCAATGTTGTAGACAGCACGGTCAATGGATTAGGGTTTCCCTGGAAAGCGAGCCTCGGATTGTGGGAATGACCCCAAAAATCGTGTGTGTCCACATAATGTGTACACTATCATGGTGGGGTGTTGTTTGAACCAATTTTGTACGCCCGGGTGCGTCCGGCTACACGCACATGCGCTGACGGCAATTTGTCAATGGATTAGGGTTTCCCTGGAAAGCGAGCCTCGGAGGGTGGGAATGACCCAAAAAATTGTGTGTGTCCACATGCTGTGTACACTATCATGGTGGGGTGTTGTTTGAACCAATTTTGTACCCCGGGGTGCGTCCGGCTACATGCACATGCGCTGACGGCAATTAGTCAATGTTGTAGACAGCACGGTCAATGGATTAGGGTTTCCCTGGAAAGCGAACCTCGGATTGTGGGAATGACCCCAAAAATCGTGTGTGTCCACATGGTGTGTACATTATCATGGTGGGGTGTTGTTTGAACCAATTTTGTACCCCCGGGTGCGTCCTGCTACACGCACATGCGCTGACGGCAATTTGTCAATGGATTAGGGTTTCCCTGAAAAGCGTGCCTCGGAAGGTGGGAATGACCCAAAAAATTGTGTGTGTCCACATGGTGTGTACACTATCATGGTGGGGTGTTGTTTGAACCAATTTTGTACCCCGGGTGCGTCCAGCTACACGCACATGCGCTGATGGCAATTAGTCAATGTTGTAGACAGCACGGTCAGTGGATTAGGGTTTCCCTGGAAAGCGAGCCTCGGATTGTGGGAATGCCCCAAAAATCGTGTGTGTCCACATAATGTGTACACTATCATGGTGGGGTGTTGTTTGAACCAATTTTGTACCCCCGGGTGCGTCCGGCTACACGCACATGCGCTGACGGCAATTTGTCAATGGATTAGGGTTTCCCTGAAAAGCGTGCCTCGGAAGGTGGGAATGACCCAAAAAATTGTGTGTGTCCACATGGTGTGTACACTATCATGGTGGGGTGTTGTTTGAACCAATTTTGTACCCCCGGGTGCGTCCGGCTACACGCACATGCGCTGATGGCAATTAGTCAATGTTGTAGACAACACGGTCAATGGATTAGGGTTTCCCTGGAAAGCGAGCCTCGGATTGTGGGAATGACCCCAAAAATCGTGTGTGTCCACATAATGTGTACACTATCATGGTGGGGTGTTGTTTGAACCAATTTTGTACGCCCGGGTGCGTCCGGCTACACGCACATGCGCTGACGGCAATTTGTCAATGGATTAGGGTTTCCCTGGAAAGCGAGCCTCGGAGGGTGGGAATGACCCAAAAAATTGTGTGTGTCCACATGGTGTGTACACTATCATGGTGGGGTGTTGTTTGAACCAATTTTGTACCCCCGGGTGCGTCCAGCTACACGCACATGCGCTGATGGCAATTAGTCAATGTTGTAGACAGCACGGTCAATGGATTAGGGTTTCCCTGGAAAGCGAGCCTCGGATTGTGGGAATGACCCCAAAAATCGTGTGTGTCCACATAATGTGTACACTATCATGGTGGGGTGTTGTTTGAACCAATTTTGTACGCCCGGGTGCGTCCGGCTACACGCACATGCGCTGACGGCAATTTGTCAATGGATTAGGGTTTCCCTGGAAAGCGAGCCTCGGAGGGTGGGAATGACCCAAAAAATTGTGTGTGTCCACATGCTGTGTACACTATCATGGTGGGGTGTTGTTTGAACCAATTTTGTACCCCCGGGTGCGTCCGGCTACATGCACATGCGCTGACGGCAATTAGTCAATGTTGTAGACAGCACGGTCAATGGATTAGGGTTTCCCTGGAAAGCGAACCTCGGATTGTGGGAATGACCCCAAAAATCGTGTGTGTCCACATGGTGTGTACATTATCATGGTGGGGTGTTGTTTGAACCAATTTTGTACCCCCGGGTGCGTCCGGCTACACGCACATGCGCTGACGGCAATTTGTCAATGGATTAGGGTTTCCCTGAAAAGCGTGCCTCGGAAGTTGGGAATGACCCAAAAAATTGTGTGTGTCCACATGGTGTGTACACTATCATGGTGGGGTGTTGTTTGAACCAATTTTGTACCCCCGGGTGCGTCCAGCTACACGCACATGCGCTGATGGCAATTAGTCAATGTTGTAGACAGCACGGTCAATGGATTAGGGTTTCCCTGGAAAGCGAGCCTCGGATTGTGGGAATGACCCCAAAAATCGTGTGTGTCCACATAATGTGTACACTATCATGGTGGGGTGTTGTTTGAACCAATTTTGTACCCCCGGGTGCGTCCGGCTACACGCACATGCGCTGACGGCAATTTGTCAATGGATTAGGGTTTCCCTGGAAAGCGAGCCTCGGAGGGTGGGAATGACCCAAAAAATTGTGTGTGTCCACATGGTGTACACTATCATGGTGGGGTGTTGTTTGAACCAATTTTGTACCGGGTGCGTCCGGCTACATGCACATGAATTAGTCAATGTTGTGTCAATGGATTAGGGTTTCCACATCGGATTGTGGGAATGACTCGTGTGTGTCCACATGGTGTGTACATTATCATGGTGGGGTGTTGTTTGAACCAATTTTGTACCCCCGGGTGCGTCCGGCTACATGCACATGCGCTGACGGCAATTTGTCAATGGATTAGGGTTTCCCTGTAAAGCGTGCCTCGGAAGGTGGGAATGACCCAAAAAATTGTGTGTGTCCACATGGTGTGTACACTATCATGGTGTGGTGTTGTTTGAACCAATTTTGTACCCCCAGGTGCGTCCAGCTACACGCACATGCGCTGATGGCAATTAGTCAATGTTGTAGACAGCACGGTCAATGGATTAGGGTTTCCCTGGAAAGCGAGCCTCGGATTGTGGGAATGACCCCAAAAATCGTGTGTGTCAACATAATGTGTACACTATCATGGTGGGGTGTTGTTTGAACCAATTTTGTACCCCCGGGTGCGTCCGGCTATACGCACATGCGCTGACGGCAATTTGTCAATGGATTAGGGTTTCCCTGGAAAGCGAGCCTCGGAGGGTGGGAATGACCCAAAAATTGTGTGTGTCCACATGGTGTGTACACTATCATGGTGGGGTGTTGTTTGAACCAATTTTGTACCCCCGGGTGCGTCCGGCTACATGCACATGCGCTGACGGCAATTAGTCAATGTTGTAGACATCACGGTCAATGGATTAGGGTTTCCCTGGAAAGCGAACCTCGGATTGTGGGAATGACCCCAAAAATCGTGTGTGTCCACATGGTGTGTACATTATCATGGTGGGGTGTTGTTTGAACCAATTTTGTACCCCCGGGTGCGTCCGGCTACACGCACATGTGCTGACGGCAATTTGTCAATGGATTAGGGTTTCCCTAAAAAGCGTGCCTCGGAAGGTGGGAATGACCCAAAAAATTGTGTGTGTCCACATGGTGTGTACACTATCATGGTGGGGTGTTGTTTGAACCAATTTTGTACCCCCGGGTGCGTCCGGCTACATGCACATGCGCTGACGGCAATTAGTCAATGTTGTAGACAACACGGTCAATGGATTAGGGTTTCCCTGGAAAGCGAACCTCGGATTGTGGGAATGACCCCAAAAATCGTGTGTGTCCACATGGTGTGTACATTATCATGGTGGGGTGTTGTTTGAACCAATTTTGTACCCCCGGGTGCGTCCGGCTACACGCACATGCGCTGACGGCAATTTGTCAATGGATTAGGGTTTTCCCTGAAAAGCGTGCCTCGGAAGGTGGGAATGACCCAAAAAATTGTGTGTGTCCACATGGTGTGTACACTATCATGGTGGGGTGTTGTTTGAACCAATTTTGTACCCCCGGGTGCGTCCAGCTACACGCACATGCGCTGATGGCAATTAGTCAATGTTGTAGACAGCACGGTCAATGGATTAGGGTTTCCCTGGAAAGCGAGCCTCGGATTGTGGGAATGACCCCAAAAATCGTGTGTGTCCACATAATGTGTACACTATCATGGTGGGGTGTTGTTTGAACCAATTTTGTACCCCCGGGTGCGTCCGGCTACACGCACATGCGGTGCCGGGAATTTGTCAATTGTTTTTGGTTTTCCCTGTAAAGCGAGCCTCGGAGGGTGGGAATGACCCAAAAAATTGTGTGTGTCCACATGCTGTGTACACTATCATGGTGGGGTGTTGTTTGAACCAATTTTGTACCCTCGGGTGCGTCCGGCTACATGCACATGCGCTGACGGCAATTAGTCAATGTTGTAGACAGCACGGTCAATGGATTAGGGTTTCCTTGGAAAGCGAAACTCGGATTGTGGGAATGACCCCAAAAATCGTGTGTGTACACATGGTGTGTACATTATCATGGTGGGGTGTTGTTTGAACCAATTTTGTACCCCCGGGTGCGTCCGGCTACACGCACATGCGCTGACGGCAATTCGACAATGGATTAGGGTTTCCCTGAAAAGCGTGCCTCGGAAGGTGGGAATGACCCAAAAAATTGTGTGTGTCCACATGGTGTGTACACTATCATGGTGTGGTGTTGTTTGAACCAATTTTGTACCCCCAGGTGCGTCCAGCTACACGCACATGCGCTGATGGCAATTAGTCAATGTTGTAGACAGCACGGTCAATGGATTAGGGTTTCCCTGGAAAGCGAGCCTCGGATTGTGGGAATGACCCCAAAAATCGTGTGTGTCAACATAATGTGTACACTATCATGGTGGGGTGTTGTTTGAACCAATTTTGTACCCCCGGGTGCGTCCGGCTACACGCACATGCGCTGACGGCAATTTGTCAATGGATTAGGGTTTCCCTGGAAAGCGAGCCTCGGAGGGTGGGAATGACCCAAAAAATTGTGTGTGTCCACATGGTGTGTACACTATCATGGTGGGGTGTTGTTTGAACCAATTTTGTACCCCCGGGTGCGTCCGGCTACATGCACATGCGGTGTCGGGATTTAGTCAATGTTGTAGACAGGGTCAATGGATTAGGGTTTCCCTGGAAAGCGAGCCTCGGATTGTGGGAATGACCCCAAAAATCGTGTGTGTCCACATGGTGTGTACATTATCATGGTGGGGTGTTGTTTGAACCAATTTTGTACCCCCGGGTGCGTCCGGCTACACGCACATGCGCTGACGGCAATTTGTCAATGGATTAGGGTTTCCCTGAAAAGCGTGCCTCGGAAGGTGGGAATGACCCAAAAAATTGTGTGTGTCCACATGGTGTGTACACTATCATGGTGGGGTGTTGTTTGAACCAATTTTGTACCCCCGGGTGCGTCCGGCTACACGCACATGCGGTTATTGAAATTTGTCATTGTTGTAGACAGAACGGTCAATGGATTAGGGTTTCCCTGGAAAGCGAGCCTCGGATTGTGGGAATGACCCCAAAAATCGTGTGTGTCCACATAATGTGTACACTATCATGGTGGGGTGTTGTTTGAACCAATTTTGTACCCCCCGGGTGCGTCCGGCTATACGCACATGCGCTGACGGCAATTTGTCAATGGATTAGGGTTTCCCTGGAAAGCGAGCCTCGGAGGGTGGGAATGACCCAAAAATTGTGTGTGTCCACATGGTGTGTACACTATCATGGTGGGGTGTTGTTTGAACCAATTTTGTACCCCGGGTGCGTCCGGCTACATGCACATGCGCTGACGGCAATTAGTCAATGTTGTAGACAGCACGGTCAATGGATTAGGGTTTCCCTGGAAAGCGAACCTCGGATTGTGGGAATGACCCCAAAAATCGTGTGTGTCCACATGGTGTGTACATTATCATGGTGGGGTGTTGTTTGAACCAATTTTGTACCCCGGGTGCGTCCGGCTACACGCACATGCGCTGACGGCAATTTGTCAATGGATTAGGGTTTCCCTAAAAAGCGTGCCTCGGAAGGTGGGAATGACCCAAAAAATTGTGTGTGTCCACATGGTGTGTACACTATCATGGTGGGGTGTTGTTTGAACCAATTTTGTACCCCCGGGTGCGTCCGGCTACATGCACATGCGCTGACGGCAATTAGTCAATGTTGTAGACAGCACGGTCAATGGATTAGGGTTTCCCTGGAAAGCGAACCTCGGATTGTGGGAATGACCCCAAAAATCGTGTGTGTCCACATGGTGTGTACATTATCATGGTGGGGTGTTGTTTGAACCAATTTTGTACCCCGGGTGCGTCCGGCTACACGCACATGCGCTGACGGCAATTTGTCAATGGATTAGGGTTTCCCTGAAAAGCGTGCCTCGGAAGGTGGGAATGACCCAAAAAATTGTGTGTGTCCACATGGTGTGTACACTATCATGGTGGGGTGTTGTTTGAACCAATTTTGTACCCCGGGTGCGTCCGGCTACACGCACATGCGCTGATGGCAATTAGTCAATGTTGTAGACAACACGGTCAATGGATTAGGGTTTTCCTGGAAAGCGAGCCTCGGATTGTGGGAATGACCCCAAAAATCGTGTGTGTCCACATAATGTGTACACTATCATGGTGGGGTGTTGTTTGAACCAATTTTGTACCCCCGGGTGCGTCCGGCTACACGCACATGCGCTGACGGCAATTTGTCAATGGATTAGGGTTTCCCTGGAAAGCGAGCCTCGGAGGGTGGGAATGACCCAAAAAATTGTGTGTGTCCACATGCTGTGTACACTATCATGGTGGGGTGTTGTTTGAACCAATTTTGTACCCTCGGGTGCGTCCGGCTACATGCACATGCGCTGACGGCAATTAGTCAATGTTGTAGACAGCACGGTCAATGGATTAGGGTTTCCTTGGAAAGCGAAACTCGGATTGTGGGAATGACCCCAAAAATCGTGTGTGTCCACATGGTGTGTACATTATCATGGTGGGGTGTTGTTTGAACCAATTTTGTACCCCCGGGTGCGTCCGGCTACACGCACATGCGCTGACGGCAATTTGACAATGGATTAGGGTTTCCCTGAAAAGCGTGCCTCGGAAGGTGGGAATGACCCAAAAAATTGTGTGTGTCCACATGGTGTGTACACTATCATGGTGTGGTGTTGTTTGAACCAATTTTGTACCCCCAGGTGCGTCCAGCTACACGCACATGCGCTGATGGCAATTAGTCAATGTTGTAGACAGCACGGTCAATGGATTAGGGTTTCCCTGGAAAGCGAGCCTCGGATTGTGGGAATGACCCCAAAAATCGTGTGTGTCAACATAATGTGTACACTATCATGGTGGGGTGTTTTTTGAACCAATTTTGTACCCCCCGGGTGCGTCCGGCTATACGCACATGCGCTGACGGCAATTTGTCAATGGATTAGGGTTTCCCTGGAAAGCGAGCCTCGGAGGGTGGGAATGACCCAAAAATTGTGTGTGTCCACATGGTGTGTACACTATCATGGTGGGGTGTTGTTTGAACCAATTTTGTACCCCCGGGTGCGTCCGGCTACATGCACATGCGCTGACGGCAATTAGTCAATGTTGTAGACAGCACGGTCAATGGATTAGGGTTTCCCTGGAAAGCGAACCTCGGATTGTGGGAATGACCCCAAAAATCGTGTGTGTCCACATGGTGTGTACATTATCATGGTGGGGTGTTGTTTGAACCAATTTTGTACCCCCGGGTGCGTCCGGCTACACGCACATGCGCTGACGGCAATTTGTCAATGGATTAGGGTTTCCCTAAAAAGCGTGCCTCGGAAGGTGGGAATGACCCAAAAAATTGTGTGTGTCCACATGGTGTGTACACTATCATGGTGGGGTGTTGTTTGAACCAATTTTGTACCCCCGGGTGCGTCCGGCTACACGCACATGCGCTGACGGCAATTAGTCAATGTTGTAGACATAACGGTCAAAGGATTAGGGTTACCCTGGAAAGCGAGCCTCGGATTGTGGGAATGACCCCAAAAATCGTGTGTGTCCACATAATGTGTACACTATCATGGTGGGGTGTTGTTTGAACCAATTTTGTACACCCTGGAGCTGTCGTCTACACGCACATGGGCTGACGGCAATTTGTCAATGGATTAGGGTTTCCCTGAAAAGCGTGCCTCGGAAGGTGGGAATGACCCAAAAAATTGTGTGTGTCCACATGGTGTGTACACTATCATGGTGGGGTGTTGTTTGAACCAATTTTGTACTCCCGGGTGCGTCCGGCTACATGCACATGCGCTGACGGCAATTAGTCAATGTTGTAGACAACACGGTCAATGGATTAGGGTTTCCCTGGAAAGCGAGCCTCGGATTGTGGGAATGACCCCAAAAATCGTGTGTGTCCACATGGTGTGTACATTATCATGGTGGGGTGTTGTTTGAACCAATTTTGTACCCCCGGGTGCGTCCGGCTACAAGCACATGCGCTGACGGCAATTTGTCAATGGATTAGGGTTTCCCTGAAAAGCGTGCCTCGGAAGGTGGGAATGACCCAAAAAATTGTGTGTGTCCACATGGTGTGTACACTATCATGGTGGGGTGTTGTTTGAACCAATTTTGTACCCCCGGGTGCGTCCAGCTACACGCAAATGCGCTGATGGCAATTAGTCAATGTTGTAGACAGCACGGTCAATGGATTAGGGTTTCCCTGGAAAGCGAGCCTCGGATTGTGGGAATGACCCCAAAAATCGTGTGTGTCCACATAATGTGTACACTATCATGGTGGGGTGTTGTTTGAACCAATTTTGTACCCCCGGGTGCGTCCGGCTACACGCACATGCGCTGACGGCAATTTGTCAATGGATTAGGGTTTCCCTAGAAAGCGAGCCTCGGAGGGTGGGAATGACCCAAAAAATTGTGTGTGTCCACATGGTGTGTACACTATCATGGTGGGGTGTTGTTTGAACCAATTTTGTACCCTCGGGTGCGTCCGGCTACATGACCATGCGCTGACGGCAATTAGTCAATGTTGTAGACAGCACGGTGATACGTCCAATTTGCATCACTATTTTGTATCATAATTTGCTGTTATTCATTGATATATTTCATATTGGGACACAATACTTATGTTATTTCATCTATTTTGCATGTTTCATCATCATTGGAGGATCAAGCACCGGAGCCAGGATTCTGCTGGAAAAAGCAATCGTCGAACGCAATATTTCGGAAGATCAAGCTGTGGAAGGGAATTTCACGTAAATTCCTATTTTTCCGGATGACGGAGGGAGCCAAAAGGGGGAGAGAAGAGCCAAGGTGGGCCCAGGACCACAGGGTGGCGGCGCGGCCCAAGGCTTTGGCCGCGCCACCATGTGGTCTCGGGGGCCGACGGCCTTTTCGCCTCCTTTTCTTCGCGTACTCCTTCGTCCCAAAAACCTAAGCCACGAGGGATCCTCACGAAGGGTTACACCCGCCTCGCGGGCGGAGAGCACCGAGAGAGAAAAGAGCTCTCACGGCAGGAATCCAGCAGGAAATTCCCTCCCGGAGGGGGAAATCGACGCCATCGCCATCGTCATCGAGCGGGACATCATCTCCATCATCATCATCATCATCTCCACCATCTACACCGCCATCACCACCGCTGCACCTCGTCATCGCTGTAGCAATTCGGGTTTGATCTTGATTGTTTGATAGGGGAAACTCTCCCGGTGTTATTCTATACTTGTTGTAGATGCTATTGAGTGAAACCATTGAACCAAGATTCATGTTCAGATTGTTATCCATCATCATATCACCTCTGATTGTATTCCATATGATGTCTCGTGAGTAGTTCGTTTAGTTCTTGAGGACATGGGTGAAGTCTAAATGCTAGTAGTGAATTATGGTTGAGTAATATTCAATGTTATGATATTTAAGTTGTGGTGTCATTCTTCTAGTGGTGTCGTGTGAACGTCGACTACACGACACTTCACCATTTATGGGCCTAGGGGAGTGCATCTTGTATTCGGTTGCTAATTGCGGGGTTGCTGAGTGACGAAAACCTAAGCCCCCGTTAGTATATCGATGCAGGAGGGATCGCAGGATCTCAGAGTTTAAGGCTGTTGTTAGATTTATCTTAATTACTTTCTTGTAGTTGCGGATGCTTGCAAGGGGTATAATCACAAGTATGTATTAGTCCTAGGAAGGGCAGTGCATTAGCATAGGTTCACCCACACAACACTTATCAAAACAATGAAGATTAATCAGCTGTATGTAGCGAAAGCACTAGACTAAAATCCCCGTGTGTCCTCAGGAACGTTTGGTCATTATAAGTAATCAAACCGGCTTGTCCTTTGTGCTAAAAAGGATTGGGCCACTCGCTGCAATTATTTCTCTCGCATTTTATTTACTTGTACTTTATTTATCTGCAATATCAAAACCCCCTGAATACTTGTCTGTGAGCATTTACAGTGGATCCTCCATCGAAACTGCTGCCAACACCTTCTGCTCCTCGTTGGGATCGACATTCTTACTTATCGAAGATACTGCGATACACCCCCTATACTTGTGGGTCATCAAGACTATTTTCTGGCGCCGTTGCCGGGGAGTGAAGCGCTATTGGTAAGTGGAATTGGTAAGGAAAACCTTTCGTTTGTCTTGATTTTATTTACTGTGCTATAAATCATTATGGAGAGATCTTCTCTTCAATTTCTATTTGGGAAATCTACTACTACTTGCAACGGTAGTGGATGAAGCGCCCGGTGAGGAAGTAGTACCATATAAAATACCTATGAAAATTATTGAACGTGTTATGGATAGCTATGAAGGGGATGGAACCGTCCATCCTGGTGATCATTTATTGTTTTTGCATGAATTATGCGGGTTATTCAAATGTGCGGGTATTTCCATGAATGAAGTTAGGAAGAAACTATTCACTATATCGCTGTACGGTAAAGGGCGCCTTTGGTATAAATTGCTGAAGAATGGTGATTCTATTGATTGGGAGGACATTGTGCCTTTATTCTATTCCAAATTTTATCCTCCAAGTGAAATTCACAAAGATCGGAACCGCATATATAATTTTTGGCCTCATGATGGAGAAAGTATTGCCCAAGCTTGGGGGAGATTGAAGTCTTTAATGCTCAAATGCCCCATTCATGAGCTTCCTGGTAATGTTATTATTGATAATTTCTATGCAAGACTTTCTTTTCAAGACAAGACCTTGTTGGATACTTCTTGTTCGGATCATTTACACGCAAGAAGAAGAGTTTAAAAGGGACCTTCTTGATCGGATCCAAGAAAATACGCGAAGGATGGGAGAACGAGACAAAGATAGAGAATCGGGTATAATTTATGATTATAAATGCATTGAAACTTTTATGGATGCGATAAATTTCGTAATATGAGTGCTACATATGGTCTTGATTCCCAAGTTGTTGCAAATCTTTATAAAGCTTTTGCCTCTCATTATGAACTGCCTAAGAAGAATTTTGATAAGTATCATGAACCGGTATAAAGATAAAATTGATTCATCTGTAAACAAATGTGTAGTGATTGAAAGCTGTTGATAATGTTATTCCCGAAGCTTATATTGAAAAAACTCCTTTCCCCGCTAAAATGAAGGAGTACTCTGTCATATCTAGTGCAGATTAATAAAAGTGAAAAGAAACCTAAAGAACCACGAAGAACAAATTAAAATTGAACTTTCTTTGTTGCAATAGTTAAAGATCTTGTAAGAGAAAATGTGGAGGATGGTCATATTATTTTCTCGTGAAGATGCTTCTAATATTGTTTCACATCCTAATAAATCCAAACAAGTTAGTGTTCCTATGCTATCTGTTAGAATTGGTGATCATTGCTATTATGGTTTATGTGATATTGGTGCAAGTGTTAGTGCTATTCCTTATGAGCTTTACACGGAGATTATGCACGAAATTGGTTCTTGTGAACTTGAAGATATTGATGTGGTTATTCATCTAGCTAATAGAGAAACTATTTCTCCAATTGGTATTGTTCGAGATGTGGAAGTTCTATGTGGTAAGATTAAATATCCTCGCTGACTTTTTGGTACTTGGTTCCGCCGCTAGTGATTATTGTCCTATCATTTTTGGTAGACCTTTTCTAAATACTTGTGGAGCTATTATAGATTGTAAGAAAGAGAAAATTTTGACTAGATTTGCTGGGGAACCTTATGAATTTAACTTTTCTAAATTTACCAAAACTCCTTATAAAGTTGACTTGCCTAGTAATGATTTTAAAATGGAGCAAGGTGTGCATCTATTGTTCTTGTTCCTAATAACCCTTTGCAGCAACATTTGGAGAATAGTGAAAGTGAAGCTTTTAGGAAAGAAAGAGATGAGCTTGAGGAAATTTTTCTTCGCCAACCTATTCTCAAGCATGATTTACTGGTGGAAGATTTGGGTACAACACCGCCACCAGGAAGGAAGATCCTTGTTTTTGATTTAAAGCCTTTACCCGATAATCTTAAATATGCTCATATTGATGATAAGAAAATATATCCTGTTATTATTAGTTCTAAACTTTCGTGAGATTGAGGAAGAAAGGTTATTGGAAATATTGAAGAAACACCGAGGAGCTATTGGCTATACTCTTGATGATTTGAAAGGGATTTCTCCTTCTATTTGCCAACATGCTATTAATATGGAAGAAGATGCAAAGCTTGTTGAACATCAACGCGTCGTCTAATTCCAGAAGATGAAAGAGGTGGTAAGGAATGAGGTATTAAAACTTCTTGAAGCTGGTATTATATATCCTATTGGCGAGTAGTAGATGGGTTAGTCCTGCATTGTGTTCCTAAGAAAGGAGGAATGACGTTGTGCCTAATGATAATGATGAGCTTATTCCTCAAAGAATAGTTGTAGGTTATAGAATGTGCATTGATTTTAGAAAAGTTAATAAAGTTACTAAGAAAGATCATTACCCTTTACCCTTTATTGATCAAATGTTAGAAAGATTGTCTAAAAATACTCATTTTTGCTTTTCTTGATGGTTATTCGGGTTTTCACAAATTGTTTAAAGCTAAAGATCAAGAGAAACCACTTTTACTTGTCCTTATGGAACTTATGCTTATAGGCGTATGCCTTTTGGTTTATGTAATGCTCCTGCTACTTTTCAAAGATGCATGTCTGCTATTTTTCATGGTTTTTGCGAAAGTATTGTAGAGGTGTTCATGGATGACTTTTTACGTGCCTATGGGAATTCTTTTGATAATTGCCTGCAGAAACCTCGATAAAGTTTTGGCAGAGATGTGAAGAAACTAACCTTGTTCTTAATTGGGAGAAATGCCACTTTATGGTTAATGAAGGAATTGTATTGGGACATAAAATTTCGAGAAAGGTATTGAAGTTGATAGAGCTAAAGTTGAAGCGATTGAGAAGATGCCCTATCCGAGGGATGTTAAAGGTATTCGTAGTGTTCTTGGTCATCTTGGGTTTTATAGGAGATTTATTAAAGATTTCTCTAAAATTTCAAAGCCTCTTACTAATCTTCTTCAAAAAGATGTACCTTTTGTTTTTGATGATGATTGTAAGGAAGCTTTTGAAACTTTAAAGAAAGCCTTAACAACGCTAACTCTGTAGTTGAACCTCCCGATTGGAATTTGCCTTTTGAAATTATGTGTGATGCTAGTGATTTTATTGTAGTATTTGTTCTTGGACAGCGAGTAGATAAAAAATTAAATGTTATTCATTATGCTAGTAAGACTCTTGATGCTGCTCAAAAGAAATTATGCTACAACTGAAAAAGAATTGTTAGTGTAGTCTTTGCTTGTGATAAGTTTAGACCTTATATTGTTGATTCAAAAGTTACAATTCATACCGATCATCTTTGCAATTAGATACCTTATGACAAAGAAAGATGCTAAGCCAAGGCTTATTAGATGGGTACTGTTGCAAGAATTTGATTTACACATTATAGATAGGAAAGGTGCTGAAATAATCCTGTTCTTGATAATTTGTCTAGATTGGAAAATATTGCTTATGATCTGTTCTGTTAATGATAGTTTTCCAAATGAACAATTGGCTGTAATAAAGGTGAGCTCGCGAGAGAGCCCTTTGGTATGCGATTATGCTAACTTTATTGTTTCGAAGTATTTGCCTCCAACCTTTTCAGCTCAGACAAAGGAGGAAATTCTTTTATGACTTGAGGCATTATTTTTGGGATGACCCACACTTATATAAAGAAGGAGTGGATGGTATTATGCGAAGATGTGTTCTGAATATGAACAACGGGGAGATATTGAATAAATGTCATGGAAGTGTTTATGGAGGACATCATGTGGAGATAGAACCGCGCAAAAGGTTCTACAATCAGGTTTTTATTGGCCAACACTCTTCAAAGATGCAAGGAAATTTATTTTATCTTGTGATGAATGTCAAAGAGTTGGTAATATCTCCAGACGCAATGAAATGCCTATGAATTATACTCTTGTTATTGAACCATTCGATTGTTGGGGATTCGACTTCATGGGACCTTTCCCTTCAGATGGTAACACTCATATACTTGTCGTGTTGATTATGTTACTAAATGGGTAGAAGCTATACCTACAAAAAGTGGCCGATGGTGAGACCTCTATAAAAATGCTTGTAGATATTATATTTCCTAGATTTGGAGTACCTAGATATATTATGACTGATGGAGGTTCTCATTTCATTCATGGAGGTTTTAGAAAAACTCTTGCTAAGTATGGTATTAATCATAGAATTGCTTCTGCTTATCACCCTCAAACTAGTGGTCAAGTAGAATTATCAAATAGAGAGATTAAAGCTATCTTAGGAAAGACTGTTAATAAATCTAGAAAGAATTGGCCTAGCAAATTGAAAGAAGCGTTATGGGCTTATAGAACTGCTTATAAAAATCCTATGGGAATGTCACCTTATAAAATGGTTTATGGAAAAGCTTGTCATTTACCTCTAGAACTAGAGCACAAAGCTTATTGGGCTGTTAGAGAATTAAATAAAGATCCTAAATTAGCCGGTAAAAAGAGGTTGTTGCAATTAAGCTCTCTAGATGAATGGAGAAGTGAAGCTTATGAAAATGCTAAACTCTTTAAAGAAAAAGTTAAGAAGTGGCATGATAGAAGGATCATCAAAAGAGAATTTAATGTTGGAGATCAAGTTCTATTGTATCGGTCTCTGTCTCGGATTCTTTGGCAGGGAAATTACTCTAAATGGGAAGGACCATATGTTGTTGAGGAGGTGTATCGCTCAGGAGCAATTAAAATTAGCTCTCTCAAGGCAATGCCACACAAGTGGTGAATGGACAAAGACTCAAGCATTATATCTCGGTGATTCTTATAATGTTGATGTTGATATTATTCAAGTGGAAACACCGGAGGCTTTCATCAAAGGACAAATTGACACTTAAGCTGGACTTTGAATAGGTAATATAGGTAATAAAAGTCCGCGTTTACCTTTCTCCGAACATTATTTCGCTGTTTTTGGAAAATATGAAAAATTACGGAATCGAAACGGAGTGGAAAAGACGCGCGAGGAACCGTCACCACAGCCGGCGCGGGCCCCACCGGGCCGCGCCGACCTATGGTGACTCGGCGTCCTCGTTTCCACTCGTTTCGGCACGGAACCTTCCTTTTGTCGTAATAATATTTGCTATATAATTCCCCCGGACCCCCGGAGGTCCGTAATATCGTTTTCTCGTGTTTTGTTTCGAGCTGTCGCGTATCTGTTTTCGATCTAGAAGCGCCATGGTCTCCAAGAACAAGGGCAAGGAGTTTAGGAAGAAGATAATCAAGATCTTGGGCGGAAGAAGGATGAGACAAGGACGTCAATAGAGGATGAAGGAGGTGGATGAAGATACGCACCCGCGTGCTACTAGCAAACATCAAGGTGAGTGGACAACCTTTTAGCGCAAACAAGAAGCGCAAGCTAGTGGGAGGAGCGGTTCCACGTCATTACCTAGCTCCAAAGTCATCTCTATCGGGGCACTCATCGACCCTTCCACAATCTAATTTTTCCCTTGTGTGGAAGGAAGCAAGGTAGCATTGCCTAGCCGAGTTTTGTGATCATAGATCGCTCTAAGGAGAGAAGTGGAGATACTTCAGGTGAAAGAGTGGGGAAATAACTCCAAGACAAGTTGGGACGTCACCGCCACACTCGGGTAACAATGAGTCTTTTCAGGTTTTGGTGCAGATGATTCGCAATCTCATATTTGAGAAGCTCGGAAGCCGAAGGAGCTTATGAAGCTTGTCGAGAAGAATCCATCACCACCATCGCCAGAAGGAGTAATTTATCATCGGTATTGGCATCCCCTTGGTTTGTTCCAAGCTTGGGGGAGTGCCACGGTATCACATCATCACCACTTTTATCCTTTACTATCAAGTAGCGGCATATCCTGAGTAGGGAAGTTATCAAATAGAATAGTATGCAAAGTGCAAGTATCTCTCTTAGTTAGTTATCGATGTATCTAGTTGGTGTGAGTTATCGTTATTGAATATTAATGAGAAGTCTTATCATTTACTTTTTGCACACCTTATTTTAGTTTGCAATCTCCATTATATGATTACTCTTGACATGAGTATTGATATCACTTTGGGAACATTAAGTAAATCTATTTGGTTTTGGCAAACTTAGCATTGGTCAATAACAACAACATCTTGATAGAAGAGAGAAATACACTTAGATACATTGCTCCATTATCTCTATGCTTAGTATTCTTAAGTTAAAATTGCTTGTGCTTATGAGAAAGATGCATGATTGTTTCTATCATATGTATATTTGTTTGTTTCCCTCAACCTTTATGCTTGCTATCAAACCTTGCTAGCCAAAGACCTGTATCGAGAGGGAATGCTTCTCATACATCCATAACCTTAGACCAAACCTATGCCATTTGTGTCCACCATACCTACCTACTACATGGTATTTTCTGCCATTCCAAGTAAATACTTCATGTGCTACCTTTAAATTATTCAAACTATACTACTTCTTATTTGTGTCAATGTTTTATAGCTCATGAGGAAGTATGTGGTGTTTTATCTTTCAATCTTGTTGGGCGAACTTTTCCTAATGGACTAGCGGCACATCCGCTTACCCAATAACTTTGCAATAAGAGTCGGCAATGAGGTTCCGGCCCAATTAATAACCTTTCATTAATAATTCTCTTCACATGTTTTGCTCGATTCATCGGTAAGCAACTTAATTTTGCAATAGACACTCCTCCATGGTATGTGAATGTTGGAAGGCACCCGAGGATTCGGGTTAGCCATGGATTGAGAAAGCCAAGGTTGGGGGGAGTGTCATCCTATAATAAAACTAAAATACATGTGTAAACAAAAGAGAAGGGGGATGATCTACCTTCTTTGGTAGAGATGCCGTCCCTCATGGGAGCCGCTCTTTGGAAGGTTCGTTTGGCAAGGGGGTTAGAGTACCCGCTACCATTCGTTGACAACAACAAACACCGCTCAAAATCTTACTTTTATGCTCTTTATATGATTTCAAAACTTGAAAAGCTCTAGCACATGATTTAATCCTGGCTTCCCTCTGCGAAGGGCCCGTCTTTTACTTTTATGTTGAGTCGGTATACCTATTTCCCTCTATCTCAAGCAAGCAATTGAGTTGTTGTGAACCAATCATTTATGCTATGATTCGATTGATCATGTCTTTTATACTTTCTTGTTTAGTACCAATTTTATCTCGAATGAATATGACTTTGAAGTTATTAATGATTATGAAGAGATTGTTATGCTTAAATATGAAGGCTCAGCTATAAAATTCTAATATGAAAGCTTTGCTTAGAAGTACAATCCGTTAGTAGTTCTCCCCGACCAAGAACAAAGTTTGCCATCACCAATTATGATTTCTTATGCACCTTTACTTGTGATTTCTCTTTACTTATTTCGAGATGAGTTATATGAGGAAGTTGTTTACTAGAATGTCTTGTGTGAATGAATATGATGCTTCTTGTCCGTATTTTATTTATCGACTCTTCACTCCATAAACATGTGGTCTTGTTTCTCGAGCTCAGTTTCGCTTGGGGACAAGCGAGGTCTAAGCTTGGGGGAGTTGATACGTCAATTTGCATCACTATTTTGTATCATAATTTGCTGTTATTCATTGATATATTTCATATTGGGACACAATACTTATGTTATTTCATCTATTTTGCATGTTTCATCATCATTGGAGGATCAAGCACGGGAGCCGGGATTCTCGCTGGAAAAAGCACCGTCGTAACGCAATATTTCGGAAGATCAGCGTGGAAGGGAATTTCACGTAAATTCCTATTTTTCCGGATGACGGAGGGAGCCAAAAGGGGGAGCGAGAGAGGAGCCAAGGTGGGCCGGACCACGGGGCGGCGCGGCCCATGGCTTTGGCGCGCCACCATGTGGTCTGCAGGGGCCCACGACCCTTTCGCCTCCTTTCTTCGCGTACTCCTTCGTCCGAAAACCTAAGCCACAGAGGGATCCTCACGAAGGGTTACAGCCGCCTGCGGGGGCGGAGAGCACCGAGAGAGAAAGAGCTCTCCGGCGGGCAGGAATCCGCCGGGGAAATTCCCTCCCGGAGGGGGAAATCGACGCCATCGCCATCGTCATCGAGCGGGACATCATCTCCATCATCATCATCATCATCTCCACCATCTACACCGCCATCACCACCGCTGCACCTCGTCATCGCTGTAGCAATTCGGGTTTGATCTTGATTGTTTGATAGGGGAAACTCTCCCGGTGTTATTCTATACTTGTTGTAGATGCTATTGAGTGAAACCATTGAACCAAGATTCATGTTCAGATTGTTATCCATCATCATATCACCTCTGATTGTATTCCATATGATGTCTCGTGAGTAGTTCGTTTAGTTCTTGAGGACATGGGTGAAGTCTAAATGCTAGTAGTGAATTATGGTTGAGTAATATTCAATGTTATGATATTTAAGTTGTGGTGTCATTCTTCTAGTGGTGTCGTGTGAACGTCGACTACACGACACTTCACCATTTATGGGCCTAGGGGAGTGCATCTTGTATTCGGTTGCTAATTGCGGGGTTCTTGGGAGTGACAGAAACCTAAGCCCCCGTTAGTATATCGATGCAAGAGGAGGGATCGCGAGGATCTCGAGTTTAAGGAAATTTGTGGTTAGATTTATCTTAATTACTTTCTTGTAGTTGCGGATGCTTGCAAGGGGTATAATCACAAGTATGTATTAGTCCTAGGAAGGCGATGCATTAGCATAGGTTCACCCACACAACACTTATCAAAACAATGAAGATTAATCGTATGTAGCGAAAGCACTAGACTAAAATCCCCATGTGTCCTCAGGAACGTTTGGTCATTATAAGTAATCAAACCGGCTTGTCCTTTGTGCTAAAAAGGATTGGGCCACTCGCTGCAATTATTTCTCTCGCATTTTATTTACTTGTACTTTATTTATCTGCAATATCAAAACCCCCTGAATACTTGTCTGTGAGCATTTACAGTGGATCCTCCATCGAAACTGCTGCCAACACCTTCTGCTCCTCGTTGGGATCGACATTCTTACTTATCGAAGATACTGCGATACACCCCCTATACTTGTGGGTCATCAAGACTATTTTCTCACGGTCAATGGATTAGGGTTTCCTTGGAAAGCGAAACTCGGATTGTGGGAATGACCCCAAAAATCGTGTGTGTACACATGGTGTGTACATTATCATGGTGGGGTGTTGTTTGAACCAATTTTGTACCCCCGGGTGCGTCCGGCTACACGCACATGCGCTGACGGCAATTTGACAATGGATTAGGGTTTCCCTGAAAGCGTGCCTCGGAAGGTGGGAATGACCCAAAAAATTGTGTGTGTCCACATGGTGTGTACACTATCATGGTGGGGTGTTGTTTGAACCAATTTTGTACCCCCGGGTGCGTCCGGCTACACGCACATGCGCTGATGGCAATTAGTCAATGTTGTAGACAACACGGTCAATGGATTAGGGTTTCCCTGGAAAGCGAGCCTCGGATTGTGGGAATGACCCCAAAAATCGTGTGTGTCCACATAATGTGTACACTATCATGGTGGGGTGTTGTTTGAACCAATTTTGTACCCCCGGGTGCGTCCGGCTACACGCACATGCGCTGACGGCAATTTGTCAATGGATTAGGGTTTCCCTGGAAAGCGAGCCTCGGAGGGTGGGAATGACCCAAAAAATTGTGTGTGTCCACATGGTGTGTACACTATCATGGTGGGGTGTTGTTTGAACCAATTTTGTACCCCCGGGTGCGTCCGGCTACATGCACATGCGCTGACGGCAATTAGTCAATGTTGTAGACAGCACGGTCAATGGATTAGGGTTTCCATGGAAAGCGAACCTCGGATTGTGGGAATGACCCCAAAAATCGTGTGTGTCCACATGGTGTGTACATTATCATGGTGGGGTGTTGTTTGAACCAATTTTGTACCCCGGGTGCGTCCGGCTACACGCACATGCGCTGACGGCAATTTGTCAATGGATTAGGGTTTCCCTGAAAAGCGTGCCTCGGAAGGTGGGAATGACCCAAAAAATTGTGTGTGTCCACATGGTGTGTACACTATCATGGTGGGGTGTTGTTTGAACCAATTTTGTACCCCCGGGTGCGTCCAGCTACACGCACATGCGCTGATGGCAATTAGTCAATGTTGTAGACAACACGGTCAATGGATTAGGGTTTCCCTGGAAAGCGAGCCTCGGATTGTGGGAATGACCCCAAAAATCGTGTGTGTCCACATAATGTGTACACTATCATGGTGGGGTGTTGTTTGAACCAATTTTTTACCCCCGGGTGCGTCCGGCTACACGCACATGCGCTGACGGCAATTTGTCAATGGATTAGGGTTTCCCTTGAAAGCGAGCCTCGGAGGGTGGGAATGACCCAAAAAATTGTGTGTGTCCACATGGTGTGTACACTATCATGGTGGGGTGTTGTTTGAACCAATTTTGTACCCCCGGGTGCGTCCGGCTACATGCACATGCGCTGACGGCAATTAGTCAATGTTGTAGACAGCACGGTCAATGGATTAGGGTTTCCCTGGAAAGCGAGCCTCGGATTGTGGGAATGACCCCAAAAATCGTGTGTGTCCACATGGTGTGTACATTATCATGGTGGGGTGTTGTTTGAACCAATTTTGTACCCCCGGGTGCGTCTGGCTACACGCACATGCGCTGACGGCAATTTGTCAATGGATTAGGGTTTCCCTGAAAAGCGTGCCTCGGAAGGTGGGAATGACCCAAAAAATTGTGTGTGTCCACATGGTGTGTACACTATCATGGTGGGGTGTTGTTTGAACCAATTTTGTACCCCCGGGTGCGTCCGGCTACACGCACATGCGCTGACGGCAATTTGTCAATGGATTAGGGTTTCCCTGGAAAGCGAGCCTCGGAGGGTGGGAATGACCCAAAAAATTGTGTGTGTCCACATGGTGTGTACACTATCATGGTGGGGTGTTGTTTGAACCAATTTTGTACCCCCGGGTGCGTCCGGCTACATGCACATGCGCTGACGGCAATTAGTCAATGTTGTAGACAGCACGGTCAATGGATTAGGGTTTCCCTGGAAAGCGAACCTCGGATTGTGGGAATGACCCCAAAAATCGTGTGTGTCCACATGGTGTGTACATTATCATGGTGGGGTGTTGTTTGAACCAATTTTGTACCCCCGGGTGCGTCCGGCTACACGCACATGCGCTGACGGCAATTTGTCAATGGATTAGGGTTTTCCCTGAAAAGCGTGCCTCGGAAGGTGGGAATGACCCAAAAAATTGTGTGTGTCCACATGGTGTGTACACTATCATGGTGGGGTGTTGTTTGAACCAATTTTGTACCCCCGGGTGCGTCCAGCTACACGCACATGCGCTGATGGCAATTAGTCAATGTTGTAGACAGCACGGTCAATGGATTAGGGTTTCCCTGGAAAGCGAGCCTCGGATTGTGGGAATGACCCCAAAAATCGTGTGTGTCCACATAATGTGTACACTATCATGGTGGGGTGTTGTTTGAACCAATTTTGTACCCCCGGGTGCGTCCGGCTACACGCACATGCGCTGACGGCAATTTGTCAATGGATTAGGGTTTCCCTGGAAAGCGAGCCTCGGAGGGTGGGAATGACCCAAAAAATTGTGTGTGTCCACATGGTGTGTACACTATCATGGTGGGGTGTTGTTTGAACCAATTTTGTACCCCCGGGTGCGTCCGGCTACATGCACATGCGCTGACGGCAATTAGTCAATGTTGTAGACAGCACGGTCAATGGATTAGGGTTTCCTTGGAAAGCGAAACTCGGATTGTGGGAATGACCCCAAAAATCGTGTGTGTACACATGGTGTGTACATTATCATGGTGGGGTGTTGTTTGAACCAATTTTGTACCCCCGGGTGCGTCCGGCTACACGCACATGCGCTGACGGCAATTTGACAATGGATTAGGGTTTCCCTGAAAAGCGTGCCTCGGAAGGTGGGAATGACCCAAAAAATTGTGTGTGTCCACATGGTGTGTACACTATCATGGTGTGGTGTTGTTTGAACCAATTTTGTACCCCCGGGTGCGTCCAGCTACACGCACATGCGCTGATGGCAATTAGTCAATGTTGTAGACAGCACGGTCAATGGATTAGGGTTTCCCTGGAAAGCGAGCCTCGGATTGTGGGAATGACCCCAAAAATCGTGTGTGTCAACATAATGTGTACACTATCATGGTGGGGTGTTTTTTGAACCAATTTTGTACCCCCCGGGTGCGTCCGGCTATACGCACATGCGCTGACGGCAATTTGTCAATGGATTAGGGTTTCCCTGGAAAGCGAGCCTCGGAGGGTGGGAATGACCCAAAAAATTGTGTGTGTCCACATGGTGTGTACACTATCATGGTGGGGTGTTGTTTGAACCAATTTTGTACCCCCGGGTGCGTCCGGCTACATGCACATGCGCTGACGGCAATTAGTCAATGTTGTAGACAGCACGGTCAATGGATTAGGGTTTCCCTGGAAAGCGAACCTCGGATTGTGGGAATGACCCCAAAAATCGTGTGTGTCCACATGGTGTGTACATTATCATGGTGGGGTGTTGTTTGAACCAATTTTGTACCCCCGGGTGCGTCCGGCTACACGCACATGCGCTGACGGCAATTTGTCAATGGATTAGGGTTTCCCTAAAAAGCGTGCCTCGGAAGGTGGGAATGACCCAAAAAATTGTGTGTGTCCACATGGTGTGTACACTATCATGGTGGGGTGTTGTTTGAACCAATTTTGTACCCCCGGGTGCGTCCGGCTACATGCACATGCGCTGATGGCAATTAGTCAATGTTGTAGACAGCACGGTCAATGGATTAGGGTTTCCCTGGAAAGCGAACCTCGGATTGTGGGAATGACCCCAAAAATCGTGTGTGTCCACATGGTGTGTACATTATCATGGTGGGGTGTTGTTTGAACCAATTTTGTACCCCGGGTGCGTCCGGCTACACGCACATGCGCTGACGGCAATTTGTCAATGGATTAGGGTTTCCCTGAAAAGCGTGCCTCGGAAGGTGGGAATGACCCAAAAAATTGTGTGTGTCCACATGGTGTGTACACTATCATGGTGGGGTGTTGTTTGAACCAATTTTGTACCCCGGGTGCGTCCGGCTACACGCACATGCGCTGATGGCAATTAGTCAATGTTGTAGACTGCACGGTCAATGGATTAGGGTTTCCCTGGAAAGCGAGCCTCGGATTGTGGGAATGACCCCAAAAATCGTGTGTGTCCACATAATGTGTACACTATCATGGTGGGGTGTTGTTTGAACCAATTTTGTACCCCCGGGTGCGTCCGGCTACACGCACATGCGCTGACGGCAATTTGTCAATGGATTAGGGTTTCCCTTGAAAGCGAGCCTCGGAGGGTGGGAATGACCCAAAAAATTGTGTGTGTCCACATGGTGTGTACACTATCATGGTGGGGTGTTGTTTGAACCAATTTTGTACTCCCGGGTGCGTCCGGCTACATGCACATGCGGCGACGGCAATTAGTCAATGTTGTAGACTTCACGGTCAATGGATTAGGGTTTCCCTGGAAAGCGAACCTCGGATTGTGGGAATGACCCCAAAAATCGTGTGTGTCCACATGGTGTGTACATTATCATGGTGGGGTGTTGTTTGAACCAATTTTGTACCCCCGGGTGCGTCCGGCTACACGCACATGCGCTGACGGCAATTTGTCAATGGATTAGGGTTTCCCTGAAAAGCGTGCCTCGGAAGGTGGGAATGACCCAAAAAATTGTGTGTGTCCACATGGTGTGTACACTATCATGGTGGGGTGTTGTTTGAACCAATTTTGTACCCCCGGGTGCGTCCGGCTACACGCACATGCGCTGATGGCAATTAGTCAATGTTGTAGACAGCACGGTCAATGGATTAGGGTTTCCCTGGAAAGCGAGCCTCGGATTGTGGGAATGACCCCAAAAATCGTGTGTGTCCACATAATGTGTACACTATCATGGTGGGGTGTTGTTTGAACCAATTTTGTACCCCCGGGTGCGTCTGGCTACACGCACATGCGCTGACGGCAATTATGTCAATGGATTAGGGTTTCCCTGAAAAGCGTGCCTCGGAAGGTGGGAATGACCCCAAAAATCGTGTGTGTCCACATAATGTGTACACTATCATGGTGGGGTGTTGTTTGAACCAATTTTGTACCCCCGGGTGCGTCCGGCTACACGCACATGCGCTGACGGCAATTTGTCAATGGATTAGGGTTTCCCTGGAAAGCGAGCCTCGGAGGGTGGGAATGACCCAAAAAATTGTGTGTGTCCACATGGTGTGTACACTATCATGGTGGGGTGTTGTTTGAACCAATTTTGTACTCCCGGGTGCGTCCGGCTACATGCACATGCGCTGACGGCAATTAGTCAATGTTGTAGACAACACGGTCAATGGATTAGGGTTTCCCTGGAAAGCGAACCTCGGATTGTGGGAATGACCCCAAAAATCGTGTGTGTCCACATGGTGTGTACATTATCATGGTGGGGTGTTGTTTGAACCAATTTTGTACCCCGGGTGCGTCCGGCTACACGCACATGCGCTGACGGCAATTTGTCAATGGATTAGGGTTTCCCTGAAAAGCGTGCCTCGGAAGGTGGGAATGACCCAAAAAATTGTGTGTGTCCACATGGTGTGTACACTATCATGGTGGGGTGTTGTTTGAACCAATTTTGTACCCCGGGTGCGTCCGGCTACACGCACATGCGCTGACGGCAATTAGTCAATGTTGTAGACAGCTCGGTCAATGGATTAGGGTTTCCCTGGAAAGCGAGCCTCGGATTGTGGGAATGACCCCAAAAATCGTGTGTGTCCACATAATGTGTACACTATCATGGTGGGGTGTTGTTTGAACCAATTTTGTACCCCCGGGTGCGTCCGGCTACACGCACATGCGCTGACGGCAATTTGTCAATGGATTAGGGTTTCCCTGGAAAGCGAGCCTCGGAGGGTGGGAATGACCCAAAAAATTGTGTGTGTCCACATGGTGTGTACACTATCATGGTGGGGTGTTGTTTGAACCAATTTTGTACCCCGGGTGCGTCCGGCTACATGCACATGCGCTGACGGCAATTAGTCAATGTTGTAGACAACACGGTCAATGGATTAGGGTTTCCCTGGAAAGCGAACCTCGGATTGTGGGAATGACCCCAAAAATCGTGTGTGTCCACATGGTGTGTACATTATCATGGTGGGGTGTTGTTTGAACCAATTTTGTACCACCGGGTGCATTCGGCTACACGCACATGCGTTGACGGCAATTTGTCAATGGATTAGGGTTTCCCTGAAAAGCGTGCCTCGGAAGGTGGGAATGACCCAAAAAATTGTGTGTGTCCACATGGTGTGTACACTATCATGGTGGGGTGTTGTTTGAACCAATTTTGTACGCCCGGGTGCGTCCGGCTACACGCACATGCGTTGACGGCAATTTGTCAATGGATTAGGGTTTCCCTGGAAAGCGAGCCTCGGAGGGTGGGAATGACCCAAAAAATTGTGTGTGTCCACATGGTGTGTACACTATCATGGTGGGGTGTTGTTTGAACCAATTTTGTACCCCCGGGTGCGTCCGGCTACATGCACATGCGCTGACGGCAATTAGTCAATGTTGTAGACAACACGGTCAATGGATTAGGGTTTCCCTGGAAAGCGAACCTCGGATTGTGGGAATGACCCCAAAAATCGTGTGTGTCCACATGGTGTGTACATTATCATGGTGGGGTGTTGTTTGAACCAATTTTGTACCCTCGGGTGCGTCCGGCTACACGCACATGCGCTGACGGCAATTTGTCAATGGATTAGGGTTTCCCTGAAAAGCGTGCCTCGGAAGGTGGGAATGACCCAAAAAATTGTGTGTGTCCACATGGTGTGTACACTATCATGGTGGGGTGTTGTTTGAACCAATTTTGTACCCCCGGGTGCGTCCGGCTACACGCACATGCGCTGATGGCAATTAGTCAATGTTGTAGACAGCACGGTCAATGGATTAGGGTTTCCCTGGAAAGCGAGCCTCGGATTGTGGGAATGACCCCAAAAATCGTGTGTGTCCACATAATGTGTACACTATCATGGTGGGGTGTTGTTTGAACCAATTTTGTACCCCCGGGTGCGTCCGGCTACATGCACATGCGCTGACGGCAATTTGTCAATGGATTAGGGTTTCCCTGGAAAGCGAGCCTCGGAGGGTGGGAATGACCCAAAAAATTGTGTGTGTCCACATGGTGTGTACACTATCATGGTGGGGTGTTGTTTGAACCAATTTTGTACCCCCGGGTGCGTCCGGCTACATGCACATGCGCTGACGGAAATTAGTCAATGTTGTAGACAGCACGGTCAATGGATTAGGGTTTCCCTGGAAAGCGAAACTCGGATTGTGGGAATGACCCCAAAAATCGTGTGTGTCCACATGGTGTGTACATTATCATGGTGGGGTGTTGTTTGAACCAATTTTGTACCCCCGGGTGCGTCCGGCTACACGCACATGCGCTGACGGCAATTTGACAATGGATTAGGGTTTCCCTGAAAAGCGTGCCTCGGAAGGTGGGAATGACCCAAAAAATTGTGTGTGTCCACATGGTGTGTACACTATCATGGTGTGGTGTTGTTTGAACCAATTTTGTACCCCCAGGTGCGTCCAGCTACACGCACATGCGGCTATTGCTATTAGTCAATGTTGTAGACAGCACGGTCAATGGATTAGGGTTTCCCTGGAAAGCGAGCCTCGGATTGTGGGAATGACCCCAAAAATCGTGTGTGTCAACATAATGTGTACACTATCATGGTGGGGTGTTGTTTGAACCAATTTTGTACCCCCCGGGTGCGTCCGGCTATACGCACATGCGCTGACGGCAATTTGTCAATGGATTAGGGTTTCCCTGGAAAGCGAGCCTCGGAGGGTGGGAATGACCCAAAAATTGTGTGTGTCCACATGGTGTGTACACTATCATGGTGGGGTGTTGTTTGAACCAATTTTGTACCCCCGGGTGCGTCCGGCTACATGCACATGCGCTGACGGCAATTAGTCAATGTTGTAGACAGCACGGTCAATGGATTAGGGTTTCACTGGAAAGCGAACCTCGGATTGTGGGAATGACCCCAAAAATCGTGTGTGTCCACATGGTGTGTACATTATCATGGTGGGGTGTTGTTTGAACCAATTTTGTACCCCCGGGTGCGTCCGGCTACACGCACATGCGCTGACGGCAATTTGTCAATGGATTAGGGTTTCCCTTAAAAGCGTGCCTCGGAAGGTGGGAATGACCCAAAAAATTGTGTGTGTCCACATGGTGTGTACACTATCATGGTGGGGTGTTGTTTGAACCAATTTTGTACCCCCGGGTGCGTCCGGCTACATGCACATGCGCTGACGGCAATTAGTCAATGTTGTAGACAACACGGTCAATGGATTAGGGTTTCCCTGGAAAGCGAACCTCGGATTGTGGGAATGACCCCAAAAATCGTGTGTGTCCACATGGTGTGTACATTATCATGGTGGGGTGTTGTTTGAACCAATTTTGTAGCCCCGGGTGCGTCGGCTACACGCACATGCGGCGACGGCAATTTGTCAATGGATTAGGGTTTCACTGAAAAGCGTGCCTCGGAAGGTGGGAATGACCCAAAAAATTGTGTGTGTCCACATGGTGTGTACACTATCATGGTGGGGTGTTGTTTGAACCAATTTTGTACCCCCGGGTGCGTCCGGCTACACGCACATGCGGTGACGGCAATTAGTCAATGTTGTAGACAACACGGTCAATGGATTAGGGTTTCCCTGGAAAGCGAGCCTCGGATTGTGGGAATGACCCCAAAAATCGTGTGTGTCCACATAATGTGTACACTATCATGGTGGGGTGTTGTTTGAACCAATTTTGTACCCCCGGGTGCGTCGGCTACACGCACATGCGCCGACGGCAATTTGTCAATGGATTAGGGTTTCCCTGGAAAGCGAGCCTCGGAGGGTGGGAATGACCCAAAAAATTGTGTGTGTCCACATGGTGTGTACACTATCATGGTGGGGTGTTGTTTGAACCAATTTTGTACCCCGGGTGCGTCCGGCTACAAGCACATGCGATGACGGCAATTATTCAATGTTGTAGACGACACGGTCAATGGATTAGGGTTTCACTGGAAAGCGAACCTCGGATTGTGGGAATGACCCCAAAAATCGTGTGTGTCCACATGGTGTGTACATTATCATGGTGGGGTGTTGTTTGAACCAATTTTGTACCCCCGGGTGCGTCCGGCTACACGCACATGCGCTGACGGCAATTTGTCAATGGATTAGGGTTTTCCCTGAAAAGCGTGCCTCGGAAGGTGGGAATGACCCAAAAAATTGTGTGTGTCCACATGGTGTGTACACTATCATGGTGGGGTGTTGTTTGAACCAATTTTGTACCCCCGGGTGCGTCCGGCTACACGCACATGCGCTGATGGCAATTAGTCAATGTTGTAGACAGCACGGTCAATGGATTAGGGTTTCCCTGGAAAGCGAGCCTCGGATTGTGGGAATGACCCCAAAAATCGTGTGTGTCCACATAATGTGTACACTATCATGGTGGGGTGTTGTTTGAACCAATTTTATACCCCGGGTGCGTCAGGCTACACGCACATGCGATGACGGCAATTTGTCAATGGATTAGGGTTTCCCTGGAAAGCGAGCCTCGGAAGGTGGGAATGACCCAAAAAATTGTGTGTGTCCACATGGTGTGTACACTATCATGGTGGGGTGTTGTTTGAACCAATTTTGTACCCCCGGGTGCGTCCGGCTACATGCACATGCGCTGATGGCAATTAGTCAATGTTGTAGACATCACGGTCAATGGATTAGGGTTTCCCTGGAAAGCGAGCCTCGGATTGTGGGAATGACCCCAAAAATCGTGTGTGTCCACATGGTGTGTACATTATCATGGTGGGGTGTTGTTTGAACCAATTTTGTACCCCCGGGTGCGTCCGGCTACACGCACATGCGCTGACGGCAATTTGTCAATGGATTAGGGTTTCCCTGAAAAGCGTGCCTCGGAAGGTGGGAATGACCCAAAAAATTGTGTGTGTCCACATGGTGTGTACACTATCATGGTGGGGTGTTGTTTGAACCAATTTTGTACCCCCGGGTGCGTCCGGCTACACGCACATGCGGTGATGGCAATTAGTCAATGTTGTAGACAGCACGGTCAATGGATTAGGGTTTCCCTGGAAAGCGAGCCTCGGATTGTGGGAATGACCCCAAAAATCGTGTGTGTCCACATAATGTGTACACTATCATGGTGGGGTGTTGTTTGAACCAATTTTGTACCCCTGGTGCGTCGGCTACACGCACACGCGCCGCCGGCAATTTGTCAATGGATTAGGGTTTCCCTGGAAAGCGAGCCTCGGAGGGTGGGAATGACCCAAAAAATTGTGTGTGTCCACATGGTGTGTACACTATCATGGTGGGGTGTTGTTTGAACCAATTTTGTACCCCGGGTGCGTCCGCCTACATGCACATGCGCTGACGGCAATTAGTCAATGTTGTAGACAGCACGGTCAATGGATTAGGGTTTCCATGGAAAGCGAACCTCGGATTGTGGGAATGACCCCAAAAATCGTGTGTGTCCACATGGTGTGTACATTATCATGGTGGGGTGTTGTTTGAACCAATTTTGACCCCCGGGTGCGTTCGGCTACACGCACATGCGCTGACGGCAATTTGTCAATGGATTAGGGTTTCCCTGAAAAGCGTGCCTCGGAAGGTGGGAATGACCCAAAAAATTGTGTGTGTCCACATGGTGTGTACACTATCATGGTGGGGTGTTGTTTGAACCAATTTTGTACCCCCGGGTGCGTCCAGCTACACGCACATGCGCTGATGGCAATTAGTCAATGTTGTAGACAACACGGTCAATGGATTAGGGTTTCCCTGGAAAGCGAGCCTCGGATTGTGGGAATGACCCCAAAAATCGTGTGTGTCCACATAATGTGTACACTATCATGGTGGGGTGTTGTTTGAACCAATTTTGTACCCCCGGGTGCGTCACTCTACAGTCACATGCGACGACGGCAATTTGTCAATGGATTAGGGTTTCCCTGGAAAGCGAGCCTCGGAGGGTGGGAATGACCCAAAAAATTGTGTGTGTCCACATGGTGTGTACACTATCATGGTGGGGTGTTGTTTGAACCAATTTTGTACCCCGGGTGCGTCCGGCTACATGCACATGCGCTGACGGCAATTAGTCAATGTTGTAGACAGCACGGTCAATGGATTAGGGTTTCCCTGGAAAGCGAACCTCGGATTGTGGGAATGACCCCAAAAATCGTGTGTGTCCACATGGTGTGTACATTATCATGGTGGGGTGTTGTTTGAACCAATTTTGTACCCCGGGTGCGTCGGCTACACGCACATGCGCTGACGGCAATTTGTCAATGGATTAGGGTTTCCCTGAAAAGCGTGCCTCGGAAGGTGGGAATGACCCAAAAAATTGTGTGTGTCCACATGGTGTGTACACTATCATGGTGGGGTGTTGTTTGAACCAATTTTGTACCCCCGGGTGCGTCCGGCTACACGCACATGCGTTGATGGCAATTAGTCAATGTTGTAGACAGCACGGTCAATGGATTAGGGTTTCCCTGGAAAGCGAGCCTCGGATTGTGGGAATGACCCCAAAAATCGTGTGTGTCCACATAATGTGTACACTATCATGGTGGGGTGTTGTTTGAACCAATTTTGTACCCCGGGTGCGTCGGCTACACGCACATGCGCTGACGGCAATTTGTCAATGGATTAGGGTTTCCCTGGAAAGCGAGCCTCGGAGGGTGGGAATGACCCAAAAAATTGTGTGTGTCCACATGGTGTGTACACTATCATGGTGGGGTGTTGTTTGAACCAATTTTGTACCCCGGGTGCGTCCGGCTACATGCACATGCGCTGACGGCAATTAGTCAATGTTGTAGACAGCACGGTCAATGGATTAGGGTTTCCCTGGAAAGCGAACCTCGGATTGTGGGAATGACCCCAAAAATCGTGTGTGTCCACATGGTGTGTACATTATCATGGTGGGGTGTTGTTTGAACCAATTTTGTACCCCCGGGTGCGTCCGGCTACACGCACATGCGCTGACGGCAATTTGTCAATGGATTAGGGTTTCCCTGAAAAGCGTGCCTCGGAAGGTGGGAATGACCCAAAAAATTGTGTGTGTCCACATGGTGTGTACACTATCATGGTGGGGTGTTGTTTGAACCAATTTTGTACCCCCGGGTGCGTCCGGCTACACACACATGCGCGGCAATTTGTCAGGATTGTGGGAATGATCGTGTCACATGGATTAGGGTTTCCCTGTTTGTCAATGGACGAGCCTCGGAGGTGGGAATGACCCCAAAAATTGTGTGTGTCCACATGGTGTGTACAATATCATGGTGGGGTGTTGTTTGAACCAATTTTGTACCCCCGGGTGCGCGGCTACACGCACATGCGCTGACGGCAATTAGTCAATGTTGTAGACAACACGGTCAATGGATTAGGGTTTCCCTGGAAAGCGAACCTCGGATTGTGGGAATGACCCCAAAAATCGTGTGTGTCCACATGGTGTGTACATTATCATGGTGGGGTGTTGTTTGAACCAATTTTGTACCGCGGGTGCGTCAGGCTACACGCACATGCGCTGACGGCAATTTGTCAATGGATTAGGGTTTCCCTGAAAAGCGTGCCTCGGAAGGTGGGAATGACCCAAAAAATTGTGTGTGTCCACATGGTGTGTACACTATCATGGTGGGGTGTTGTTTGAACCAATTTTGTACCCCGGGTGCGTCCGGCTACACGCACATGCGCCGATGGCAATTAGTCAATGTTGTAGACAGCACGGTCAATGGATTAGGGTTTCCCTGGAAAGCGAGCCTCGGATTGTGGGAATGACCCCAAAAATCGTGTGTGTCCACATAATGTGTACACTATCATGGTGGGGTGTTGTTTGAACCAATTTTGTACCCCCGGGTGCGTCCGGCTACACGCACATGCGCTGACGGCAATTTGTCAATGGATTAGGGTTTCCTGGAAAGCGAGCCTCGGAGGGTGGGAATGACCCAAAAAATTGTGTGTGTCCACATGGTGTGTACACTATCATGGTGGGTGTTGTTTGAACCAATTTTGTACCCCGGGTGCGTCCGGCTACATGCACATGCGGCGACGGCAATTAGTCAATGTTGTAGACGACACGGTCAATGGATTAGGGTTTCCACTGGAAAGCGAACCTCGGATTGTGGGAATGACCCCAAAAATCGTGTGTGTCCACATGGTGTGTACATTATCATGGTGGGGTGTTGTTTGAACCAATTTTGTACCCCGGGTGCGTCCGGCTACACGCACATGCGCTGACGGCAATTTGTCAATGGATTAGGGTTTCCCTGAAAAGCGTGCCTCGGAAGGTGGGAATGACCCAAAAAATTGTGTGTGTCCACATGGTGTGTACACTATCATGGTGGGGTGTTGTTTGAACCAATTTTGTACCCCGGGTGCGTCCGGCTACACGCACATGCGGCGATGGCAATTAGTCAATGTTGTAGACAACACGGTCAATGGATTAGGGTTTCCTGGAAAGCGAGCCTCGGATTGTGGGAATGACCCCAAAAATCGTGTGTGTCCACATAATGTGTACACTATCATGGTGGGGTGTTGTTTGAACCAATTTTGTACCCCGGGTGCGTCGGCTATACGCACATGCGGCGACGGCAATTTGTCAATGGATTAGGGTTTCCCTGGAAAGCGAGCCTCGGAGGGTGGGAATGACCCAAAAAATTGTGTGTGTCCACATGGTGTGTACACTATCATGGTGGGGTGTTGTTTGAACCAATTTTGTACCCCGGGTGCGTCCGGCTACGTGCACAAGCGTAGACGGCAATTAGTCAATGTTGTAGACAGCACGGTCAATGGATTAGGGTTTCACTGGAAAGCGAACCTCGGATTGTGGGAATGACCCCAAAAATCGTGTGTGTCCACATGGTGTGTACACTATCATGGTGGGGTGTTGTTTGAACCAATTTTGTACCCCCGGGTGCGTCGGCTACACGCACATGCGGCGACGGCAATTTGTCAATGGATGAGGGTTTCCCTAAAAGCGTGCCTCGGAAGGTGGGAATGACCCAAAAAATTGTGTGTGTCCACATGGTGTGTACACTATCATGGTGGGGTGTTGTTTGAACCAATTTTGTACCCCCGGGTGCGTCCGTCTACTTGCACAAGCGTTGATGGCAATTAGTCAATGTTTTATACTTCAATGTCAATGGATTAGGGTTTCCCTGGAAAGCGAGCCTCGGATTGTGGGAATGACCCCAAAAATCGTGTGTGTCCACATAATGTGTACACTATCATGGTGGGGTGTTGTTTGAACCAATTTTGTACCCGAGGGTGCGTGCGGCTACTCGCACATGCGGCGACGGCAATTTGTCAATGGATTAGGGTTTTCCCTGAGCGAGCCTCGGAAGGTGGGAATGACCCAAAAAATTGTGTGTGTCCACATGGTGTGTACACTATCATGGTGGGGTGTTGTTTGAACCAATTTTGTACGCCCGGGTGCGTCCGGCTACACGCACATGCGCCGACGGCAATTAGTCAATGTTGTAGACAGCACGGTCAATGGATTAGGGTTTCCCTGGAAAGCGAACCTCGGATTGTGGGAATGACCCCAAAAATCGTGTGTGTCCACATGGTGTGTACATTATCATGGTGGGGTGTTGTTTGAACCAATTTTGTACACCCGGGAGCTTACGTCTACACTCACATCACCTGACCGAAATTTGTCAATGGATTAGGGTTTCCCTGAAAAGCGTGCCTCGGAAGGTGGGAATGACCCAAAAAATTGTGTGTGTCCACATGGTGTGTACACTATCATGGTGGGGTGTTGTTTGAACCAATTTTGTACCCCCGGGTGCGTCCGGCTACACGCACATGCGCCGATGGCAATTAGTCAATGTTGTAGACAGCACGGTCAATGGATTAGGGTTTCCCTGGAAAGCGAGCCTCGGATTGTGGGAATGACCCCAAAAATCGTGTGTGTCCACATAATGTGTACACTATCATGGTGGGGTGTTGTTTGAACCAATTTTGTACTCCGGAGTGCGTCCGGCAACACGCACATGCGCCGCCGGCAATTTGTCAATGGATTAGGGTTTCCCTGAAAAGCGTGCCTCGGAAGGTGGGAATGACCCAAAAAATTGTGTGTGTCCACATGGTGTGTACACTATCATGGTGGGGTGTTGTTTGAACCAATTTTGTACCCCGGGTGCGTCCGGCTACACGCACATGCGGCGATGGCAATTAGTCAATGTTGTAGACAGCACGGTCAATGGATTATGGCTTCGGCGTTAATGGAGCCTCGGATTGTGGGAATGACCCCAAAAATCGTGTGTGTCCACATAATGTGTACACTATCATGGTGGGGTGTTGTTTGAACCAATTTTGTACCCCGGGTGCGTCCGGCTACACGCACATGCGGCGACGGCAATTTGTCAATGGATTAGGGTTGCCGTGAAAGCGTGCCTCGGAAGGTGGGAATGACCCAAAAAATTGTGTGTGTCCACATGGTGTGTACACTATCATGGTGGGGTGTTGTTTGAACCAATTTTGTACGCCCGGGTGCGTCCGGCTACACGCACATGCGCTGACGGCAATTAGTCAATGTTGTAGACAGCACGGTCAATGGATTAGGGTTTCCCTGGAAAGCGAGCCTCGGATTGTGGGAATGACCCCAAAAATCGTGTGTGTCCACATAATGTGTACACTATCATGGTGGGGTGTTGTTTGAACCAATTTTGTACGCCGGGTGCGTCGGCTACACGCACATGCGCTGACGGCAATTTGTCAATGGATTAGGGTTTCCCTGGAAAGCGAGCCTCGGAGGGTGGGAATGACCCAAAAAATTGTGTGTGTCCACATGGTGTGTACACTATCATGGTGGGGTGTTGTTTGAACCAATTTTGTACCCCCGGGTGCGTCCGGCTACACGCACATGCGGCGCTGGCAATTAGTCAATGTTGTAGACAGCACGGTCAATGGATTAGGGTTTCCCTGGAAAGCGAGCCTCGGATTGTGGGAATGACCCCAAAAATCGTGTGTGTCCACATAATGTGTACACTATCATGGTGGGGTGTTGTTTGAACCAATTTTGTACGCACCGGTGCTTCCTGCTACTCGCTCTTGCGGTGACGGCAATTTTCAATGGATTAGGGTTTCCCTTGAAAGCGAGCCTCGGAGGGTGGGAATGACCCAAAAAATAGTGTGTGTCCACATGGTGTGTACACTATCATGGTGGGGTGTTGTTTGAACCAATTTTGTAACTCCGGGTGCGTCCGGCTAAATGCACATGAGAAGACCGCAATTAGTCAATGTTGTAGACAACACGGTCAATGGATTAGGGTTTCCCTGGAAAGCGAACCTCGGATTGTGGGAATGACCCCAAAAATCGTGTGTGTCCACATGGTGTGTACATTATCATGGTGGGGTGTTGTTTGAACCAATTTTGTACCCCGGGTGCGTCCGGCTACACGCACATGCGCTGACGGCAATTTGTCAATGGATTAGGGTTTCCCTGAAAAGCGTGCCTCGGAAGTTGGGAATGACCCAAAAAATTGTGTGTGTCCACATGGTGTGTACACTATCATGGTGGGGTGTTGTTTGAACCAATTTTGTACCCCCGGGTGCGTCCAGCTACACGCACATGCGCTGATGGCAATTAGTCAATGTTGTAGACAGCACGGTCAATGGATTAGGGTTTCCCTGGAAAGCGAGCCTCGGATTGTGGGAATGACCCCAAAAATCGTGTGTGTCCACATAATGTGTACACTATCATGGTGGGGTGTTGTTTGAACCAATTTTGTACCCCCGGGTGCGTCCGGCTACACGCACATGCGCTGACGGCAATTTGTCAATGGATTAGGGTTTCCCTGGAAAGCGAGCCTCGGAGGGTGGGAATGACCCAAAAAATTGTGTGTGTCCACATGTTGTGTACACTATCATGGTGGGGTGTTGTTTGAACCAATTTTGTACCCCCGGGTGCGTCCGGCTACATGCACATGCGCTGACGGCAATTAGTCAATGTTGTAGACAGCACGGTCAATGGATTAGGGTTTCCCTGGAAAGCGAAACTCGGATTGTGGGAATGACCCCAAAAATCGTGTGTGTCCACATGGTGTGTACATTATCATGGTGGGGTGTTGTTTGAACCAATTTTGTTCCCCCGGGTGCGTCCAGCTACACGCACATGCGCTGACGGCAATTTGACAATGGATTAGGGTTTCCCTGAAAAGCGTGCCTCGGAAGGTGGGAATGACCCAAAAAATTGTGTGTGTCCACATGGTGTGTACACTATCATGGTGTGGTGTTGTTTGAACCAATTTTGTACCCCCGGGTGCGTCCGGCTACACGCACATGCGCTGATGGCAATTAGTCAATGTTGTAGACAGCACGGTCAATGGATTAGGGTTTCCCTGGAAAGCGAGCCTCGGATTGTGGGAATGACCCCAAAAATCGTGTGTGTCAACATAATGTGTACACTATCATGGTGGGGTGTTTTTTGAACCAATTTTGTACCCCCCGGGTGCGTCCGGCTATACGCACATGCGCTGACGGCAATTTGTCAATGGATTAGGGTTTCCCTGGAAAGCGAGCCTCGGAGGGTGGGAATGACCCAAAAATTGTGTGTGTCCACATGGTGTGTACACTATCATGGTGGGGTGTTGTTTGAACCAATTTTGTACCCCCGGGTGCGTCCGGCTACATGCACATGCGCTGACGGCAATTAGTCAATGTTGTAGACAACACGGTCAATGGATTAGGGTTTCCCTGGAAAGCGAACCTCGGATTGTGGGAATGACCCCAAAAATCGTGTGTGTCCACATGGTGTGTACATTATCATGGTGGGGTGTTGTTTGAACCAATTTTGTACCCCCGGGTGCGTCTGGCTACACGCACATGCGCTGACGGCAATTTGTCAATGGATTAGGGTTTCCCTTTAAAGCGTGCCTCGGAAGGTGGGAATGACCCAAAAAATTGTGTGTGTCCACATGGTGTGTACACTATCATGGTGGGGTGTTGTTTGAACCAATTTTGTACCCCCGGGTGCGTCCGGCTACATGCACATGCGCTGACGGCAATTAGTCAATGTTGTAGACAGCACGGTCAATGGATTAGGGTTTCCCTGGAAAGCGAACCTCGGATTGTGGGAATGACCCCAAAAATCGTGTGTGTCCACATGGTGTGTACATTATCATGGTGGGGTGTTGTTTGAACCAATTTTGTACCCCCGGGTGCGTCCGGCTACACGCACATGCGCTGACGGCAATTTGTCAATGGATTAGGGTTTTCCCTGAAAAGCGTGCCTCGGAAGGTGGGAATGACCCAAAAAATTGTGTGTGTCCACATGGTGTGTACACTATCATGGTGGGGTGTTGTTTGAACCAATTTTGTACCCCCGGGTGCGTCCGGCTACACGCACATGCGCTGATGGCAATTAGTCAATGTTGTAGACAGCACGGTCAATGGATTAGGGTTTCCCTGGAAAGCGAGCCTCGGATTGTGGGAATGACCCCAAAAATCGTGTGTGTCCACATAATGTGTACACTATCATGGTGGGGTGTTGTTTGAACCAATTTTGTACCCCCGGGTGCGTCCGGCTACACGCACATGCGCTGACAGCAATTTGTCAATGGATTAGGGTTTCCCTGGAAAGCGAGCCTCGGAGGGTGGGAATGACCCAAAAAATTGTGTGTGTCTACATGCTGTGTACACTATCATGGTGGGGTGTTGTTTGAACCAATTTTGTACCCTCGGGTGCGTCCGGCTACATGCACATGCGCTGACGGCAATTAGTCAATGTTGTAGACAGCACGGTCAATGGATTAGGGTTTCCTTGGAAAGCGAAACTCGGATTGTGGGAATGACCCCAAAAATCGTGTGTGTACACATGGTGTGTACATTATCATGGTGGGGTGTTGTTTGAACCAATTTTTTACCCCCGGGTGCGTCCGGCTACACGCACATGCGCTGACGGCAATTTGTCAATGGATTAGGGTTCCCTGAAAAGCGTGCCTCGGAAGGTGGGAATGACCCAAAAAATTGTGTGTGTCCACATGGTGTGTACACTATCATGGTGTGGTGTTGTTTGAACCAATTTTGTACCCCCAGGTGCGTCCAGCTACACGCACATGCGCTGATGGCAATTAGTCAATGTTGTAGACAGCACGGTCAATGGATTAGGGTTTCCCTGGAAAGCGAGCCTCGGATTGTGGGAATGACCCCAAAAATCGTGTGTGTCAACATAATGTGTACACTATCATGGTGGGGTGTTTTTTGAACCAATTTTGTACCCCCCGGGTGCGTCCGGCTATACGCACATGCGCTGACGGCAATTTGTCAATGGATTAGGGTTTCCCTGGAAAGCGAGCCTCGGAGGGTGGGAATGACCCAAAAATTGTGTGTGTCCACATGGTGTGTACACTATCATGGTGGGGTGTTGTTTGAACCAATTTTGTACCCCCGGGTGCGTCCGGCTACATGCACATGCGCTGACGGCAATTAGTCAATGTTGTAGACAACATGGTCAATGGATTAGGGTTTCCCTGTAAAGCGAACCTCGGATTGTGGGAATGACCCCAAAAATCGTGTGTGTCCACATGGTGTGTACATTATCATGGTGGGGTGTTGTTTGAACCAATTTTGTACACAGCGGTCGATCGTGCTACACGCACATGCGGTGACGGCAATTTGTCAATGGATTAGGGTTTCCCTGAAAAGCGTGCCTCGGAAGGTGGGAATGACCCAAAAAATTGTGTGTGTCCACATGGTGTGTACACTATCATGGTGGGGTGTTGTTTGAACCAATTTTGTACCCCCGGGTGCGTCCGGCTACACGCAAATCCGCAGATGGCAATTAGTCAATGTTGTAGACAGCACGGTCAATGGATTAGGGTTTCCCTGGAAAGCGAGCCTCGGATTGTGGGAATGACCCCAAAAATCGTGTGTGTCCACATAATGTGTACACTATCATGGTGGGGTGTTGTTTGAACCAATTTTGTACCCCCGGGTGCGTCCGGCTACACGCACATGCGCTGACGGCAATTTGTCAATGGATTAGGGTTTCCCTGAAAAGCGTGCCTCGGAAGGTGGGAATGACCCAAAAAATTGTGTGTGTCCACATGGTGTGTACACTATCATGGTGGGGTGTTGTTTGAACCAATTTTGTACCCCCGGGTGCGTCCGGCTACATGCAAATGCGCTGATGGCAATTAGTCAATGTTGTAGACAGCACGGTCAATGGATTAGGGTTTCCCTGGAAAGCGAGCCTCGGATTGTGGGAATGACCCCAAAAATCGTGTGTGTCCACATGGTGTGTACATTATCATGGTGGGGTGTTGTTTGAACCAATTTTGTACCCCCGGGTGCGTCCGGCTACAAGCACATGCGCTGACGGCAATTTGTCAATGGATTAGGGTTTCCCTGAAAAGCGTGCCTCGGAAGGTGGGAATGACCCAAAAAATTGTGTGTGTCCACATGGTGTGTACACTATCATGGTGGGGTGTTGT
The DNA here is from genome assembly GCF_019359855.2 of Lolium perenne. NCBI lineage: Eukaryota > Viridiplantae > Streptophyta > Magnoliopsida > Poales > Poaceae > Lolium > Lolium perenne. Next base: position 26,452 of record NW_027249014.1, on the reverse strand, counting down.
TTGAACCAATTTTGTACCCCCGGGTGCGTCCAGCTACACGCAAATGCGCTGATGGCAATTAGTCAATGTTGTAGACAACACGGTCAATGGATTAGGGTTTCCCTGGAAAGCGAGCCTCGGATTGTGGGAATGACCCCAAAAATCGTGTGTGTCCACATAATGTGTACACTATCATGGTGGGGTGTTGTTTGAACCAATTTTGTACCCCGGGCTGCGTGATCCACACGCACATGCGCTGACGGCAATTTGTCAATGGATTAGGGTTTCCCTGGAAAGCGAGCCTCGGAGGGTGGGAATGACCCAAAAAATTGTGTGTGTCCACATGGTGTGTACACTATCATGGTGGGGTGTTGTTTGAACCAATTTTGTACCCTCGGGTGCGTCTGGCTACATGCACATGCGCTGACGGCAATTAGTCAATGTTGTAGACAGCACGGTCAATGGATTAGGGTTTCCTTGGAAAGCGAAACTCGGATTGTGGGAATGACCCCAAAAATCGTGTGTGTACACATGGTGTGTACATTATCATGGTGGGGTGTTGTTTGAACCAATTTTTTACCCCCGGGTGCGTCCGGCTACACGCACATGCGCTGACGGCAATTCGACAATGGATTAGGGTTTCCCTGAAAAGCGTGCCTCGGAAGGTGGGAATGACCCAAAAAATTGTGTGTGTCCACATGGTGTGTACACTATCATGGTGTGGTGTTGTTTGAACCAATTTTGTACCCCCGGGTGCGTCCGGCTACACGCACATGCGCTGATGGCAATTAGTCAATGTTGTAGACAACACGGTCAATGGATTAGGGTTTCCCTGGAAAGCGAGCCTCGGATTGTGGGAATGACCCCAAAAATCGTGTGTGTCAACATAATATGTACACTATCATGGTGGGGTGTTTTTTGAACCAATTTTGTACCCCCGGGTGCGTCAGGCTACACGCACATGCGCTGACGGCAATTTGTCAATGGATTAGGGTTTCCTTGGAAAGCGAGCCTCGGAGGGTGGGAATGACCCAAAAAATTGTGTGTGTCCACATGGTGTGTACACTATCATGGTGGGGTGTTGTTTGAACCAATTTTGTACCCCCGGGTGCGTCCGGCTACATGCACATGCGCTGACGGCAATTAGTCAATGTTGTAGACAGCACGGTCAATGGATTAGGGTTTCCCTGGAAAGCGAACCTCGGATTGTGGGAATGACCCCAAAAATCGTGTGTGTCCACATGGTGTGTACATTATCATGGTGGGGTGTTGTTTGAACCAATTTTGTACCCCCGGGTGCGTCCGGCTACACGCACATGCGCTGACGGCAATTTGTCAATGGATTAGGGTTTCCCTGAAAAGCGTGCCTCGGAAGGTGGGAATGACCCAAAAAATTGTGTGTGTCCACATGGTGTGTACACTATCATGGTGGGGTGTTGTTTGAACCAATTTTGTACCCCCGGGTGCGTCCGGCTACACGCACATGCGATGATGGCAATTAGTCAATGTTGTAGACAGCACGGTCAAAGGATTAGGGTTTCCCTGGAAAGCGAGCCTCGGATTGTGGGAATGACCCCAAAAATCGTGTGTGTCCACATAATGTGTACACTATCATGGTGGGGTGTTGTTTGAACCAATTTTGTACCCCCGGGTGCGTCCGGCTACACGCACATGCGGTGACGGCAATTTGTCAATGGATTAGGGTTTCCCTGAAAAGCGTGCCTCGGAAGGTGGGAATGACCCAAAAAATTGTGTGTGTCCACATGGTGTGTACACTATCATGGTGGGGTGTTGTTTGAACCAATTTTGTACAACAGCGTGCGTCCGGCTACACGAAAAACACCTGATGGCAATTAGTCAATGTTGTAGACATCACGGTCAATGGATTAGGGTTTCCCTGGAAAGCGAGCCTCGGATTGTGGGAATGACCCCAAAAATCGTGTGTGTCCACATGGTGTGTACATTATCATGGTGGGTTGTTGGTTGAACCAATTTTGTACCCCCGGGTGCGTCCGGCTACAAGCACATGCGCTGACGGCAATTTGTCAATGGATTAGGGTTTCCCTGAAAAGCGTGCCTCGGAAGGTGGGAATGACCCAAAAAATTGTGTGTGTCCACATGGTGTGTACACTATCATGGTGGGGTGTTGTTTGAACCAATTTTGTACCCCCGGGTGCGTCCGGCTACACGCAAATGCGCTGATGGCAATTAGTCAATGTTGTAGACATCACGGTCAATGGATTAGGGTTTCCCTGGAAAGCGAGCCTCGGATTGTGGGAATGACCCCAAAAATCGTGTGTGTCCACATAATGTGTACACTATCATGGTGGGGTGTTGTTTGAACCAATTTTATACCCCCGGGTGCGTCCGGCTACACGCACATGCGCTGACGGCAATTTGTCAATGGATTAGGGTTTCCCTGAAAAGCGTGCCTCGGAAGGTGGGAATGACCCAAAAAATTGTGTGTGTCCACATGGTGTGTACACTATCATGGAGGGGTGTTGTTTGAACCAATTTTGTACCCCCGGGTGCGTCCGCCTACATGCACATGCGCTGACGGCAATTAGTCAAGTTGTAGACAGCACGGTCAATGGATTAGGGTTTCCCTGGAAAGCGAGCCTCGGATTGTGGGAATGACCCCAAAAATCGTGTGTGTCCACATAATGTGTACATTATCATGGTGGGGTGTTGTTTGAACCAATTTTGTACCCCCGGGTGCGTTCGGCTACACGCACATGCGCTGACGGCAATTTGTCAATGGATTAGGGTTTCCCTGGAAAGCGAGCCTCGGAGGGTGGGAATGACCCAAAAAATTGTGTGTGTCCACATGGTGTGTACACTATCATGGTGGGGTGTTGTTTGAACCAATTTTGTACCCTCGGGTGCGTCCGGCTACATGCACATGCGCTGACGGCAATTAGTCAATGTTGTAGACAGCACGGTCAATGGATTAGGGTTTCCTTGGAAAGCGAAACTCGGATTGTGGGAATGACCCCAAAAATCGTGTGTGTACACATGGTGTGTACATTATCATGGTGGGGTGTTGTTTGAACCAATTTTGTACCCCCGGGTGCGTCCGGCTACACGCACATGCGCTGACGGCAATTTGACAATGGATTAGGGTTTCCCTGAAAAGCGTGCCTCGGAAGGTGGGAATGACCCAAAAAATTGTGTGTGTCCACATGGTGTGTACACTATCATGGTGTGGTGTTGTTTGAACCAATTTTGTACCCCCAGGTGCGTCCAGCTACACGCACATGCGCTGATGGCAATTAGTCAATGTTGTAGACAGCACGGTCAATGGATTAGGGTTTCCCTGGAAAGCGAGCCTCGGATTGTGGGAATGACCCCAAAAATCGTGTGTGTCCACATAATGTGTACACTATCATGGTGGGGTGTTTTTTGAACCAATTTTGTACCCCCGGGTGCGTCCGGCTACACGCACATGCGCTGACGGCAATTTGTCAATGGATTAGGGTTTCCCTGAAAAGCGTGCCTCGGAAGGTGGGAATGACCCAAAAAATTGTGTGTGTCCACATGGTGTGTACACTATCATGGTGGGGTGTTGTTTGAACCAATTTTGTACACCCGGGTGCGTCCGGCTACATGCACATGCGCTGACGGAAATTAGTCAATGTTGTAGACAGCACGGTCAATGGATTAGGGTTTCCCTGGAAAGCGAGCCTCGGATTGTGGGAATGACCCCAAAAATCGTGTGTGTCCACATAATGTGTACACTATCATGGTGGGGTGTTGTTTGAACCAATTTTGTACCCCCGGGTGCGTCCGGCTACACGCACAAGCGCTGACGGCAATTTGTCAATGGATTAGGGTTTCCCTGGAAAGCGAGCCTCGGAGGGTGGGAATGACCCAAAAAAATTTGTGTGTCCACATGGTCCGTACACTATCATGGTGGGGTGTTGTTTGAACCAATTTTGTACTCCCGGGTGTGTCCGGCTACATGCACATGCGCTGACGGCAATTAGTCAATGTTGTAGACAACACGGTCAATGGATTAGGGTTTCCCTGGAAAGCGAGCCTCGGATTGTGGGAATGACCCCAAAAATCGTGTGTGTCCACATGGTGTGTACATTATCATGGTGGGGTGTTGTTTGAACCAATTTTGTACCCCCGGGTGCGTCCGGCTACACGCACATGCGCTGACGGCAATTTGTCAATGGATTAGGGTTTCCCTGAAAAGCGTGCCTCGGAAGGTGGGAATGACCCAAAAAATTGTGTGTGTCCACATGGTGTGTACACTATCATGGTGGGGTGTTGTTTGAACCAATTTTGTACCCCCGGGTGCGTCCAGCTACACGCAAATGCGCTGATGGCAATTAGTCAATGTTGTAGACAGCACGGTCAATGGATTAGGGTTTCCCTGGAAAGCGAGCCTCGGATTGTGGGAATGACCCCAAAAATCGTGTGTGTCCACATAATGTGTACACTATCATGGTGGGGTGTTGTTTGAACCAATTTTGTACCCCCAGGTGCGTCCAGCTACACGCACATGCGATGACGGCAATTTGTCAATGGATTAGGGTTTCCCTGAAAAGCGTGCCTCGGAAGGTGGGAATGACCCAAAAAATTGTGTGTGTCCACATGGTGTGTACACTATCATGGTGGGGTGTTGTTTGAACCAATTTTGTACCCCCGGGTGCGTCCGGCTACATGCACATGCGCTGATGGCAATTAGTCAATGTTGTAGACAGCACGGTCAATGGATTAGGGTTTCCCTGGAAAGCGAGCCTCGGATTGTGGGAATGACCCCAAAAATCGTGTGTGTCCACATAATGTGTACATTATCATGGTGGGGTGTTGTTTGAACCAATTTTGTACCCCCGGGTGCGTTCGGCTACACGCACATGCGCTGACGGCAATTTGTCAATGGATTAGGGTTTCCCTGGAAGCGAGCCTCGGAGTGTGGGAATGACCCAAAAAATTGTGTGTGTCCACATGGTGTGTACACTATCATGGTGGGGTGTTGTTTGAACCAATTTTGTACCCTCGGGTGCGTCCGGCTACATGCACATGCGCTGACGGCAATTAGTCAATGTTGTAGACAACACGGTCAATGGATTAGGGTTTCCTTGGAAAGCGAAACTCGGATTGTGGGAATGACCCCAAAAATCGTGTGTGTACACATGGTGTGTACATTATCATGGTGGGGTGTTGTTTGAACCAATTTTGTACCCCCGGGTGCGTCAGGCTACACGCACATGCGCTGACGGCAATTTGACAATGGATTAGGGTTTCCCTGAAAAGCGTGCCTCGGAAGGTGGGAATGACCCAAAAAATTGTGTGTGTCCACATGGTGTGTACACTATCATGGTGTGGTGTTGTTTGAACCAATTTTGTACCCCCGGGTGCGTCCGGCTACACGCACATGCGCTGATGGCAATTAGTCAATGTTGTAGACAGCACGGTCAATGGATTAGGGTTTCCCTGGAAAGCGAGCCTCGGATTGTGGGAATGACCCCAAAAATCGTGTGTGTCAACATAATGTGTACACTATCATGGTGGGGTGTTTTTTGAACCAATTTTGTACCCCCCGGGTGCGTCGGCTTCACGCACATGCGCTGACGGCAATTTGTCAATGGATTAGGGTTTCCCTGGAAAGCGAGCCTCGGAGGGTGGGAATGACCCAAAAAATTGTGTGTGTCCACATGGTGTGTACACTATCATGGTGGGGTGTTGTTTGAACCAATTTTGTAACACCGGGTGCGTCCGGCTACATGCACATGCGCTGACGGCAATTAGTCAATGTTGTAGACAGCACGGTCAATGGATTAGGGTTTCCCTGGAAAGCGAACCTCGGATTGTGGGAATGACCCCAAAAATCGTGTGTGTCCACATGGTGTGTACATTATCATGGTGGGGTGTTGTTTGAACCAATTTTGTACCCCCGGTGCGTCGGCTACACGCACATGCGCTGACGGCAATTTGTCAATGGATTAGGGTTTCCCTGAAAAGCGTGCCTCGGAAGGTGGGAATGACCCAAAAAATTGTGTGTGTCCACATGGTGTGTACACTATCATGGTGGGGTGTTGTTTGAACCAATTTTGTACCCCCGGGTGCGTCCGGCTACACGCACATGCGCTGATGGCAATTAGTCAATGTTGTAGACACACGGTCAATGGATTAGGGTTTCCCTGGAAAGCGAGCCTCGGATTGTGGGAATGACCCCAAAAATCGTGTGTGTCCACATAATGTGTACACTATCATGGTGGGGTGTTGTTTGAACCAATTTTGTACCCCCGGGTGCGTTCGGCTACACGCACATGCGCTGACGGCAATTTGTCAATGGATTAGGGTTTCCCTGGAAAGCGAGCCTCGGAGGGTGGGAATGACCCAAAAAATTGTGTGTGTCCACATGGTGTGTACACTATCATGGTGGGGTGTTGTTTGAACCAATTTTGTACCCCCGGGTGCGTCCGGCTACAAGCACATGCGCTGACGGCAATTAGTCAATGTTTTAGACATCACGGTCAATGGATTAGGGTTTCCCTGGAAAGCGAACCTCGGATTGTGGGAATGACCCCAAAAATCGTGTGTGTCCACATGGTGTGTACATTATCATGGTGGGGTGTTGTTTGAACCAATTTTGTACCCCGGGTGCGTCCGGCTACACGCACATGCGCTGACGGCAATTTGTCAATGGATTAGGGTTTCCCTGAAAAGCGTGCCTCGGAAGGTGGGAATGACCCAAAAAATTGTGTGTGTCCACATGGTGTGTACACTATCATGGTGGGGTGTTGTTTGAACCAATTTTGTACCCCCGGGTGCGTCCAGCTACACGCACATGCGCTGATGGCAATTAGTCAATGTTGTAGACAGCACGGTCAATGGATTAGGGTTTCCCTGGAAAGCGAGCCTCGGATTGTGGGAATGACCCCAAAAATCGTGTGTGTCCACATAATGTGTACACTATCATGGTGGGGTGTTGTTTGAACCAATTTTGTACCCCCGGGTGCGTCCTGCTACACGCACATGCGCTGACGGCAATTTGTCAATGGATTAGGGTTTCCCTGGAAAGCGAGCCTCGGAGGGTGGGAATGACCCAAAAAATTGTGTGTGTCCACATGGTGTGTACACTATCATGGTGGGGTGTTGTTTGAACCAATTTTGTACCCCCGGGTGCGTCCGGCTACATGCACATGCGCTGACGGCAATTAGTCAATGTTGTAGACAACACGGTCAATGGATTAGGGTTTCCCTGGAAAGCGAACCTCGGATTGTGGGAATGACCCCAAAAATCGTGTGTGTCCACATGGTGTGTACATTATCATGGTGGGGTGTTGTTTGAACCAATTTTGTACCCCTGGTGCGTCGGCTACACGCACATGGGCTGACGGCAATTTGTCAATGGATTAGGGTTTCCCTGAAAAGCGTGCCTCGGAAGGTGGGAATGACCCAAAAAATTGTGTGTGTCCACATGGTGTGTACACTATCATGGTGGGGTGTTGTTTGAACCAATTTTGTACGCCCGGGTGCGTCCGGCTACACGCACATGCGCTGAGGGCAATTAGTCAATGTTGTAGACAACACGGTCAATGGATTAGGGTTTCCCTGGAAAGCGAGCCTCGGATTGTGGGAATGACCCCAAAAATCGTGTGTGTCCACATAATGTGTACACTATCATGGTGGGGTGTTGTTTGAACCAATTTTGTACCACCGGGTGCGTCAGCGAACACGAACATGCGCCGACGGCAATTTGTCAATGGATTAGGGTTTCCCTGAAAAGCGTGCCTCGGAAGGTGGGAATGACCCAAAAAATTGTGTGTGTCCACATGGTGTGTACACTATCATGGTGGGGTGTTGTTTGAACCAATTTTGTACGCCCGGGTGCGTCCGGCTACACGCACATGCGCTGATGGCAATTAGTCAATGTTGTAGACAGCACGGTCAATGGATTAGGGTTTCCCTGGAAAGCGAGCCTCGGATTGTGGGAATGACCCCAAAAATCGTGTGTGTCCACATGGTGTGTACATTATCATGGTGGGGTGTTGTTTGAACCAATTTTGTACCCCGGGTGCGTCCGGCTACACGCACATGCGCCGACGGCAATTTGTCAATGGATTAGGGTTTCCCTGAAAAGCGTGCCTCGGAAGGTGGGAATGACCCAAAAAATTGTGTGTGTCCACATGGTGTGTACACTATCATGGTGGGGTGTTGTTTGAACCAATTTTGTACCCCCGGGTGCGTCCAGCTACACGCACATGCGCTGAGGGCAATTAGTCAATGTTGTAGACAACACGGTCAATGGATTAGGGTTTCCCTGGAAAGCGAGCCTCGGATTGTGGGAATGACCCCAAAAATCGTGTGTGTCCACATAATGTGTACACTATCATGGTGGGGTGTTGTTTGAACCAATTTTGTACCCCGGGTGCGTCGGCTACACGCACATGCGGCGACGGCAATTTGTCAATGGATTAGGGTTTCCACTGGAAAGCGAGCCTCGGAGGGTGGGAATGACCCAAAAAATTGTGTGTGTCCACATGGTGTGTACACTATCATGGTGGGGTGTTGTTTGAACCAATTTTGTACCCCGGGTGCGTCCGGCTACATGCACTTGCGCCGACGGCACTTATCCAATGTTGTAGAGGTAACGGTCAATGGATTAGGGTTTCCCTGGAAAGCGAACCTCGGATTGTGGGAATGACCCCAAAAATCGTGTGTGTCCACATGGTGTGTACATTATCATGGTGGGGTGTTGTTTGAACCAATTTTTTACCCCCCGTGGCTACCGGCAACAAGCACATGCGGAGACGGCAATTTGTCAATGGATTAGGGTTTCCCTGAAAAGCGTGCCTCGGAAGGTGGGAATGACCCAAAAAATTGTGTGTGTCCACATGGTGTGTACACTATCATGGTGGGGTGTTGTTTGAACCAATTTTGTACCCCCGGTGCGTCCGGCTACAAGCACATGCGGCGATGGCAATTAGTCAATGTTGTAGACAACACGGTCAATGGATTAGGGTTTCCCTGGAAAGCGAGCCTCGGATTGTGGGAATGACCCCAAAAATCGTGTGTGTCCACATAATGTGTACACTATCATGGTGGGGTGTTGTTTGAACCAATTTTGTACCCCGGGTGCGTCGGCTACACGCACATGCGCCGACGGCAATTTGTCAATGGATTAGGGTTTCCCTGGAAAGCGAGCCTCGGAGGGTGGGAATGACCCAAAAAATTGTGTGTGTCCACATGGTGTGTACACTATCATGGTGGGGTGTTGTTTGAACCAATTTTGTACCCCGGGTGCGTCCGGCTACATGCACATGCGGCGACGGCAATTCGTCAATGTTGTAGACTACACGGTCAATGGATTAGGGTTTCCCTGGAAAGCGAACCTCGGATTGTGGGAATGACCCCAAAAATCGTGTGTGTCCACATGGTGTGTACATTATCATGGTGGGGTGTTGTTTGAACCAATTTTGTACCCAGCGAGCGTCAGGATACAAGCAAATGCGCCGACGGCAATTTGTCAATGGATTAGGGTTTCCCTGAAAAGCGTGCCTCGGAAGGTGGGAATGACCCAAAAAATTGTGTGTGTCCACATGGTGTGTACACTATCATGGTGGGGTGTTGTTTGAACCAATTTTGTACCCCAGGAGCGTCACGCTACACGCACATGCGCTGACGGCAATTAGACAATGTTTTAGACTACACGGTCAATGGATTAGGGTTTCCCTGGAAAGCGAGCCTCGGATTGTGGGAATGACCCCAAAAATCGTGTGTGTCCACATAATGTGTACACTATCATGGTGGGGTGTTGTTTGAACCAATTTTGTACCCCGGGTGCGTCCGGCTACACGCACATGCGCTGACGGCAATTTGTCAATGGATTAGGGTTTCCCTGAAAAGCGAGCCTCGGAAGGTGGGAATGACCCAAAAAATTGTGTGTGTCCACATGGTGTGTACACTATCATGGTGGGGTGTTGTTTGAACCAATTTTGTACCCCGGGTGCGTCCGGCTACAAGCACATGCGGCGATGGCAATTAGTCAATGTTGTAGACAACACGGTCAATGGATTAGGGTTTCCCTGGAAAGCGAGCCTCGGATTGTGGGAATGACCCCAAAAATCGTGTGTGTCCACATGGTGTGTACATTATCATGGTGGGGTGTTGTTTGAACCAATTTTGTACCCCGGGTGCGTCGGCTACACGCACATGCGGCGACGGCAATTTGTCAATGGATTAGGGTTTCCCCTGAAAAGCGTGCCTCGGAAGGTGGGAATGACCCAAAAAATTGTGTGTGTCCACATGGTGTGTACACTATCATGGTGGGGTGTTGTTTGAACCAATTTTGTAACCCAGGGTGCGACCGGCTACACGCACATTACCACAGGGCAATTAGTCAATGGTGTAGACAGCACGGTCAATGGATTAGGGTTTCCCTGGAAAGCGAGCCTCGGATTGTGGGAATGACCCCAAAAATCGTGTGTGTCCACATAATGTGTACACTATCATGGTGGGGTGTTGTTTGAACCAATTTTGTACCCCTGTGTGCGTGAGGCTAGAGGCACATGCGGAGCCGGCAATTTGTCAATGGATTAGGGTTTCCCTGTAAAGCGAGCCTCGGAGGGTGGGAATGACCCAAAAAATTGTGTGTGTCCACATGGTGTGTACACTATCATGGTGGGGTGTTGTTTGAACCAATTTTGTAGACCCGGGTGCGTCCGGCTACATGCACATGCGGCGATGGCAATTAGTCAATGTTGTAGACAACACGGTCAATGGATTAGGGTTTCCACTGGAAAGCGAGCCTCGGATTGTGGGAATGACCCCAAAAATCGTGTGTGTCCACATGGTGTGTACATTATCATGGTGGGGTGTTGTTTGAACCAATTTTGTACCCCGGGTGCGTCCGGCTACACGCACATGCGCTGACGGCAATTTGTCAATGGATTAGGGTTTCCCTGGAAAGCGTGCCTCGGAAGGTGGGAATGACCCAAAAAATTGTGTGTGTCCACATGGTGTGTACACTATCATGGTGGGGTGTTGTTTGAACCAATTTTGTACCCCGGGTGCGTCCGGCTACATGCACATGCGGCGATGGCAATTAGTCAATGTTGTAGACAGCACGGTCAATGGATTAGGGTTTCCCTGGAAAGCGAGCCTCGGATTGTGGGAATGACCCCAAAAATCGTGTGTGTCCACATGGTGTGTACATTATCATGGTGGGGTGTTGTTTGAACCAATTTTGTACCCCCGGGTGCAGTCGGCGACACGCACATGCGCTGACGGCAATTTGTCAATGGATTAGGGTTTCCCTGAAAAGCGTGCCTCGGAAGGTGGGAATGACCCAAAAAATTGTGTGTGTCCACATGGTGTGTACACTATCATGGTGGGGTGTTGTTTGAACCAATTTTGTACCCCCGGGTGCGTCCGGCTACACGCACATGCGCTGACGGCAATTAGTCAATGGTGTAGCCAACACGGTCAATGGATTAGGGTTTCCCTGGAAAGCGAGCCTCGGATTGTGGGAATGACCCCAAAAATCGTGTGTGTCCACATAATGTGTACACTATCATGGTGGGGTGTTGTTTGAACCAATTTTGTACCCCGGGTGCGTCCGGCTACACGCACATGCGCTGACGGCAATTTGTCAATGGATTAGGGTTTCCCTGAAAAGCGTGCCTCGGAAGGTGGGAATGACCCAAAAAATTGTGTGTGTCCACATGGTGTGTACACTATCATGGTGGGGTGTTGTTTGAACCAATTTTGTACCCCGGGTGCGTCCGGCTACATGCACATGCGCTGACGGCAATTAGTCAATGTTGTAGACAGCACGGTCAATGGATTAGGGTTTCCCTGGAAAGCGAGCCTCGGATTGTGGGAATGACCCCAAAAATCGTGTGTGTCCACATAATGTGTACACTATCATGGTGGGGTGTTGTTTGAACCAATTTTGTACCCCCGGGTGCGTCCGGCTACACGCACATGCGCTGACGGCAATTTGTCAATGGATTAGGGTTTCCCTGGAAAGCGAGCCTCGGAGGGTGGGAATGACCCAAAAAATTGTGTGTGTCCACATGGTGTGTACACTATCATGGTGGGGTGTTGTTTGAACCAATTTTGTACCCCGGGTGCGTCCGGCTACATGCACATGCGGCGACGGCAATTAGTCAATGTTGTAGACAACACGGTCAATGGATTAGGGTTTCCACTGGAAAGCGAACCTCGGATTGTGGGAATGACCCCAAAAATCGTGTGTGTCCACATGGTGTGTACATTATCATGGTGGGGTGTTGTTTGAACCAATTTTGTACCCCGGGTGCGTCCGGCTACACGCACATGCGCTGACGGCAATTTGTCAATGGATTAGGGTTTCCCTGAAAAGCGTGCCTCGGAAGGTGGGAATGACCCAAAAATTGTGTGTGTCCACATGGTGTGTACACTATCATGGTGGGGTGTTGTTTGAACCAATTTTGTACCCCCGGGTGCGTCCGGCTACACGCACATGCGCTGATGGCAATTAGTCAATGTTGTAGACAACACGGTCAATGGATTAGGGTTTCCCTGGAAAGCGAGCCTCGGATTGTGGGAATGACCCCAAAAATCGTGTGTGTCCACATAATGTGTACACTATCATGGTGGGGTGTTGTTTGAACCAATTTTGTACCCCGGGTGCGTCGGCTACACGCACATGCGGCGACGGCAATTTGTCAATGGATTAGGGTTTCCCTGAAAAGCGTGCCTCGGAAGGTGGGAATGACCCAAAAAATTGTGTGTGTCCACATGGTGTGTACACTATCATGGTGGGGTGTTGTTTGAACCAATTTTGTACCCCGGGTGCGTCCGGCTACATGCACATGCGGCGATGGCAATTAGTCAATGTTGTAGACGACACGGTCAATGGATTAGGGTTTCCCTGGAAAGCGAGCCTCGGATTGTGGGAATGACCCCAAAAATCGTGTGTGTCCACATAATGTGTACATTATCATGGTGGGGTGTTGTTTGAACCAATTTTGTACCCCCGGGTGCGTCCGGCTACACGCACATGCGCTGACGGCAATTTGTCACTGGATTAGTGTAACACTGTAAAGCGAGCCTCGGAGGGTGGGAATGACCCAAAAAATTGTGTGTGTCCACATGGTGTGTACACTATCATGGTGGGGTGTTGTTTGAACCAATTTTGTACCACAGGTGCGTCCGGCTACATGCACATGCGCTGACGGCAATTAGTCAATGTTGTAGACAGCACGGTCAATGGATTAGGGTTTCCCTGGAAAGCGAACCTCGGATTGTGGGAATGACCCCAAAAATCGTGTGTGTCCACATGGTGTGTACATTATCATGGTGGGGTGTTGTTTGAACCAATTTTGTACCCCGGGTGCGTCGGCTACACGCACATGCGCTGACGGCAATTTGTCAATGGATTAGGGTTTCCCTGAAAAGCGTGCCTCGGAAGGTGGGAATGACCCAAAAAATTGTGTGTGTCCACATGGTGTGTACACTATCATGGTGGGGTGTTGTTTGAACCAATTTTGTACCCCCGGGTGCGTCCGGCTACACGCACATGCGCTGATGGCAATTAGTCAATGTTGTAGACAACACGGTCAATGGATTAGGGTTTCCCTGGAAAGCGAGCCTCGGATTGTGGGAATGACCCCAAAAATCGTGTGTGTCCACATAATGTGTACACTATCATGGTGGGGTGTTGTTTGAACCAATTTTGTACCCCGGGTGCGTCCGGCTACACGCACATGCGCTGACGGCAATTTGTCAATGGATTAGGGTTTCCCTGGAAAGCGAGCCTCGGAGGGTGGGAATGACCCAAAAAATTGTGTGTGTCCACATGGTGTGTACACTATCATGGTGGGGTGTTGTTTGAACCAATTTTGTACCCCGGGTGCGTCCGGCTACATGCACATGCGCTGACGGCAATTAGTCAATGTTGTAGACAACACGGTCAATGGATTAGGGTTTCCCTGGAAAGCGAACCTCGGATTGTGGGAATGACCCCAAAAATCGTGTGTGTCCACATGGTGTGTACATTATCATGGTGGGGTGTTGTTTGAACCAATTTTGTACCCCCGGGGGCGTCCGGCTAAAGGCACATGCGGTTACGGCAATTTGTCAATGGATTAGGGTTTCCCTGAAAAGCGTGCCTCGGAAGGTGGGAATGACCCAAAAAATTGTGTGTGTCCACATGGTGTGTACACTATCATGGTGGGGTGTTGTTTGAACCAATTTTGTACCCCGGGTGCGTCCGGCTACACGCACATGCGCTGATGGCAATTAGTCAATGTTGTAGACAACACGGTCAATGGATTAGGGTTTCCCTGGAAAGCGAGCCTCGGATTGTGGGAATGACCCCAAAAATCGTGTGTGTCCACATAATGTGTACACTATCATGGTGGGGTGTTGTTTGAACCAATTTTGTACCCCCGGGTGCGTCTGGCTACACGCACATGCGCTGACGGCAATTTGTCAATGGATTAGGGTTTCCCTGGAAAGCGAGCCTCGGAGGGTGGGAATGACCCAAAAAATTGTGTGTGTCCACATGGTGTGTACACTATCATGGTGGGGTGTTGTTTGAACCAATTTTGTACCCCGGGTGCGTCCGGCTACATGCACATGCGCTGACGGCAATTAGTCAATGTTGTAGACAGCACGGTCAATGGATTAGGGTTTCCCTGGAAAGCGAACCTCGGATTGTGGGAATGACCCCAAAAATCGTGTGTGTCCACATGGTGTGTACATTATCATGGTGGGGTGTTGTTTGAACCAATTTTGTACCCCCGGGTGCGTCAGGCTACACGCACATGCGCTGACGGCAATTTGTCAATGGATTAGGGTTTCCCTGAAAAGCGTGCCTCGGAAGGTGGGAATGACCCAAAAAATTGTGTGTGTCCACATGGTGTGTACACTATCATGGTGGGGTGTTGTTTGAACCAATTTTGTACCCCCGGGTGCGTCCGGCTACACGCAAATGCGCTGATGGCAATTAGTCAATGTTGTAGACAGCACGGTCAATGGATTAGGGTTTCCCTGGAAAGCGAGCCTCGGATTGTGGGAATGACCCCAAAAATCGTGTGTGTCCACATAATGTGTACACTATCATGGTGGGGTGTTGTTTGAACCAATTTTGTACCCCCGGTGCAGTCGGCTACACGCACATGCGCTGACGGCAATTTGTCAATGGATTAGGGTTTCCCTTTAAAGCGTGCCTCGGATGGTGGGAATGACCCAAAAAATTGTGTGTGTCCACATGGTGTGTACACTATCATGGTGGGGTGTTGTTTGAACCAATTTTGTACCCCCGGGTGCGTCCGGCTACATGCACATGCGCTGATGGCAATTAGTCAATGTTGTAGACTGCACGGTCAATGGATTAGGGTTTCCCTGGAAAGCGAGCCTCGGATTGTGGGAATGACCCCAAAAATCGTGTGTGTCCACATAATGTGTACACTATCATGGTGGGGTGTTGTTTGAACCAATTTTGTATCCCCGGGTGCGTCCGGCTACACGCACATGCGCTGACGGCAATTTGTCAATGGATTAGGGTTTCCCTGGAAAGCGAGCCTCGGAGGGTGGGAATGACCCAAAAAATTGTGTGTGTCCACATGGTGTGTACACTATCATGGTGGGGTGTTGTTTGAACCAATTTTGTACCCCCGGGTGCGTCCGGCTACACGCACATGCGCCGATGGCAATTAGTCAATGTTGTAGACAGCACGGTCAATGGATTAGGGTTTCCCTGGAAAGCGAGCCTCGGATTGTGGGAATGACCCCAAAAATCGTGTGTGTCCACATAATGTGTACACTATCATGGTGGGGTGTTGTTTGAACCAATTTTGTACCCCCGGGTGCGTCCGGCTACACGCACATGCGCTGACGGCAATTTGTCAATGGATTAGGGTTTCCCTGAAAAGCGTGCCTCGGAAGGTGGGAATGACCCAAAAAATTGTGTGTGTCCACATGGTGTGTACACTATCATGGTGGGGTGTTGTTTGAACCAATTTTGTACCCCGGGTGCGTCCGGCTACATGCACATGCGCTGACGGCAATTAGTCAATGTTGTAGACAACACGGTCAATGGATTAGGGTTTCCCTGGAAAGCGAGCCTCGGATTGTGGGAATGACCCCAAAAATCGTGTGTGTCCACATAATGTGTACACTATCATGGTGGGGTGTTGTTTGAACCAATTTTGTACCCCGGGTGCGTCGGCTACACGCACATGCGGCGTCGGCAAATTGTCAATGGATTAGGGTTTCCCATGAAAGCGAGCCTCGGAGGGTGGGAATGACCCAAAAAATTGTGTGTGTCCACATGGTGTGTACACTATCATGGTGGGGTGTTGTTTGAACCAATTTTGTACCCCGGGTGCGTCCGGCTACACGCACATGCGGCGATGGCAATTAGTCAATGTTGTAGACGACACGGACAATGGATTAGGGTTTCACTGGAAAGCGAGCCTCGGATTGTGGGAATGACCCCAAAAATCGTGTGTGTCCACATGGTGTGTACATTATCATGGTGGGGTGTTGTTTGAACCAATTTTGTACCCCGGGTGCGTCCGGCTACACGCACATGCGCTGACGACAATTTGTCAATGGATTCGAGTTTCCCTGAAAAGCGTGCCTCGGAAGGTGGGAATGACCCAAAAAATTGTGTGTGTCCACATGGTGTGTACACTATCATGGTGGGGTGTTGTTTGAACCAATTTTGTACCCCCGGGTGCGTCCGGCTACATGCACATGCGCTGACGGCAATTAGTCAATGTTGTAGACAGCACGGTCAATGGATTAGGGTTTCCCTGGAAAGCGAACCTCGGATTGTGGGAATGACCCCAAAAATCGTGTGTGTCCACATGGTGTGTACATTATCATGGTGGGGTGTTGTTTGAACCAATTTTGTACCCCCGGGTGCGTCCGGCTACACGCACATGCGCTGACGGCAATTTGTCAATGGATTAGGGTTTCCCTGAAAAGCGTGCCTCGGAAGGTGGGAATGACCCAAAAAATTGTGTGTGTCCACATGGTGTGTACACTATCATGGTGGGGTGTTGTTTGAACCAATTTTGTACCCCCGGGTGCGTCCGGCTACATGCACATGCGCAGAGCTCAATTAGTCAATGTTGTAGACAGCACGGTCAATGGATTAGGGTTTCCCTGGAAAGCGAGCCTCGGATTGTGGGAATGACCCCAAAAATCGTGTGTGTCCACATAATGTGTACACTATCATGGTGGGGTGTTGTTTGAACCAATTTTGTACCCCCGGGTGCGTCGGCTACACGCACATGCGCTGACGGCAATTTGTCAATGGATTAGGGTTTCCCTGGAAAGCGAGCCTCGGAGGGTGGGAATGACCCAAAAAATTGTGTGTGTCCACATGGTGTGTACACTATCATGGTGGGGTGTTGTTTGAACCAATTTTGTACCCCCGGGTGCGTCCGGCTACATGCACATGCGCTGATGGCAATTAGTCAATGTTGTAGACATAACGGTCAATGGATTAGGGTTTCCCTGGAAAGCGAGCCTCGGATTGTGGGAATGACCCCAAAAATCGTGTGTGTCCACATAATGTGTACACTATCATGGTGGGGTGTTGTTTGAACCAATTTTGTACCCCGGGTGCGTCCGGCTACACGCACATGCGCTGACGGCAATTTGTCAATGGATTAGGGTTTCCCTGAAAAGCGTGCCTCGGAAGGTGGGAATGACCCAAAAAATTGTGTGTGTCCACATGGTGTGTACACTATCATGGTGGGGTGTTGTTTGAACCAATTTTGTGTTGGAGATATGCCCAAGAGGCAATAATAAAAGTGGTTATTATATATCTTTATGTTTATGATAAAAGTTTATATACCATGCTATAATTGTATTAACTGAAACATTGATACATGTGTGATATGTAAACAAACAAAGAGTCCCTAGTAAGCCTCTTAACTAGCTTGTTGATTAATAGATGATTAGTTTCATAATCATGAACATTGGATGTTATTAATAACAAGGTTATATCATTGTATGAATGATATAATGGACACACCCAATTAAGCGTAGCATAAGATCACGTCATTAAGTTATTTGCTATAAGCTTTCAATACATAGTTACCTAGTCCTTATGACCATGAGATCATGTAAATCACTTATACCGGAAAGGTACTTTGATTACATCAAACGCCAGTGCGTAAATGTGTGGTTATTAAGGTGTGATTTTGTATCAGGATAGTATGAGTTGAGGCATATGGATCAATAGTGGGATTTGTCCATCCCGATGACGGATAGATATACTCTGGGCCCTCTCGGTGGAATGTCGTCTAAATGTCTTGCAAGCATATGAATAAGTTCATAAGAGACCACATACCACGGTACGAGTAAAGAGTACTTGTCAAGAGACGAGGTTGAACAAGGTATAGTGTGATACCGATGATCAAACCTCGGACAAGTAAAATATCGCGTGACAAAGGGAATTGGTATCGTATGTGAATGGTTCATTCGATCACTAAAGTCATCGTTGAATATGTGGGAGCCATTATGGATCTCAGGATCCCGCTATTGGTTATTGGTCGGAGTGAGTACTCAACCATGTCCGCATAGTTCGCGAACCGTAGGGTGACACACTTAAAGTTGGATGTTGTAATGGTAGAACTTGAATATGGAATGGAGTTCGAATATTTGTTCGAGTCCGGATGTGATCCCGGACATCACGAGAGTTCGGAATGGTCGGAGAATAAGATTCATATATAGGATGTCATTTTATGTGAATTAAAATGATGCGGAAGGTTCTATGGAAGGTTCTAGAAGGTTCTAGAAAAGTCCGGAAGAAACCACCAAGGAAGGTGGAGTCCACATGGGACTCCACCTCCATGGCCGGCCAACCCTAGTGGGGGAGGAGTCCCAAGTGGACTCCCCCTTAGGGGGCCGGCCACCCCCCCTTATGGAAGGTGGAATTCCCACCTCTAGTGGGAATCCTAGCTTGGGAAGGTTTCCCACCATATGGAAGGTTTTGGGTTCGGGTCTTATTCGAAGACTTGTAGTCCAACACTTGGGGCTTCCACCTATATATAGAGGGCCAAGGGGAGGGGGCCGGCCACACACAAAAGCCTCAAGCTTGGCCGCCCCCTATAGTGGCCGGCCACCCCCTCTCCCGAAACCCTAGCGCCCCGCTCCTCCACCATATCCCGCACGTTTAGCGAAGCTCCGCCGGATTTCTCCACCGCCACCGACACCACGCCGTCGTGCTGTCGGATTCAAGAGGAGCTACTACTTCCGCTGCCCGCTGGAACGGGGAGGTGGACGTCGTCTTCATCAACAACCGAACGTGTGACCGAGTACGGAGGTGCTGCCCGTTCGTGGCGCCGGAACCGATCGTGATCAAGATCTTCTACGCGCTTTTGCAAGCGGCAAGTGAACGTCTACCGCAGCAACAAGAGCCTCCTCTTGTAGGCTTTGGAATCTCTTCAAGGGTGAGTCTCGATAATCCCCTCGTTGCTACCGTCTTCTAGATTGCATCTTGGCTTGGATTGCGTGTTCGCCGTAGGAAAATTTTTGTTTTCTATGCTACGTTATCCTACAGTGGTATCAGAGCCGTGTCTATGCATAGATGGTTGCACGAGTAGAACACAATGGTTTGTGGGCGTTGATGCTCTTGTTATCTTTAGTTGAGTACTTTGCATCTTTGTGGCATAGTGGGATGAAGCGGCTCGGGCTAACTTTACATGACCGCGTTCATGAGATTTGCTCCACGCTTGACATGCAACTTGTATTGCATAAGTGGCTTTGCGGGTGTCTGTCTCTCCTACTATAGTGAAGATTCAATTTACTCTTCTATTGACAACACTAGTATCACCGTTGTGGTTCATGTTCGTAGGTAGATTGGATCTTGCTCGAAAACCCTAAACCACGTAAAATATGCAAACCAAATTAGAGAACGTCTAACTTGTTTTTGCAGGGTTTGGTGATGTGATATGGCCATAATGTGATGATGAATATGTATGAGATGATCATTATTGTATTGTGGCAACCGGCAGGAGCCTTATGGTTGTCTTTAAATTTCATGTTGAGTAGTATTTCAAAGTAGTTGTAATAGGTGCTACATGGAGGACGATCATGAAGACGGCGCCATTGACCTTGGTGCTTCGCCGACGATGATGGAGATCATGCCCGTTGATGATGGAGATCATGTCCGTGCTTTGGAGATGAAGATCAAAGGCGCAAAGACAAAAGGGCCATATCATATCACATATGAACTGCATGAGATGTTAATCCTTTTATGCATCTTATTTTGCTTAGATCGCGACGGTAGCATTATAAGATGATCCCTCTCACTAAAATCTCAAGATAATAAAGTGTTCATCCTTAGTAGCACCGTTATCAAGTCTTATCGTTTCGAAGCATCTCGTGATGATCGGGTGTGATAGATTCGATAAGTACATATAACGGGTGCAAGACAGTTTTGCACATGCGGATACTAAGGTGGCCTTGACGAGCCTAGCATGTACAGACATGGTCTCGGAACACGTGATACCGAAAGGTAGAGCATGAATCATATGATTGATATGATGAACACTTTGAGTGTTCGCCATTGAAATTACATCTTGTCTCGTGATGATCGGGCATAGGTGTGATGGATTTGGTTCGTGTGATCACTAAGACAATGCGAGGGATATTGTTTTGAGTGGGAGTTCACCTAGATTTTTAATTATGTAGAATTAAAATTTGAACTCAAATTGTCATAAACTTAGTCTAAACTATTGCAAATATGTTGTAGATATGGCGTCCCCAATCAATTTTAACCAGTTCCTAGAGAAAGAAAAGCTTAAGAGCAACGGTAGCAACTTCACCGACTGGTTCCGTCATGTGAGGATCTTCCTCAATGGCGGAAATGCAATATGTGCTTGATGCACCGCTAGGTGACCCTCCCGCAGTAAACCGAAACCGATGAAGTAAAGAATGTTTACGCGACTCGGAAAACTCGGTACTCTCAAGTTCAGTGTGCCATCTTATGCAGTCTGGAATCCGATCTTCAAAAACGTTTTGAGCACCACGATCCTCATGAGTTGATGAAAGAGTTGAAGACTATTTTTGAGACTCATGCGGCCGTGGAATGCTATGAAGCATCGAAACACTTTTTCAGCTGTATGATGGAAGAAGGCAGCTCCATTAGTGAGCACATGCTCGTTATGACCGGGCATGCGAAGAAACTCAGTGACTTGGGAATAGTGATTCCTAATGATCGGGATTAATCGTGTCCTTCAATCACTCGCCACCAAGTTACAAGAACTTTGTGATGAACTACAATATGCGAGAACATGAACAAGGAGTTACCTGAACTCTTTGGCATGCTAAAAGCTGCTGAGATTGAGATCAAGAAAGAGCACCAAGTGTTGATGGTCAACAAGACCACCAGTTTCAAGAAACAGGGCAAGTCTAAGGGAAAATTCAAGAAGGGTGGCAAGAAAGCTGCCACGCCTCCTATGAAACCTAAGAACGGCCCTAAGCTTGATGCTGAGTGCTATTACTGCAAGGAGAAGGGACACTAGAAGCGTAATTGCTCCAAGTATTTGGCAGATCTGAAGAGCGGCCTTGTCAAGAAGAAGAAAGAAGGTATATCTGATATACATGTTATAGATGTTTATCTCACTAGTTCTCGTTCTAGTACACGGGTATTTGATAATCGGTTCGGTTGCTCATATTTGTAACTCGAAACAGAACTAAAGAATAAACGACAACTGCTGAAAGATGAAGTAACGATGCGCGTTGGAAACGGATCCAAGGTCAATGTGATCGCAGTCGGGACACTTCCTCTACATCTACCTTCGGGATTAGTTTTAAGCCTAAATAATTGTTATTATGTACCTGCGTTAAGCATGAACATTATATCTGGATCTTGTTTAATGCAAGACGGTTATTCATTCAAGTCTGAGAATAATGGTTGTTCTATTTTTATGAATAATATCTTTTATGGTCGAGCACCACAAAAGAATGGCTTATTTCTGTTAGATCTCGATAGTAGTAATACGCATATACATAACATTGATGCTAAGCGAATTAAATTGAATGATAATTCTACTTATATGTGGCAATCGTCGTCTTGGTCATATTGGAGTGAAACGCATGAAGAAACTCCATACTGATGGATTACTTGAATCACTTGACTTTGAGTCACTTGATAGATGCGAAGCATGTCTGATGGGAAAAATGACTAAGACTCCATTCTCGGGTATGATGGAGCGAGCTACTGCGACTTATTGGAAATCATACATACGAGATGTGTGTGGACCAATGAGTGTAGCATCGCTACGGTGGTTATCGTTATGTTCTAACCTTCACAGATGATTTAAGTAGATATGGGTATATCTATTTAATGAAACATAAATCCGAAACTTTCGAGAAGTTTAAGGAATTCCAAAGTGAAGTAGAAAATCAACGTAACAAGAAGATTAAATTTCTACGATCTGATCGCGGAGGTGAATATCTGAGTTATGAGTTTGGCATGCATTTAAAGAAATGCGGAATACTTTCACAATTGACACCGCCGGGAACACCACAACGAAACGGTGTGTCCGAACGTCGTAATCGAACTCTCTTAGATATGGTTCGTTCTATGATGTCTCTTACTGATTTGCCGTTATCATTTTGGAGTTATGCATTAGAGACAGCCGCATTCACTTTAAATAGAGCACCATCAAAATCCGTTGAAACGACGCCGTATGAATTATGGTTTAATAAGAAACCTAAGCTGTCGTTCCTAAAAGTTTGGGGTTGCGAAGCCTATGTAAAAAAAGTTACAACCGGACAAGCTAGAACCCAAAGCGGAGAAATGCGTCTTCATAGGATACCCTAAGGAAACTATAGGGTACACTTTCTATCACAGATCTGAAGGCAAGATCTTTGTTGCTAAGAACGGAACCTTTCTTGAGAAAGAATTTCTCACTAAAGAAGTGACTGGAAGAAAAGTAGAACTCGATGAGATTGAAGAATCTCTACTGCTGATCGAGTAGCGCGATCTTAGGAAAATGTTCTGTACTACCTACACCGCAACAGAGGGAAGCTAATGATAATGATCATGAAACTTCAAATGAGACAGGCCATCGAACCTCGCAGATCGACAAGGGATCGTGCCACTCCAGATTGGTATGATCCTTGTCTAAATGTCATGATTGTGGATAACAATGATGAAGACCCTGCGACGTATGAAGAAGCGATGATGAGCCCAGATTCCAACAAATGGCAAGAAGCCATGAAATCCGAAATGGGATCCATGTATGATAACAAAGTATGGACTTTGGTAGACTTACACGATAGCCGAAAGGCTGTCGAGAATAAATGGATCTTCAAGAGAAAAACAGTCTTGATGGTAATATTATCGTCTATAAAGCTCGACTTGTCGCAAAGGGTTTCGAGCAAATTCAAGGTGTTGACTACGATGAGACTTTCTCACCAAGAGCGAAGCCAAAATCGTGAGGATTTTGTTAGCAATAGCTGCATTTTTTGATTATGAGATTTGGCAGATGGATGTCAAAACGGCGTTCCTTAATGGAGACATTGAGGAAGAGTTATATATGGTACAACCCAAAGGTTTTGTCGATCATAAAAATGCTGACAAAGTATGCAAACTTCAGCGTTCAATCTATGGACTGAAGCAAGCATCGAGAAGTTGGAACCGACGTTTTGATAAGGTGATCAAAGACTTCGGGTTTATACAAAGCTGTCATGGAGAGGCCTGTATTTACAAGAAAGTGAGTGGGAGCTCACGTAGCATTCACGATATTATATGTAGATGACATATTATTGATTGGGAATGATATAGAACTATTAAGCGGATGTAAAGGGTTATTTGAATAATAGTTTTTCAATGAAAGACCTTGGTCAAGCATCATACATATTAGGCATCAAGATTTATAGAGATAGATCAAGACGTCTAATAGGGCTATCACAGAGTACATACCTGGACAAGATTACGAAGAAGTTTAGAATGGACGAAAGTAAGAAAGGATTCTTACCTATGTTACCGAGGCAAGGTCTTGAGTAAGACTCAAGGACCGGCTACGACGAGAAGAAAGAGAAAGGATGAGTCGGATCCCTATGCCTCGGCGAGTAGGCTCTATCATGTATGCCATGCTATGTACAAGACCGGATATAGCACATGCTGTTAGTTTGACTAGCGAGATATCAAAGTGATCCAGGAATAGAACACTTTGGACAGCGGTCAAGAATATCCTGAAGTACTTGAAAAGAACTAAGGATATGTTTCTTTGTTATGGAGGTGACCAAGAGCTCGTTGTAACAAGTTACACCGATGCAAGTTGGAACACCGATCTCGATGACTCTAAGTCACAACTGCAGGTACGTGTTTATATTGAATGGTGCTGCAGTAAGCTGGGCAAGCTCAAGCGGTGCACGGTGGCGAAATCCTCAACGAGAATCGGAGTACATAGCGGCTTCAGAGGCTTCATCAGAAGCGGTATGGATGAAGAGGTTCATTGTAGAGCTCGGTGTGGTTCCTAGTGCATTGGACCCACTAGTCATCTACTGTGACAACATGGGTGCCATCGCCAATGCACAAGAACCAAGGTCACACAAGAGGCTGAAGCATATCAAGCTGCGTTACCACTCGATTCGCGAGTACATCGAAGATGGAGAAGTAAAGATTTGCAAAGTACACACCGATCTGAATGTAGCAGATCCGTTGACTAAAGCTCTCCCTAGGGCAAAGCATGACCAACACCGAGAATGCCATGGGTGTTAGGTACCTTACAATGTAATCTAGATTATTGACTCTAGTGCAAGTGGGAGACTCATGGAGATATGCCCAAGAGGCAATAATAAAAGTGGTTATTATATATCTTTATGTTTATGATAAAAGTTTATATACCATGGTATAATTGTATTAAGCTGAAACATTGATACATGTGTGATATGTAAACAAACAAAGAGTCCCTAGTAAGCCTCTTAACTAGCTTGTTGATTAATAGATGATTAGTTTCATAATCATGAACATTGGATGTTATTAATAACAAGGTTATATCATTGTATGAATGATATAATGGACACACCCAATTAAGCGTAGCATAAGATCACGTCATTAAGTTATTTGCTATAAGCTTTCAATACATAGTTACCTAGTCCTTATGACCATGAGATCATGTAAATCACTTAGCTCGGAAAGGTACTTTGATTACATCAAACGCCATCGCGTAAATGGGTGGTTATAAAGGTGGGATTAAGTATCCTGGAAAGTATGAGTTGAGGCATATGGATCAATAGTGGGATTTGTCCATCCCGATGACGGATAGATATACTCCGGCCCTCTCGGTGGAATGTCGTCTAAATGTCTTGCAAGCATATGAATAAGTTCATAAGAGACCACATACCACGGTATTTAGTAAAGAGTACTTGTCAAGAGACGAGGTTGAACAAGGTATAGTGTGATACCGATGATCAAACCTCGGACAAGTAAAATATCGCGTGACAAAGGGAATTGGTATCGTATGTGAATGGTTCATTCGATCACTAAAGTCATCGTTGAATATGTGGGAGCCATTATGGATCTCCAGATCCCGCTATTGGTTATTGGTGGTAGTTTTTACTAATACATGTCCGCATTTTTCGAGAACCTTTGGGTGAGACACTTAAAGTTGGATGTTGTTATGGTAGAACGGGAATTTTGTATGTTGTTCGAATATTTGTTCGGAGTCCCAGATGTGATCCCGGACATCACGAGGAGTTCCTAATGGTCCGGAGAATAAGATTCATATATAGGATGTCATTTTATGTGAATTAAAATGATGCGGAAGGTTCTATGGAAGGTTCTAGAAGGTTCTAGAAAAGTCCGGAAGAAACCACCAAGGAAGGTGGAGTCCACATGGGACTCCACCTCCATGGCCGGCCAACCCTAGTGGGGGAGGAGTCCCAAGTGGACTCCCCCTTAGGGGGCCGGCCACCCCCCCTTATGGAAGGTGGAATTCCCACCTCTAGTGGGAATCCTAGCTTGGGAAGGTTTCCCACCATATGGAAGGTTTTGGGTTCGGGTCTTATTCGAAGACTTGTAGTCCAACACTTGGGGCTTCCACCTATATATAGAGGGCCAAGGGGAGGGGCCGGCCACACACAAAAGCCTTCAAGCTTGGCCGCCTCTATAGTGGCCGGCCACCCCCTCTCCCCAAACCCTAGCGCCCCGCTTCCTCCACCATATCCCGCACGCTTAGCGAAGCTCCGCCGGATTTCTCCACCGCCACCGACACCACGCCGTCGTGCTGTCGGATTCAAGAGGAGCTACTACTTCCGCTGCCCGCCGGAACAGGGGAGGTGGACGCCGTCAGCCTTCATCAACAACCGAACGTGTGACCGAGCACGGAGGTGCCGCCTGCTCGTGGCGCCGGAACCGATCGTGGATCAAGATCTTCTACGCGCTTTGCAAGCGGCAAGTGAACGTCTCATCAGCAGCAACAAGAGCCTCCTCTTGTAGGCTTTGGAATCTCTTCAAGGGTGAGTCTCGATAATCCCCTCGTTGCTACGA